>NC_143570.1:69312500-69654166 GCF_054136105.1 Typopeltis vanoorti | reverse complement strand
AATACAGGAATGTCAGTTCACTCTTCACAGGAATTACTAATCTAGGGAATGGTCATGCATTCACAAACCAGTTTCCTTTTAAAAGTTATAATACGTGGGATGAATTTGAGCTATTTCTTACAACCTTGGGAATTCCTTTAAGAAAGATAATATTTTTACTATATCCCACTTAAATATTTTCGTTTCAGTTTTACCACATATTGCAACTGTTCTATTCGATTTGTGCAAAAGAGTTCGTACTATAAAACTACAAATATTGGTCAATATTAATAACATTTACTTGAAATTTAAAATTTCGTTCCCCAGTCGTACAATTTATTTTTATTTGTAAAATAAAACTAATTTTGGATCGCTATATTTGAATACTTAAGGAAGTTTAGAGATCTCCCTTACAAACAGAACAAATGTATCCTATCTAATAGCTATTCTGTTCACAACGCCAGCATGTTGTAGCTATTCTTGCTTTCGTGGTCTGAATTTCTATAAAATCATAATTTCGTGACACTGTTCCATAGAGATTTCCTTAAACAGCTTATGTATGCGTGACGCTTCTTGGTGAATGATTATTCAGTTTTCAGTTCCTGCTTAATATGATCAGATTAAATGATTTGTCATATTCTTAATAGGCATATTATTTCGTTTGCAAAATATCTAATTTCACCTGTTTTTCTTTTATTGAAAAGACGATCAAATACATATTACAAAGGATTGTTTAGGATTATAATAGTTCATTGAACAAGTTTGCACCAAACAACTTGAGTGATAAAAATTAAATCTGTCTCATAACATTATGAGGCCGACAATCTGACATACGGTGTAGGAAACTGTTTCCAGACATCAGAGTTATTTACAAACAGAGCGATGTCTAGACAACTTAATCCTGGATGTCTCATTCCCTTTTACATTATGCTAGAACGTCTTGTTCCAGTGTACTGTGCTAAGTTTCTTTTACGTGTACTTTGTTAATTTAAATTAAGTTTTCTTTTTTAATAGCGAGAATGCATTTTGTTGTAACGGTACTTTTAAATTACTTCCTTCGTTTTTCTCAAAGGAATACTCTGATATCCAGCAATTATGAGAAATTAATGTCCACATGATTCACATAAAAATGATAGTTTCCTTTTGTGTTTTGGCTTAGTATTTTAATATAGCAATTAGATAATAGTATACTGCATGTTTCCTCTTGAATATGTAGTAGCTCAATATATTCAAATCGAAATATAGTTCCCACACAAACTGTTATTGACACGTGACCATAACAGCTCTAAAATCAAACACTTGTATTCCTTGGAAAATAAGCTTTTAGATATTTTTATACTTGATCATCATAGATCAGCATAGATCGTCAGCAGATCTATGACGATCTATTCGACATAGCTCTTACATGAACACTTTTTATAAATGAAATGATCTCTATGGGTACAGTAGTTTGGTTATATTTAAAGCAGCTATAAAGATTAATACTAAAAATACATTCGTGTAGATATGGGATTTTTGTTGGGATCTACATTCCAGTAGATAATGCGATGGATATATTAATGTATGTGGTAGTTTTAGGCTTCCATACGAACTCAAAAAATTCATATTTAAGGGAACACGGCTTTGTAGTTGAATTATCTACAAGATGAAATATCCTGAAAAATGCTCAACTCATCAGTAATGATCGCATATCATGAAGAGAAATCAATATAGAAACATTCATATAAAATATGTTTCATATAAAATACAGCTGCATATAACTGAGTTCATTCAAATAAAAATTCGTTTTTCCCTTGTGGGGGAAACAGCTGTCTGCAGAATTAAATATAATTTTAAAGGTATTTATAACAAGTGATGTAATGTTTATCACAACGATGCACAGTAAATAAGCATTGGTTTCTTTTATCTCACACCACAAAATGGAAAGAAGTCTAGGCAAAATATTTCAGAGCACCATTTCAAAAATTGAATTAATATATCATTAATGGCAAATAGGTATCCGTGTTCGGCTGTATAAGAGGAGTGCTTTCCGTGGGCTTCTTCGTCTTCGATTATATATTAATTGGAAAGCAGAGAGATGAATCCGGTTCGTAAGACAGACTATTATTTTTCTCTTTGAAAAATCGTCACATTTGTGGATAGAAGGTAGTTGTGAAACGTATTTCCTAAACATGGTAACTGGGGCTATATTAATTACCTCCCTTTTGGAAATTGACATTCGAGACGCTAAAAACATAAACATGAGTCCTGCTTATCAAACTACTTTCCCTGTTCTAGCCCAACTGTCATTGTATACTGCTTCTCTCCTCCAACCGGTCTTTGTCTTTAGTTTCAGATTTTATTTTGAAATTTGTGTTTGGCTCATATATACCTCCCCTCCCCCTCTTAACCAATAGTACCTTTCCTTAGCAATCATCATGAAACACATACTCCAAAATAAGATGCCTCTAGTTTCTTTCTTTCTTACTTTTGAGCTTGCTTCGAGTTATTAACTAATCTTGAAAAAAAATCCTTACATCGCATTTTGGCACGTATAATTGTCTACAGGAATCCATATGATAAAGAAATGGAAATTTGATTAGTTGATATTGTCTAGTACGTGTTCCATTTCTTTTTGAAATCCATTAGAAATGACAGTAAAGCGTGTATGGTTGCCGCGCTCTTTATTCCTGGCAATAATATTAAACTGAAGTTGGAATATGAGCAGTACATGTACCTGTAATGTCTGAGCATGGCCAGTGCTTTGTTGAGATCTGTTTTAAAGAAACGTGATAATGCAATAAAGATCTCAGTGGCATATACGAGGTGGATCTGGAAAGTTACGATAAACACTCGGAACAAAAATAATATTAAAGCAACTGATATAACCACAAGAAAGAACGTACGAGGATATAAGAACATAAATTAAATTCATAACTTTGCTACTAGTATTTAGTAGCAGAGTTGTGAAGTCACTTCCCAACTGTAATCCTATTTTACTTTTCACAATTATTTTTTACTGGAAAAAAGGAGAGAATACACGTTTATATATTTCTTCTTACTCAAAACATTAATGGGATCACTACACACGTATGCAATAAACTTTCTGATCTTCTGGGCTCGTCAATCTCTATTGAATAAGAATGTAATCGGTGGTGAAATACCAAATATTTCTAAACTTAAAGACAACTGTCCTTTAATGAAAAATAAAGTTATTAAAATTGAAATGACATTTAAATTTTAATAGCTAATTTTTGCAAAATAGGAGCAGATGTAGGTTGAGAGAGATCAAAATATACTACCCAGGAACGTTAATAACCTCAGCAGGGAGATTAAAAGAATTACTTATATTTGAAACTTAGCAGTATCTTGGATGCACGTCATACTTTGGATGTACTGTTTTGTTTTTATATGCAATTCAAGTATTATTCATCATGTTTGTATTATAAACAGCATTGACTGAATTGTTGGATTGTTTGCTCATCTGGTGTATTAGATGAGCAAACGCAAGGAATAAATGGATTGCACATTATATCATGTTCTTTAAATTATACAGTTGCTGTCTGAAAGTGCCCTTGGATACAAAATCACTTTTTCTATATAAAGAAACCTTGAGAGTATACCACGCGAGGTGTTACTGTTATTAAAGACCATAACAGTAGGAGGAATTTTAACTGTTATATGTCGAGAATAGGGAGACGGTTCATTAGAAATTATATGATTTTGTGTTATTAATCGCATATATTGCTTTAAATCTCATTAGTTTTTATAAAATGCGTGTAATTTACCATACCTATCTTTAAATCGCCACATTCAACGCCTTTATATATACACATCTTGTAGAATAACTTTGCTGTAGATCCTGTTAGAAGCATTTAACAATGAAATGTTTTGGAGAAGTGTTTTATTTTACTCAAAGATAAATCACGAATTTTATTTTATTCCAAAACCAAAAATCCAGCTTCCTAGACAGCAAACTGCTCCACCGATAGTTTGTACAGAAAGCAGTAGAGCAGAGCTTATGGGTTGAGAATGATCTCCAGTAATACTATAGAAATACGAATCTTTTTTGTGAGTTGTTTCTTTCCAGTTCTGATTTGAACGTTTGATGTAACGTCAGCCAAATACTAACATAAGAATTCAAAACTTAAGAACCTAGATAATTATGATAAAAAAAAGCTGGCTTAAAATTACTTCGAATTATTAAACATTTATTGTCTGTTAATCCATATATTTTCCACTGCTTTCTATTATATATGAGAGAAATTGCAGTTAGAGTGGATGCATTGAAATGGTTTGAATAAGGCCACAATTCATACACCGTCATTGCAATTGAGAGCGGAAGAGCTGTAGTGGTGACACACAATTACATGAAGACCGGTGACTTAGTGTTGAGAACCGAGAGTGGAAAAGATTAAAAAATGTATTCATAATTATCCCCTTATGGAATAACGCATAATTAAGTGACTAATAATAACATAAAATGCGAATCGAAATACGAGTAAATTGAAAAATTAGAAATAGAGAAAAATAGATTTATGTAGCTTTATCAGAACATGAGAAAGCATAATTTGAAGAGATCTATAATAGTTATGGAAGCCTCGCATTGACATGCGCACTAAATGAATATTTTTAAATCTAGTAACCGAAACTTATTCTATTATCAGATTTGATTCTGAAACCGAAATGTTTTTATTATATTGAGTAAGATATTTGAAAAATCTGATAATTATGGGACAGCAACGTGAAATTTTTTTCACAGGAAACACCTTCGATTTTTTAAACTTCGAGAAAAAATATCGAACTACCATGTACAGAGTTGAATGTCGTTATGGTCCGATTTAAATTTTTTCCAGTAGTGCTAGCACGTTACGTTAACTAGGTGAAAAGTATATATTTTCTGTTTCTCTTCAAAACTTAATGGAAACGTTCTTTGTAATATATGAATTCATACTTCCGACATTATCCTTTAGATTCGATGGTATTATTTTCAACAGAGATTCAAGAATGACTCGGAGTTTCCAGTTTTTACTAATCGCTACACGTGTGAAGTCACAAGAAGGTTAAATTGTAACATGAGTGGGAATTATTGATCCTCGCTGAAAATGGTTCCAGAAAGTATAGTTGGCGCTCTACAGAATTTTGTTTTCTTGTAGCAGGAGGTGGTCCAAGAACGGAGACTATGAGCAGTCAGGCGTTGGTCTGTCGCACGCATTCTGTCCTGCGCTTAATATTAAAGTTGAATTCAAAGGCGAAAAAGGTATTACTTTGCTTAACATTTCGTCTTCTTCGTAGTGAAATATGAGAATTTAATAGCTACTATAAATTACACAATTATTTATTATCAGCAGTATATTTAATAGTTGTAATTTCTGTTATAAGGTCGCCTTTTATGGCTAGATTTGCTTCCAATTGCAGAAACTTGATAGGCCACAGACAGGACGTTTGCTGTCTAATTATCCCATTTGGCAGTTTTCCTTGTTTTTATATTTAAATTCAAAATGCTGAAGGAAAACACCTACTTCAAGATATCCTGGAGAGCAATTTACTGTTCGGATATCTTAAAAGAGTAAATGCAATCATGATTATCATTCATTGTTGAGGTGGATCATTTTACTTCAGTTTGAAGTTCAAATCATGAAATCACAGTTTAGAATTTCAATGAGATTAAATTCTATGTCTCTTAGTCTATTTACATTCAAAATAAAAAGGTATATTAGACTAACTGAATTGATATCCAAAAAGGATACTTAGTGTTAGTGTTTAATATAAGAAAGAAAACATGAGAAATGACAAGAGATATATTTCTTGTTGTCACAGAAAATCAAGAACCTGAATTATTTCAGGATGTTAAAGTGAAGAATCGTTCCAAGTTACTAAAAATTTTCGTAGATAAACAATAAGTTTAGAGATGGATGGAGTAATTCTCTAAATATAACATTATGAGCTTTTCTGATTATGTAAATTGCAACATACCCTTTTCCGAGGATAAAAAAATAAAACTGGAAATTAAGTACCTGTACTAGTATTCAATGCTTTTCCAGTTCCAGCTAATATAAACCCCATGAACAGAGAAATTAAATTTTTATATAGTAATAAAAGGAATCCGATGCACACATAGAATGCTTTCCAGTGATTGTAAAACTTTTTATATTCATGCATTAATCGAATTTTTAAAATTTTGCTCAAACGAGAAAATTTTAAATCAGATAAGCCATGTAGGAAAGGTGTTCTGAGAATTGTATTAACCCGTATTTCTCATAATAAAAAAGAGCTTATCTGATTTAAGAAAAGGAATTTTACATGATTACTTCCTAACACGAATCACTGAACACTTCCTTTATCGTAAATTCAACTCTGCTCGTAGATTGCAGATCAAATCAAGGTAATGGAGAATGCATACTTTTATTAAATGACGAGGCATGTTTTTCCCCTTTTATCTGTTATATTTGTTAGATTTGTTAGATTGCTTAATGTGAACATTTATTACATATACAACATCATAAAACTAAAAATCAGATACTGTAATTGTAATTAAAACACTACCTAATGCGCTTTAATTCGCCATGCCCAAGATTGTTCCATTGTCTGAAAGCTATGTGGAACCGAAAACCACTTCGGCGAAAGCAGCGCACGTCGTGGTACCTAAAGTAACTAAGCTAGTGATCTTTCTCATCCAGTACACTACATCCTGCTATATCTCACGGATTGTGAAATGGGATGAAAGCTGGAAGGATGACTGATTTCAATATGCTCTTAAAAATACTGACCATAAATATACTGCAAGTATTATAGTGAAACTTACTATCGTCTTCATTATGGAAAATATCAAAATCGTAACTTGGGACTATTCATAGATATCATTGAGTTCAATGTAATTGCACCTCTGTGTGGCCTTTACGAATCACTATTTGACTACTGGTGTTGGTTTCGAATACTGTAGAAAGCGAGAATCCTTTTTTAAAATGAGGTTTTGAACTCAATGTGAATTAACCATTCTCATATGGCAGCGGCGGGTTTTTTCATTCCAGAAAATCGGTACAAAAACGCACGTAATGATGATATATTGTTTCAAGCAGAAAATCAAACCAGGTCCAATACTTACCGCGTAATTAATCCTTAAGCACTTTTTTTAAAACAATAGTTAAAAAAGTGAAGAAAACAATCGTGAAACAGTTTTAAATAATTTTATTCAATTAGTTTAACTTTATTAATATAGGACTATGGAGGAGTTTTATTGTTTAGGAGATTAAGAGAGTATTCATTCAAACATACACTCTATGATATTATTGTATATTTAATTCTCTGCATGTCATTTCATTGAATTCAATGAAATGACATGTAGAAAATATTAAACAGTTCATAAAGATAATCATAATTTTCTACTTTCATGGGTCTAAAAGATTTTCATAGTCCAACAAAAAATAATTCACAGACGACTTTCCAACCGAATTTCCAAATTTCTCTTTGTCAATTACCTATTCATTGTTACATTTGAATCTGTCTAAGAGAACTCACCCGTATTTCTGTCTTCCTCAGTTCTTTCCTACCATTTTCCCTGAAACTTGTTCTGTAAACATTTCAACTCCATTATGTTTAACTGACCAAACGACCTCAGATATTCTGGTTTTATTCGTTGATATTAATATAAAGTTTTATTCCCACTTCTATTTTTCTTTGGTTCTATTGGCGATGCCTCCTGTTTTTTTTTTTTTTTTCTCGTCCCCTAATTTTAGTTAATCAGCTATACCATCGTAGATTACCACATCTGCCATATTCGGGCATATTTATAATGCTATATTTTCTAGTGCTACTTCATTATTAATACTATTCTGCCATTGCCATCTGGGTCATAACTTATCTCAAAGTTCTCCTATTGGTCGTTTTCATTCATTGATCAACTGCTGTATTTTTAACCAGATTCCCCCTCCATATGCCGAAGTTGGTTCGATCACTTTCTTTTATATGCTGCTATCTTGGACCTTTTCGACTTTTTTCCTGGGAGTGTGCGTATCGTAGTCGGAAATACCTATCCGGGTAAAATCAATCCCTTCTAGAACGCGAAAAACCTCTACGTTTGTTCATCTGAAGGTGAGATGGCCTGTCTCATACGGAGAAAGGAAAAACATTTCCCTTCCGTAGACTCATTTTTTAATTGCACAAGTGAAGCACCCCTGCCAAAAAAAAAAAAAATAATAATAATAATAATAAAATTGACAAACATAATGTATTGGCCTCATAGCGTTACTTGTTGCTTCGTCGTCATTTCAAACGACCGATTAATCCATTTGTTTCTCTGTTTTCAGTAAGTATAAATTCTTTCGATAAGTTTCTCGTGATACCCTTATTTGTTTTAAAACGTAATAACAAAACCAATTACTAACTTTTGGATTTCATGTTTCCACTTGACTTACCTGTTGAATGGCATATGTAGAAGAAGAAAATAGCCGACACTAAGTGTATGATCGAAGTCAGACTTGTAGGCTTCACTCAAATCTGTTCGCATGTTTGAAAGTGGTTTACTGAAGTAATTTAACTTCCAAACTACATATTCGTGTCTTTTTGCATTATGGATAGATCTTCTTAATGTTAAGGCTGACGTTGCATTGCTGGACATAAAAATTACGATAACACTGAAATGTTTTTTAAGATCTCAGTAGTTCATTTCATAGAATACTATTTTTTTCTGTATTATTTGTTGTCTTTGTATTATCTGTATTACGTTGCAAAATATTCCCCTTGCCGGAAAGATCTGTGATGGAATCTCGTCTTAAGTGCAAGAGAAATGTGTAACGATTTTTGCGCAGAAAATGAAAATGCAGATTCCTGCGTAGGTAGAAGGAATTCTGCTTGAAATTCGACTTCATCTCACAAACACACGTAATTATTAGATACTTGCCTTACGGCCTTTATTTCTTTCTTTCGTAATTACAACTACAATACTAATTCTATCATTACTTTGCAAAAATTGCAGATCTCATCCTTATGCCATTTTTATATAACCTAACCTATATAAAACGGTTAGTGGTCTCCATTGTTTACACTAGGTTTGTTCGTTTGTTTTAGAAGGCCCAGTAATGAGGTCTTCTAAAATAATTAGATTGCAGCTTTTGATCTGGATTCTGCATGTGAAATAACTCTTGCTCTTTTAGATTTCCTTTGAAATTGTCTGCAGACAGACTTCTTTGGATAATTTGGCAAAGTAATATGTCATCTCTCTAAAAACTTGCATTTCCAGTAATGTATGATACACAACTAATAAAAACCACTCTTTGCGTCTACATAGTGCTAATTCATCTTAAGAAGGGAGGTTTAAAAAACCTATTGGAAACAAATGAAACGTGCCGCCGCTCTTTTCTGACCTGCTATAGATAGGCGTAATGACGCAGACCAGGAAACTGGTCTGCGTCATATGCTCCAAATTTTACTCGCTTCAAGTTCTGCTAATTATCAGATTAAACTATGTTTCAGTAATAGGTTAAGGACTACCTTTTTTTTAACTACACAGCATCGCTACATCTTGTAACACACATGTCAGCATTCTGTAGTAGTAGTCAATACAGGCAGTATAAGTGCAGTATACTTGTATATATCTGAATACTGGATCCTCTCTGCTTTGCTAATCAGAACTCTCCTCCTTTGCACACTATCTCTTCCTTTAATGTTTAAGAAATTAATGCCATACGCTTTTTAATTTAAAAAAAACTTAAATTATTAATCATATGAAAATATTTTGAACATTTTAACTATCTGGAAACTAAATTTCTTCTTGGATAGCCCCTCAATAGCCTATTTACATAAAATTGCAGCAGTTCCGAAAAATTGGTTCCATCTGTTTCAACTCAGAAGTGTTAGCGCTGATATTACGCAAGCATCTGTGTTTTATTTCATTTCTTGAACAAAAAATGTCATGGCACAGAATTAAAACATTTCGTTGTAAAACACTTCGTTATTTCTGCAAATACTGTCTGGTTGTAAGGATGTGCTTCTTAATGTTTATTTTTATTTTCATCTTTTTTTGAGTAATCATTAAATGGGAACTATATTCCACATCACTTGCTCTGCAGGAATGTAGAATTTGTGCAGAAATACGTGATCGCTTCTAACTCGGCCTAAACTCACGTTTAACAATCACCATAATGCATGTATCCGGTAGTATACAATCAGTGCTCGTTTTCTTAGGACCATAACAACAAGGCCTTGTTTATCAACTGCTCGATAAACATACGTGGCTACAGTACAAATAGAGAACAATAACTGCATGTATTTTCAAATGAAAAATGAAAAAAAAAAAACACAATATGACATTTAACATAGAATGATCCCAGAACGAACATGTGCCAGTGACACGAAAATTGCAGTTCTCTGTTGGGTATTTACCAGATAAAAGTTCAAAAAATAGTTCAGCCAGTGAACATGTATTAATTCCAAGTATACAATAAGTTAACGTTGTAGCATAACAAATAGCACTATACCTTGCATTTTAGTCTTTTAACGTGCAGGCATACAATTCTTTGTTTGAGCCCAAAGAATTACATGTTTACCATTTCTTCGAGCACGAAACAGAAAATTGTGTTTACAGTCGTCTAAGGAAAACCAAAACGGCCTTTCAAGTTTTGGGAAAGGTCTTCCAATAAATAGATTTCAGTTGTACATTATGGATGGGATAACCAAAATATAGAAAATAAATAACTAAATAAAACAAGAACATTTTTTTTGAAGAACAATATTTTTTTCTGGAAATACGTTTTTTTCTCGGATAAGCGCAGTATACTGCTGAAATCTTTAATGCTGATTTCAGCAGTATACTGCGTCGCTGCTTTCAGTAAGATATTGCGCAAGCAATATCTTACTGAAAGTAGCGGATCACATTCCTGAAGAATTTCAGAAACGTAAAATAATTGCTCATAGCTTTCAACCTGCGTATTTTCATGACCTGAACTTCACTCAGCATTTGAGATGAAGCAGGGGAGCAGTTAGTTGCACCAGTTTCTAACCAGCGGGCTTCATAGATTAGTATTCCAGCAGAATATTTTATCATTTTACGAAATCAGAGACATGCGAATCGCGACTGTTTAAAAGCTAATGGAAGCGCTTCACTATATCAGGTAAATATTTCTAATAAATTGGTCATTGAATATATAAATGTCTGATGCGAGTCCATAAATTTTAAGTAAGTCACTTAAATAGCTTGTATGTAAGTTATAGTTAACGTATCTAGCAGAAAACCAAAAACTTGTGTTCGAGTTGGGAGTTCTTCTCAGAATGGAAAGGAAAAGGACCAATGAACAAAAACTTGCTTCAAGAAGTGTGGTGATAGGTAGTATTCGAAGAATTGTGCATTAGCATTAATTTGAACCTCACTGTCTGCAAAAATTGGGATGGTTTCATATGCAAAACGTGTCGTAGATGAAACATAAACAGTAATAAGAGGACAGTAAAACGACTTAGATAAAGAATGGCGAGAATCTCAATGAACCGACAGAACAATATTTATATCAATAATAACGGAGATACACGATTTTAATATGAAGTATGACCACGATGTTCTAGAAAAGAATTCTGATCACTCACTCAAGACACACAACGTTAGTTAAATTCGAAAGCAGAAGTGAGCTTGTTTATGTATTGCAGTTGTTAATATAGAAAAGGTCATGGAGTGCAAAACGAGGGATGTGAGAAGCATGATTCTGCTTATTTATGGTCTCGTATGGAGTGAATTGTGGTAATAAGCAAAAGTTAAAAATTCTTCCTTAAATGAAAAGCAACATTATTTTAATTAAAGATGATTTCTACTTACACATGACCACACAAAGAGAAGTATTCAAAGTCTGTTACACATTTTGCATACGTCATCAATGAGTTATATATATTTCGTAAACTACTTGCAACTACGAATGCACGTCCAAGAATATAAATTGTTATACCGTTTATTTTAATGACTAGGTGCATATTCAATGATTCAGAATACCTGGGGGAGGATGCATTCGCACTAAGTATGAATATATTTCGGTTATACTTACTTGTGACGGGATACCAGAAATTACTTCATTTTTCAGTATAGGGGAGGGACCAGAATCGTGGAGTATGCATTTTATATTGAAAACTATGAAAAAAAAAAAGGGGGGGGGGCTGATCTGTTGTTGTTTCTGAAAGGTGCATCCTGCCATGTACGTGACTCGCACATTGCAGGATATGATGCTCCTTAGTCATTGCAACTGTATCTGCTCTGCGTGAAATAGCTGCGAGAAGAGAACTGACAGAGTTTGAAAGAGGCATTGCGATAGGATGCCATGTTACAGGCCTATCAGTTCGGCAAATTGATGACAAATTGGGCCGTCCAAGGATGCTAATTCTATAATTTTCTCATGAGACGTTCTTAAAGACAATTTTCTAATGTAACAGAAAACAATTTTGGTGATATAGAATCTCCTTGTCTTACACCTTTCCTTGATGTTCTTTCTATCTTTATACTGCCCGAGTTCTGATATACAGTTTTTAATAATCTGATATAATTTGTTAGGAAAGCTTGTTGTTTTACGCACACTTTATTCTTACTGGCTGATATACAGAATCAAAAACTTTTTGAAAATCTCTAAACAATAAATATGTAGGAAATTATATTCATTGGCATTTTTCTTGGGAAATAGGGTAGATACGATTTTATTGTAAAGAATGAATCTTTCTTGTTCTGAATCCTGCTTGTTCATATGACTGTACATAATCCAAAAAGCTTTTGATCTTACTTATCATACTAATATAATGGACATAAACATCTTATATAACTGTAATAGCAAACTGATTTCATGTACTTATTGATATTGTCTCTTCTGCCCTAATTATGCAATATGTAATCAAGGATTTATGCCACTTCACTGCAATCTTCTCTGTAGTTAAAATGTCATAGAACATATCCAATAAGAATTATGAGAATGGGAACTTCGTGAATTAATGTTCTGCTAATATTCCATCTTTCCAGTACTTTCATTATTCTTTGTTAACTTTTTAGAACTTTCATAATGCTGCCATCACGATCTGTGGTTCCATATCAGCATCATCTAAATATAGTAGAGGATTTGTATCTGTTTCCTTGAGTGTGTATAGATCCATATAAACATCACTACATATTTTCATTATTTCTTCTCTATTGCATTGTCTACTCTTCGCTTTTTTTTTTCAATTTTTTCACCCATTTTTCCTTTCATGTAACATGTTCTGATCATTTTCAATTTTTGTTTTGTTTCCATTATGTTCTGAATTGTTCTTAAATTATTTTCTGGTGTCGTTTTTTATTTCTTTTCTAACATTTACATTTACACAAATTCTGTATTATCTTTGCTACTTCTGTTTCTCCTTTTCCTTAATTCTTCCCTTTTTTATTAGATCAAGTGTCCGTAAAGTAATTTTTTCTCTAGCGGTTCTACTTGTGGGTAATGATTTTCTTAAACTTTTAGAGAAAAAATTACTTTAGAGAAAACATAATAGCTTAATTCATTCATATTTTTTCTTCAATTTTCATTCCATTATTTCCGCAAGTTTTTCTTTATGGTATATTATATCTTCACCTTTCAGTGTGGGTTTTTTCATTAACAATTTCAATCTGTTTGCTTTTATCCTTTTTCTCCCTAGCCTATGATCACTATCATAATAAAAATTTTAATAAAAACTGCATCTTCTAGTATTTCCATACATTGGCCATAATATAATCAAAATTAAAAGAAACAGGTATTAACCATAGTGAAAATTATTTAATTATAAATATTTCATCCTAAGTATCTTAGAACATCATCAGTACAGTAGTTTAAAACAATAATTGTTTTAATTGTTTTGATTGTTTAATTTCAGCTTAATGTACTGAAGATGCCTGTGACACACAGGCGAAAATTATACTATTAAATAATCTTTTGTACGTGAGTTGATTCCGATATTAATTTTGTATCGATATGTCTACTCACGGTATACCTCTTATAAAAAAAGAGGTATACCGTGATTATTATTGCTATTTTAAATTTTATTATTGTTTTAAACTACTGTACTGATGATGTCCTAAGATAATTAGGATGAAATATTTACAATTAAATAATTTTCACTGTGGTTAATACGTGTTTCTTTTAATTATGATCGCACCACAGGTTTCGTTATTAAAAAAAAAATAATAATATAATCAATTTCTTTAAAAACTTATCAATTAGGTTATTTTCAGGTCCATTTTCGTTTAGTTTGATATTTTAAAGAAAATATTGCCTATTTAAAATCCCTGACTTTTTGAAAATTCAAGTCTTTTTCCTCTAATTTCTTTGTCACACATCTCGCACAAATAAAGCACTTTCTACCAGTCGTTTCTTGTCTACTTGGGGTAAAGTCGCTCATTACAATTTTCCAGTGATATGTATTATCTGAGAGATGTTGAAGAGATCCTCACATAAATTTCTTCATCTGAATGACTGGAAGTGGGTGCATATATTTGTATTATACTTCACACCGTTTATTGATTTTCAATCTAAGAATCGTAATTCTTTGAGATACTGGTTTAAATTCAAGAATGTTTTTCTTCCATCTTTTACGGACCATCATTCTAACTGCTCCTTGATCATAATCTACCTAACTAGCATGTAAAATATAATTGCTTGTTTCAGTAATTTTTCTTCTATTTTTGTTTCGTTCAAGAATATCCCAATTTATTTTTGCTAGTTTTTTTTTGCCTTTATACAGCTTGTCATTTTACTTGTCCTTCAGAAATTCTGGCATGAAACACAGCTGTTTAGCTCGAGTGTTGTCAGATATTCTTCACAGATACATACAAAAAGGACCTTCCAGTTTTATGTTTGAGTCAATTCTCTCATTAGGCTGAGAAGTAGCTGTCGCATTTGAGATGTCCATTTGGCCTTGGCGGCTTCAACTGCCTCCATTTCCTATGAATTACATTTGTTTAATGGGAGGGGGTTGTTCAATCCTCTTACTCTGACGAGACGTCTTGGGATTCAGCCTACTAGGTAAGGTTTGCCTTCTTTCCCAATACCTGGGAAAGAAGGCAAACTCCTCTTGCATGAGGCGGAAAAAAATAGTAAGATACGAAAGATTCTCCGCTATCCCTAGGATACTCTAATAGTATCGGGGACAGGGGGGGGCAAGAAGAATAGAAAGAAGAGTAGGGACCAGTATACAGATAATATAACAGATATATATATTACATTAAGTAAGGCGTGGTCCAGCATCAGGTACCTCGGGTTTGCCACTCCCGTACTCACTAAAGTGAATCCTTGAGGTCAGGTGATGCAGGATTGGCATTTAAAAACAAACTGGTTTATGTACCGAAGACATTTATATGAGAAATATATTATTTAAGAATTACGAGGGTTGATCTTGGAAGTACTGATAAGTACTTGGAACAAAAATGATATTAAAGCAACTGGCATAACCATAAGAAAGAACATATCTTAAAACGCTTCAATCTCCATGTTTCAGCAAATTGTAATAATTTGGTATTTTTCTTTTATTACATATATAAAGACTTTCCAGATCCCCTCGTAGTAAAAAAAACTAATAACTTAAGAATGCAAAAGTATAATGTTTTATACATAATATTCCGTAGTCTGATTGGTATACTATTTGCTCTATGAAGCCCCGTCAACAGACGTCTGTTGAGAAGGAAAATTTCAGCGGTGATTTTTATCAGAATTAATCATCATAAAAATCACGTGATTGAAATGCTTAGTGATTAGAAAACATGAAAATATTCTTGCTATATTAGATCATATAGCAAGCAATAATGAAAAACCATGGTATTATTATTACAATAAATATCGGATTGCGAAAAAGAAAAACGATGCATACACAAAAATTATTGTTGTAAATTAATATTTCAAAAAATATATATATATATATTCCTTCAAAAGTAATTTATTATCATGAATTGTTTTATGGAATATGTGAAAAGTACATCATGAACGGAAAAGTACATCATTAGGACAGTTCAAAATATTAGTTTACACAAAAATCCAATCTAAGAATAGAAACTGACATCCTATATATCGATAGAGGGCGATTGATTTCTAAAAAAAAATTACAAAGAAAAAATTAGCAGCAGGAAATGTAACACTAATAATTTGAATTTGAATTTTCATTGATCTCATGCACAATATAGTTTCTGACTTTATCGCTAGAGCACGCAATGTGCTGCGCAGGAGCGTCATTTTTATTTTTTGTGTAACTTGGTGTTTCCATAGATTGTTGTCTATCTTCATTGAGAATTAATACAGGTGTATGAAAACAATTCTCCAATCCCGAATTCCATTTATAAGGAGTATCACAAATTTCAGTATATGAGTTAAGAATGAGTTTTCTTTGTGACCCACCGAAGAACTGTTCGATTGGGTCACAAAACTTCTTAATCATATTTTGTGTCATCCAGAAGATGGCAGTTAAGCTAAATCTCCTTTCACAGATCACTGCACTGCAGTGATGGCGTGTGAGAATTGTTTTATATGTACCCTTTGAAACGATTCCACTGAACTGGCATCCGTTATTCCTTCATTTGTTTTAAAGCTAACACTAGAAGGAACTTGACAATAGCAAACTGATGGAATGAAAAACATTTTTTGCTCTGCATCCAACAGACTGGGGGAGAGAATGCGAATGTGACATCAACATATGCGAATACCTTTTTGTGGTAGACGAATTTCATCTTCCTTTGTTTAGACCGCTATCCTGCTTAACGGAAGCTTGTAAAAGCAGTGGTTGATCTTCAGAAAGGTATTTCTGTATTATTTTATTCATGGCCTACCTCAAGTAACGAATATACTCTAGGTTAGCAACATTTTCTGAGTGGAACTGACATAAAAATTTTGAATCCAACAACAAACTCTCCAAATCTTTTCTACACTTTTGTTTTCCACGTCTGTTCTCTGAAATAGCTCTTTCCGGCAATTGTTTCCCCAAGGATTAGAATTCCCAGATATTTATAAATAGCATTACTAGGTTCCTTCTCTCTTTGGCCCCACACAAGAACAATGCGTATGTGATTTGATCTCTGTCGTGTAAGTTCCCCCTTACATATAAATGAGTTGTTTTGGGGTAAAATGGAGGATAATGTCCTGTCCTAAAGAAACAGAAATAAGTTTGAAGAAACAGCGAAACGAAGCCAGTTTTAAAACCTTTTGCCCAATATACGGGACTAGATATATAAAGAAAGCCAAATGCATAAACTGGTTTGTAAAATCTAGTAAAGGAATTGAATAAAATTTCGTTAGTTATCCACACAAGATACAATAGCGATCAGTATCTCCCATGTATTGCTGGATAATGAACAGATTGGTAAGAGAAACAACGCCCTCTGATTGGAAAGAAAAAACAACGCTGGTTTCTTTCTATAAACTTGAAATATGTGGTAACAACAGTAAGAGCCGTGGGTAAATTTGCCATAGAATGTTTTGAGCATTTTTCAAAGAAGGAATAGAATATTTTCATTGTATACTGAACCTGAAAAAAGACAGAGTTTAAATACATTGGAGGTGGTCACATGGAAATCTATGTTCAGCGCATCAGTTGAAGTTTCTGTGGAATTTTTCAGCAATACAGAATTTGTCAATTTAAAAACAACACCGAGGTGCACGGTTATCAGCATAAAATTTGGGACATGATCTGAGATCAACTTTGGTTCATGGGTTTACAGGAGGAAGGATGTATTAAAAAAAACGTCCTCGATGCTGTTTGAATTGCTGTGTTAGGATAAACGATATAATTCATTATGATATCAATAACTGGCAAGAGAATAAACGGACTACTCAGTACTAGAGTTTGGTGAGATGTCCAGTATGACGAACCTGACCGAGTAGCTCGGGAACCATGAAAGTTTATGATATGAAATGAATTTCTTAATATTACCAATAATGTACACATTTTCATTGTTTAATTGATTTTCAGAAAAATATCTAAATTTCTGATGGTAGATGTTCTTGAGTTAGTATAGACAAAATGCAAGATTTACGATGCTAAACTTTGCAATGAAAGAACTATAATCGAATTGATTTTCAAACCACCGAAATCTATATGATATACTTACAAGCTGATGAAACCACTAATAAAGTTAAATATACATGGCTCAGGCACTAAAACCATGGAGTATAATATGTAAGAGTGAACCAAGTTAATGAAGTCGTGGTATAGTTTCCAGAACCATCAGAGGAAGAAGAGGACAAAAACCTCTGTGGACAAAAGTGCCATTGAGTAGTAGGGAAGTAGCATCACTCGAGATAGCATTAGTGTTCATCATTGGAGGCTGACTCCATAGCAAAATCACGATTTAATATTTCTTTCGGTTATTTTCAGATGTGCGCGTGAAGTCGCTGAGAAACCAAGATTGGTTCTTCTCGATACAAAGACTGAAAACATTATTTCACCAACATGTTGCAATTCACCTCAGCTCACAGGATACATATTTCTTCCTATTTCTTCATTCCCTTCACAGCTGTATCATGTTAAAAAGCTTCTTTATTCATCTCAACTTTCTGCCTATCCACGGTATTACAATATTACAACCATTCGTTTGTAAGTTACAAATGTTAATATCAAATGGTAGTCGAGTATAATCTGGAAATAATAAACATTTATGTATACATACATAGATAATGGGTGGGATAAGATTTTGAATATAATACTATTTTTATTTAATGATCGGAATAAATCATTAAATAAAACTAAATAAATCATAATGCAGCCAGTCTTATAACTAAGAGGCCATGAAAATTTCTAAATGAATTCTTGTTTATTTTAAACGGCTGTTCTAGAATAATGATTCTTCATTATGCATGAAAAGTATTATAGGTTTCCACGTCTCACAGAAAGCGCAGTCACCAATATGATGCCGCAGCGACGACCTCAAGAACTAGTCCCAAAGGAGTTGTCAAAGAATCTTTGTTGAGGTTAATCAGATTCAACACCTTATAAATAAGTAACGATAGGAAATTGGGAGCAGCTATTTCTTCTTATCCTACAGAACGATATTTGAGGATACACGAAATATATAGGGTTATGGCCCCGAGATTACAACAGTGACACCTTAGACCTTTAAGTGGTATCAGAACAAGGAACACAGTAGGCTGAAGATTTATACACATCACTCACCATCACCTAATTGTGCTATATATATATAAAATAGTAAATATTAGTGAAGTCTAGTAACAACACGTAGAAATTAATTTTTAAGACTCCACTCTGTTTTGCCTAGTCATTAATTACTGCAAATTTCCTTGCTTAGATTTTTTTGTTGTTGTTCTTATTGTTTGGATTATCAGATTAACTTCGTTATAATTGAGTATATGCTACTATAACAGCAAGTAATCTAAGTCTATTGACGAAATATTTTATTCTACACTTAGGAAATTGTTTTCCTTGTATCGATTGATTAATTTGTCTTTTTCCGTTGACTTTTATCTCACGTAATTTTTTTCCAACCTTTTTCTTGATCGTTACTTCTGCTAGGCATTTTATGCATTATTTGTGAATGTTGGATGTGTTTATAGAAATTCCTTATTATAGAAAAACTGAAACGCATACTGAATCACTGTGATCATAAAGAATTTAAGAATTTAGGTGAACGGCATTCAAATAAGCATTTAGAGTAATGATATTTCTTTAGTGATATTTTAGTGTTATACGGCATATTCCAATGCATTTAAATACATGCAAAATGTTTTACATGTTTGCAAAATACATGTATTGTAACCGTCATGTATTGTAACGTCAAGTATTAAAATGATTGAATTATTGCTATTAGTGTACTGCTTGTTGAGTAACATTTAAAAAATGTATTAGTTGAATCACTGAACAGACTTTTCCACGGAATAATTTTAAATCAATCTTAAAATGAGAAAATTTACGAATAATCCTCTAGTTGAACGCATCTGATTACCATCTGTAACAAATATAGGTACTTTAATTAAAAATTTGTTAGTATATTTGCCGACCTGGTTGATATATAGTGGTTAGCGAAAACCAACAAACTGTGGGTTCGAATCCTAACGTAGGCATAAATGTTTGCTTGTCTTTAGGTGGGAGATGAATTTCGCCTCGCTTAATTGAGTTCTGAAGTGGCCTGAAAAAATTTCAGCGTTTGCTTTCTAAATCAGGGTGAGCTGAGCATTTAAAAATTAAAATGATGAAAACAAATTCCTAACCTCACCTGTACTAATGCACCGTGGCTACTAAGGATTTATTACTTGTCATACATATTACATGGGGGAAGGGGTAGGAACACAATTTTATTTTGAAACTTTGTTTCTTCATCAGAGTGAGTGGCACAGCAAATTGAGAAGTTCTGTATCTTTGGCCATTGCACAACGTGCACCTATAAAGCATGTCGCATTAGTAGTCGTAGATGATATATTAAGAACACATGTTGCTTTCATGTTTTCCCATGAATGGTACTACTGTTCACAAGCTCTTCGGTACTTTTATGCTTTTCATTATTTGGCGTGCATTCATTTGGTGTTTAGCTGCTTATTCAAAGTGATTATTTTTGATGACGACAAAATCTGCTTCGTCCACATTCCCTATAACACGTATTGCGCACAGCTCTATGCAGTTACTTGTCTAGTTAGCAGAAAAGTAGCGGAAGCGGCTCCATTCATGGCAAGGCAAGCAATGTAATGGGCTTTTCTATCGTTCTCAGCGACCTTTAAGGCCTCCTAATGATCTCCCGAAGTACTAAAGTCAAGAAACATGAATACTGCTCCATAAAACCCAAATGGATGTAGTGTACGATACTTTTGGCCATAGTAGGGAGAAATAGTTCCTTCTTCGTATCTCGAGATTTCGTCCCTCATACTCTCATAAATTTAGGTCTCTTTGACCATAATTATTTCAAGCGCAAAAATGAACCGAGTACTATAACAGCGGTGCAGGTTTCTCTTGGCATTTTGATTGCATATATACTGGCAAGTATTGATTAACTTTTCTGATTTATCCAGACAAGCTTTACTTGTAAATCAAGCCAAATTAGTAATAAAATATTAATGAAACTTCTGAGGAACGAAATTAAGGACTTCTTCTATCCGATAATTATTACTCAATATGGAATTGTTATTCACAACATGGCTTATGTTAACATGGTTACTGAATAGTTTGTCAGATATTAGTTTCCTGAAATTGGATTCCAGACACAAATGTGCTCGAATTTGTTTGAAATGCAGCGAAATCTTTCTCATATTTTTTGATCTCCAACAGGGGACTGTTCGACTCGCAGCGCACCACTTGTATGGAAAGCCTTATTAAGATTTAAACGATATTCATCTTAGGTGAAATCAGGTGTGTTTTCTGTATTAATTCGAAGACTGGTTTATTTCTACATGTAGATAAATTTTCTGGTTTAGAGACCAATGTTCACCGCATTTAATCAATATTTTTGAGGTATATATAAAACGCAATGCGTGTTTCTATATCTGTCAAGGTATATTGCTATTAATAAAAATTTTTAAATATATAATAATTAGAATTTTTGAATCATGAAGCTCTTATTGTTGATGTCAATGTGTAATATCATAGGTTAATGGAAATGCAGCTATTTCAATCTAACCTAACCTGCAAGTATAATAAGCGAAAGATAAAATTACAGATTAGAATTTATTTCGGAAATAATAACCAAAACATACAGGAATATTGTTGAAAGGAAAGACGAATACCATATTACAGAAATTTCCAAACGAAGTTAATTCGGGTATGTTTTTTTTTATTTTTAGTAATGAATTCATAGTGGGGCTAAAATCGATTAAAAGGAATGAGAAACATAATGAACGAATTTGTTAACTGTGGAGAAATGAATAACACGAATATAATACAGTAAAACACTGTATTTGAATTAAGATGAATACAAATTATAAATAAAATTTTTTCAAATGGTATCCCCCCCCAATAGAATGGAAGAAAGAAATTGTGATTCCCATCTTTAAAAAAGGCAATAGTGATGACCTTAAAAACTATAAATTCAACATTATTTTTAATTCGACAGTTCAATGTTACATTGCATTATATTTTTATTCTTTCATGTTTCTAATGTATACAAATTTATCACTGTACCACATAAATCCAAATACTGGAAATTACTTGCAATTCTCAACCTTTACCACACTCTATTGTGGAAGATTTGCCATACTAAGCTTATTAATAAGTATAACTCTGATATTTATTTCCCCCCATTATTTAATCTACTTTCAGTCCCGCTATTCATTCCTCAGTTTCTCCTACTATTCATTCAGTCCCTCTCTTCTTCGCAACATAATTTGTTTTCTGTTGGAGATCTTTGTCAGCTTTATGAAAGAATTCTAAAATTATCGGAGATAATAATAAAATGCGCCTTTCTTAACAACATTTTTGTGTAGTGAAACCATTCATTATCATAATAATTAAACCCAGAAATATTTTAGGGATATGTACGGAAAGAATAATTGTCATCAACATAGTGTGAAAACAGATTTAAATGATTCGACAAAAATTTAGTTTCGTCGAATCACAGTTTAAATAGTTTTATTAAATTTCAATAATCCGGAGAGCAATAATAATTTCGCTTTGACTTAATTAGACTTTGAATAAATCTGTCAGTGAAAATGGTTCAATTATATCAATAAACTTTCTTCGACTCGCCTTACTCGAAAACAAAATTATTCTCCTACTGCATGCATACTGATCACGAGGAGTCTTTGCGACTATTTAGATACGTTTATAAATTGTTCAGATCTGGAAGCATTACTGATTTTCATCATTTTCGATCGGGAGCAATATCATGGTCTTGACATTTATTGGATTCAAATATCTATCAGCACGTTTTTAAACGATTTTAACCGAATATGTTTTAAAATATTCAAAATCAGCAAAAGAAAAACTATTGAATTGTAAAATATAAAGGAATCCACACATTTGAACATTTTAAATAACAAATATTATTAAATTCTTACCCATGAGTGAGTAATTATTGCTACGAGTTGAAATTTATCCTATCTCAGTGTCTGTAACAGGCCTTTAAGGCCCACAACCTTCCAAGCATGCTTGATTTCGTAACCGAAATACGAGGATAAGAAGGCTTATGCCTCTAAGTATTCCTGACTGTATCCCTGTGTGTTCACGGGGCCGGTTTGCTGGATGAAAACCCCAGATAAACTGGCGGAAAAACCCCTGCTGTCCACGCCCAAGACCGGCTAACTTGGCTATGGCTGAGGAAGATCCTTAAGCTCCTCACGTCATCGATGGGAATCGAACCTAGGACACACCTTCCCCAGGCATATGGTTGCGATGCGCAAAGCCACTAGGCTAACCGCGAGGACTACGAGTTGAAATGGTTTGGAAAAATTCGCCAATAAAATGATCCGATTGAAATGGAACTGAACTCCTTGGCGTATTCAAGTGTACCTTCCTAATTACCAAATTATTTTCAATTCTTCACCAAGGTCAGTGTTGTTCAAAATATCATTACTGAATGCCAATATATCAGTAACGACAGAAAATTCTCTACAAATTCAGTTTAAATTCAGATCAAAGAATCCTTCCCTGAAAACATTCTCTTTTTTACTAGATAAACGGTTCTTTATAATGCATCAATTTCCAATGACTGGGTTTTGCTTGTCAATCGAGCCACACCCTCTTGACCTTGACTACTGGGCAGTTAGCGATGTAGGTTAGCATGTGCTGCACTGTGTAGTTCAGGCTGAATAAAGAAATGTTTTAATTAATTTTTTTCAGCAGATATTAGTTTGTTTCCAGGAGTGACTGTTTTTATGCACCATTATTCCAAACTGATAATGAATAAAAACAAACGTCCGTTCATTTCTGTAGGATCTATGAATATTCTTCAAGATAATCAACAGTAATGATCAAAAATCATATCACATTATTGAATTGAGGAGATATTCGACACTCCGGATTTTATTTATAAAATTTCAGAAATTTCACGAGCTATCTGTCACTGTTATACCCAATGGATTCTTATTTTTCTAAAGTAACATTTCAAAATACTGCATTTTTATTTCGACAAAAGCTATTTGCCGCTAGCAGTTACTAAAGGTCTTAACGCTAAAAAAAACAAGAATGTCATTAATAACACGGTTCTGCAGAGTATACGATCTTACACAATGCGAATGACAGCTTAATTAAACTCAATTTGTCACCAGTTCTGGGAATCGACGAATGGAACACCTAAGTGGTCATTCATCCAAGTATTTTCGAAATCAAACATCTTAAAATCATTAACTTATGACAGCAGCTGTGCAATGGAAAGCACTGAATATTAATTAGGCTCTAATTATCAATGTAGCGATCTTAGTTTAAAGTATAAGATGTGTAGAGATGCGTTGGAGTTCCGGATGTTCAACACTCAAGTATTTTAACTCCCGGCAGATTTTATTGCATGCCTTTACGTTTCTCGGTATTTAGACAGGTGCCTATCGGATTTCATTCCATAGTTCAATGAAAACGATTAATTCATTACAAAATTTAATCATTTAGCTTATTGTTAAATCACCTTTCCCACTTTTAGAACTTCGTGAACTCAGAATTAATGTATTATGATAAATTATTGTGCGTAATTTTATCATTCATCATGTAAAGGGACGTGCAAGTTCTATTAATCTGGTCATGGTTCACTTTAAACTTGCATGGGCATATTAACAACGAGCGCAACAATTAGTTGAATTACAATAACTTAGCATTCATTTATCCTTAACGCTTCAACGATATTCTTGATAATAACTGATTCGCAGTTTGAGGTGAGAATTGCGCTTAAGGTCTGTTTAAGAAAACTGTCTATTACAACTGTTACCTTCATTCTTATTTTACTGGATTCTATTAAAGTTAATTGGTTATTTCTCATTATAACCTACTTTTCAGAAATCATTGTCAACTCACTCTTAAGACGTCACTTACGTTGATTTATTGTATTGTCTTCCATGTTGAGAGACCTGGATTCAAATCCGTCTAGAGCAAGAATAACTTTCATAAGGGCTTGAGTTTAGCCGATCTCATACAAAGCGGTTTTTCTTTCGAAGAATAGACAAACCGTCCAAGAGGGAAGTATGCCGATAAGACATTGTCTTATAAGCATACTTCATTCAGCCATAATTGAAATCAATTAACCCAGCCTGACATATAGGTTCAGATAATGGATTAACAAGATTTCCTGATTAGCACATCGCCTCCATATTATAGTGGGAAGCGAGTGTCTTTAAAATTATAACATTAAACTGACAAGCTCAGAGTTAATAGCAATCCACATTCTCGTCAGCAGGTTGTTTCGAATCCATCTGTGAACATGGACGGAGCGACAGATGAATTCATCGAAAGTGTGAGAAGTCCAGTATGATTATTGAACATTATAAATAAATAAAATAAATCAGCTAACACCTTTTTATTCCCGTATACGGGGAGTAGGCGAAGCCATTTAGCCCTATCTAACTTTTGGAGACTGAGTGGGCAGTTCAATCTCCACTGGTACCAATCAGAGATAGATGGTCCAAGGCTATCACTAATTAAACGGTACACAGTGAAGAGAGACGGCTCAAATGTGCCGCCATCTCGTGGTCCCTAACCCTAACACAATATATTTAATGTCTGAAATAATGTGGGTTCTACGGTCGATTTTCTTGAGTTTACAGGACGAAAAACCTGAGTTTCCGGGAGGAAAAACCCGCTTGCTCATGCCAGAGATCGACTAACTCGGGAACCGGTCGAAAAAAGGCTTAGAAAAATTTCCTCTAGTCGCCGACTAGACTCGAAACCAAGTCTTACTTCTTGCGGCCAAGCGCCGTGGTGTGCAAATGCCACATCCATTGAGCTACACAGGCTCATTGAACATTTAAAGTAATATATTTTAATGTGAGAATCGCATTAAACTTGCATGCAAAAGAATGTTTAAATTACTTCAGACATTAACGAAACTGTTAAAGTAATTAATGTTTGCCTTGTCCAATTATGTTGTTCTATATTTGACCATTTTATACACTGAACGTAATTTTTTACCAATGTAGCGGGAAAAAATAGGCCGCGTTATTTTCCATCATTAAACCATCAAGCTTCATAAATTAATATATCACAATCCTCCAATGCCGCAATCTTCGCAGCTAATTGGGTAATGTTTGCATCGTAGACGTTTTTTTCTACCGTCTCTCTCCCTCGCTGATTGTCGTGAAGAAATTCACTGCACGCCCTACTCCTTACGAAGTCGTACATAAATTGGTGCCACCACCGCCCCGTTCCAGAAGCCAACGTGGAATTCGGTATTCGGTTGGAACGATTCCCTACTAACGCATGAAAAATAAAAGAATTTTCGACTGAAGATGAGTTACTGTTCAGTCTCATACAGAGGTAAGAGGATTTTCTTATCGAATTACGCGATTTTTGATCAAGCAAAATAAACAACCCGACTGAAGAACATACACGAATTAACATGTAACAGGACTATTGTCTCCAGAAACTCTATACAAAGATTAATTAGCTTGTACTCAATAAATGAAAATATCACATATAAACTCTAAAATAATATATGAAGAGATGATCCAAAACATTATATATACAGGGTGTTCGGGATAAATTTGACATATTTATAATTAATTATATTTTTCCGTAAGTTACATGTATTAACACACACTTCTCTTCATTTAAAAGTTTGGACCCTTCTTCATTCATATACAAGATGTCAGAAAGGATGGATAGCTGGAACCCACCTGAATCATGGAAGAGAATAACTTGTATCATGATGATTCGTGCCCGCCATCAAAATAAGGATATTACGACTGCTGCCCAATGCTCCCTGAATACAGTAAAAACAATCAGGCATGAACTAGAGACTTGCAATGGTGACTACGAGGATGTAGCAAGAAGAAAGATCCCTAGCAGACGATCTGATTGCGTTCGTACAGCAGAATTCCTCGCAAATCTGCAGGAACAGGTGTTGAAGAACCCTGGCATTGGAATTCGGGCTTTGTTCGTGGAGTTGCTAACTGTAGTCAAGCCCTGGATAACAAGTGTAGCCAATGGTAGGCCGTATGTATGGCAGCAGGATTCGGCCCCTTGCCACACCTCTGGGAAAAGTCAAAAATGGTTGTCTGAAAATTTCTACGACTTCACCAGTCCAAATGTTTGGCCTCCAAACTCCCCAGACCTTAACCCCATGGATTATTTTGTATGGGGCGCAGTTGAAAAAGACACCAATCGCACTTCCAGTAATACAAAAGCCCAGTTAATGGATAAAATTAAAACAGTTTTTGCGGCCCTTCCCAGGGAGACTGTAGCATCAGCTTGTTCGAGGTTCCGAAGCAGAATTGAAGCTGTGATCGATGCTAATGGTGGTTATTTTGAGTAAATCTTGTTGATAGTATTGTAATTAACTCTGCCTGTAATGTTTTTTGTCAATTCATTAAATTTAATAGATACAAAGAAGATTTTCTTTTTCCTTACGAAACTGTCAAATTTATCCCGAACACCCTGTATATATGACAGTAAGAATATTCTACATTACAAGGAAACATTACTGCGTAGAATTTTAAACTTTGCGCTACCTGTCGCAATTGTCAAATATTTCGAACTACAAATTCGGTTTGAAATGTGCAACTTGGTTCTCAAGAGTAAGATTGGTGGTAATGGTTGGAGAGAGAGAAACGCGAAGTCACAGGGGGTTTATCAAAATAATGGAAACACAATTTTTTTAGTTTTTTTTTTTTTACTAATAAGCTGTAGGCCCACTTCGGACTGTTAGAATATCGTGAATTCGACGTGGAATGGACCAAGACATAAGATATTGAATGGAATTTGGGACTATTTGTCCTATAAAATATGTCCCAACTGTGCCAGTGACGTCGCTGGCGAAAAATGGGATAGAACTTTGGAGAACAGATTAGAGACAACTCCTTGTCCGATTGCATACCTTGTCATAATCTTCGATAATATGGCTCATACACTTACGATTTCAGCTGTTTCGTTTACGGCATCTCCTGCCAGCAGCACTCCAGTGATCATATCTTTTTGGAAGTCACTGAGGTCTGACATGTCAAATCACAGAGAAGTCATCTACGATGCGAGGTATATAATACGGTGCAGTATGATATCGGATATCACACAGCAATGCCATAGTCAATGTTGAATTAGCCGTTGTGCGGTTAGTATGCAAACCGCCACCTCCGTATTTCATAGTTGGCGTTACGCACATCTGGTAAGAGATGTTACGCGGACATCCGCTACACCCGTCCATCTGTTCGGTAGAGAGATTCATCGCTCCATAAAACAGCTTTCCAAGTTTCGACGTCTAATTGTATACGCTGGTTGCACCACTAAAAACGACGAGTTCGGGTAATGTGCAGCTTGCAAACTGCGGTCTTGCCATGAAAATCCATGTTGGGACTTCGGTGCTTAATGTCTTTGTGCAGATTTGTGTTCCAGTCGATGCCCCAGAAATCTGCATAAAGCATGTCGGCTGAGGATTGGCAGTTTTTACATATTATCCTTCGTAACACTATGGTCACGTTCAGTGAGTTTGGTAGGTCGTCCGCTGCTGGTAGAACTTGCAGTTGACTCCCAGCGCTTCTGTTTTAGTACGGTATCACTGATTGAACTGGGATGACTCAGTTTGGCAACACTGCCGAACAGATAGTCCTGCAATATGGCATCCTATTATAGTGCCTCTTTCAAACTCACCTTCTCGGACAGAGTTGCTTTGACTTGGGAGCATCACATTCCTCCAGTGTATACCGGCTACAAACACCTGATCCATTATATGGCACAATGCAACTTATTCATTGGGGGTGTCCGTTGACTTCTTTCCAAGTGCATATCGCATCAGATTGATATATCTTTTGACAAAACGAGTAATCTTGACAATTGTTAAGCGCATTAATCCAAAAACAAATGAAAATGAACTCGTTGATTTAAATGTGTAGAAAGAATTGGTTATAACAAAGTGATAACGAGTTCTTTCTACAGATTTATATCAACCAATTGAAGAGAAAAATTATTGAAACCAGATATAAAAATGATCCGATATAATTATAATAAATGTATCGACATACTGCTACTAAAACGATATATTACTTTGAATTTTTTATAAAAGTGGTCCTGTTTAAAGCTTTGACATGAATTTTTAATCATTCACAATAATAAACATCTCAAGTACTGAATTGTAGTAAAATATATACAGCTAAGCTCATGTTTTCAATGAGAACAGAGAGAGATAACGTATCTAAGACGAAATAGATATGCAGCCTTGCGTTTTTCATCCCACAAGCAGCAAACGGCCAAAATTAGCACTCGCAAGTAACCAGTATTTGTATGTTCAACGTAGTCTTAATTAAGGTACAATAACTGCAAAAAAAACTGCATAATAATAAATATATAAAATAAACATTTTCTCCCCATATTCTAATTCGAAACAATCCAGTTCAGTTTTAAAGTTCATATTTTCCTAAACCTTTGTGAGCGGCATCAGATATTAGCATGCTTTACAAATTATTTATATGAAATATATAAAATTAAACACAACTGTGTTAATTGGATAAAAAAAAAGAACAATTTTATACTTATTAACTCCTGTTCACAAAAATGCAAAGCAGAAGTTAGTAGATAGAAATCAATAATTGGGTAGAGTCTACTCACTGAAACAGTATTCAGACGTTTTTGGACGAATATTTGTCAAGTTTGTAAACAACTACGCAGCTATTGCATTCTAGCCAATTTCAAAGTTTTTTTTTTCTCCCTAAGTACAAACACTTAATCGCATAGACATGGTTGATACATATATACCAACCTCGTGTATATATACATATATATATATATATATATATATATATATATATATATATATATATATATATATATATATACCAACCTCGTGTGTGTGTGTGTATATATATATATATATAGAAAGTTTTTTTAACTTGGTTATATTATGTATTCAAGATACCAAGTAATTTTATATTAACTTGGTTTTTAATCCTATTTCCCAAGTAAGCAAACAGACAGGTAAGTCAAGTTTGCGCCTGCACGTACTCGGCCTAACAATGAAAAATAGAATTTATAATTTCAAAATTATTTTTATTTTTCAACATAATCTCTCTTAAGAATAATACATCTATTCCAGCTAAGCTCCAGCGCCATTATCCCGTCCCTGTAGTGGTTTTCAGTATAATCTGCAAAATACCCCTCTACAGCTGCGATCACCGCTTGATTCGAAGATAAACGCCTGATAGCGAGGGAGAGTTTTAGTTTAGGGAAGAGATAGAAGTCAGAGGGAGCCAAATCTGTGGAATAGGGTGGATGTTCCAACAATTCGTAGTGCAGATCCCTTAATTTTCCCATTGCCAAAACAACCTTTGTGGGGAGGTGCATTGTCCTGATGAAAGATGATTTTTTTTCTTCTGCAAACCGGGTCTCACGAATTTCTTGTGCTAGTCTGGTTAAAAGATCAGAATAATATTTCCCAGTAATTGTTTTACCCTTTTAAAGATAATCTATAAACAAAATGCATTTAGCATCCCAAAACACCGATGCCATGACGTTTCCTGCTGATGGAACCCACTTTGTCTTCTTTGGCGCTGAACAACCGGCTTCTGCCCACTGCTTTTACTACTGTTTGGATTCTGGTGTGTAATGGTGAATCCCATTCTCATCCATAGTAATAAATAGACGCGCAAAATCAGTTTTATTCTTGTTAAAACTCTCCAAGCACTGTTCTAAGATTTTGATCCTAGTGCGTCTTGTGCATAGATTTTTCATTTGCAATTTTTCATGCAAAATATATCCAACACGTTCTTTTGAGATGCTTATAGTCCCGATATATTATTTCATGCACTTGGTAAATTATTTCTGGTTTTGTTACATTTGTTGGACGTTTTTCACGTGGGTCGTCTTCAAGGCCAGTACGGCCACGTTTAAACTCGACAACCCATTTCTTAATTGTTGAAAACGAAGGTGAAGAGTGCCCATAAACTTTTAGCGTTAAACCTTGTTTTACAAAGAATTTTATAACTGCTCGATACTTAATTTCATCTATTTAAAGGGATACAGACAACACTTTTGCTTCAGACAGCTGTATAAAAAGAACTATTTGATAGAATGATTTGCAATTTCACATGGATGCTTACCACAGATGTACCAACTTATACAAAAAAAAATTGCCGGTAGTGTAGCCATTTATGGTCGATGCCGAGAATTTTTCAGCCCACCCACGTACATATGTGGTGTGGATTTATTTCAGATTATAGATCATTGTATAAAGTAGTATAGATTGAATGTGTTATCTATTTAAAGCAGGCGAAAATTAAACTGACAATAAACTTAAGTGTTCAAATGCATTAAATACTTTAAAGATACCCTACATCAAACCATACATCCAAAGGATGTACACTTTAATGAAGCCTCGCTTCTTTTCAGAGAAAGATAATCAAGAAATTTGAAGGACACTTTACATACAGCCTTCTTACATTGTAGTTTGCTAATATTTGTAATGTGAATGCTTAAGGACACGTAGTGACTAGCCGAGTACGTAACTTGGAGCTTAGGAAGATGTAATTTCATCGCCAACTACAACGCCGTTAAGGATTTGCTAATGGGATGGAATAGTTTATTTAAAAAAATCTGATTTTGTAAGACTGTATTGCAACGAATTGACGAGGTTCGAAAGAGAAAAAATATGCAAATTCCTACGAATAAAAACTGTTGCACTTATTTTCTCAGTTGACTCAAGGAAAATAAGTGTGATCCGGAGTTTCTATTTTTAGATTCGAGTCTGCTTTTCAATGTATGCCTGCTAAATTTGCTCGATTCCACTTGCTGTAATATTACAAATGTAGGTAATTTGGGTCCTCGAGGAATGACCTTTTCGTTAATGACGAACGGATCAGGCTTGTTTCCAACACTGTGTCAATAATTTCAAGAAAACGAGACCGTGCAAAATCATGTCCATCATTTTTGAAACTGCCCGAATAAGCAAAATGTGGAAGATTGATATTTACGCTTATTTCAGCAAAATCGATTGGCACCAATATATCGAGATTCAAGTCTCGATATCACTTAAAATACGTGAATACGAACTAAAGCTACAAAAAGCAGTTTTCGTAAAACATTGAAATGTCGAAACAGAGGCAGTGTTAAAAATTCTTACAACAAAGTATAATAAATGGTACAAAAACTAGTGTAACTGTTACATTACAGTAAAATTAACTAAAAATATTACCTTTTGTGTTTTAGGATAGCTAAACTGCAAACACATAATGGGCATATTACGTAAATGACATAATAGTTAATGATGATGTCTTTATTACATTAACAAGAGCTTACTTGGTTACCAAGAATAAAATATATAAGCTCCGTTAGTTTTAACGTGTCTTTCCGCCCCACGGATAATGCTTTGGGAGCAATTCATCAAACGTAAGTTACAAAAATTATGCTTTTTATGGTAGCAATTTTCACAACAGTAGTAGTTGTTATATAACAGAGATGCAGAAAATAAATTTAAATTAGAGTAAGGCAAAGCCTAGCATACTTAGATTCTGATTACTAAGGCAATTCTTACTTTCCGTCCTTTTTTAAATGAGTTTTTTTTTTTTTTTTACGCCAACTCTTTTATTAATAGATGCAAGGGGAAAATGCTTCAATGGTCCATCCCTCACACGTTTTTATAGAATATGCATACATTTTAAGTATGAGAAGTTGGTTTTATTCATTTTCTATTTAATAGGTGGATATGAAACACACACACACACACATGTACAGTTATATCTGTTTGTCATTCCATTAAATAAATGATAATGCATTCAAAGCTGTATTATAATACGATCTTCATATTATGCTAATATTTTCACAAAGCATCTGTGACACTAAAACAACTAAACGAATTGATTGCGATGAATGAGTCAAATAATACGATTTGCTTCATTTTAAATCTTCTTCTGATTCTACCTCTCCGTGAATTAAGAAGTTATGAGAAAGATATGACAAATGCGAATTTTTACACCAGGTTTACCATCTGATTTCTGTACGTAATTAAATTATTTGTTTTGATGAAATGACTGAGTGTAGAAAATCTCCTATAATCCATATGATACGTTGTCTTTGATGCACGAAAATAGGGAAAAAAAAGGATAATTTCTCTTACATAAATGCGCCTGTTATAGTACAATTGTACTATAACATACCTTCACGGAAAAATAAGATTCTGCCAATAATAAATGCTGATAGATATCACATTGAAAGCTGTAAAAAATTCAAAGATCACATTCAGCACTATCTACTGAATGCAATAAACATACAAGCATACCTGTCAAGATAGGATTAAAACCGATATCCAATTTAGAGGTTTGCAACATGCGTGAAAAATATTGTTTACTTCTGTTATCCCTAAATAAGGATTAACCGAAGTATGCTTATTCTCTGGAAACATAGTTCTCTGCAACAAATGTTCCTCTAGAGATTTGATTCTCTACAGGTGTTATCAAAATGGGATTGAATCTTATAGTTGGCAAAATATTAAATGAGATTATCTGAAAGTTTTACTTAAGGTTTAGTCAGAATGTAGAATTCTGACTAAACCTTAAGATATCAAAGATATCTGAAGATTATAAAAGGAATGTTGCCTATGCAGTTGCACGACTTGCGTTATAGAGGAAACGAGAAAGAAGAATGAAATAGAGCCAAATTGAATTCTCGTCGTTTGTCATCGACACGAGTTTTTAGCTGTTGATTATTGTGGATAGTCAGAAGATTCCCCCCCCCCCCGAAATTGTTTAGAATGATTAAGGAGAAAAGTGACTCATTTCATTATTTAGAGAACTCGGATTATAAAGGACAACATACAAAGAATTTTTCGTATGAATTCTTTATAATAATAATAACGTGAGCAAATCGGTATATAATTTATTTATCCGGTTTTGCATTTTTTGCTTATTACTAAATCAGATTCCTTCATTTATTACAAATGATTTTCAGTATTTTTATTAAGCTTATGTTTTTCCACTTCCTTTCTTCCAGATTCATGTTCCTCTTGTCAAGTTTCTTTTGAGTTGTTTGCTTTCCTCGTCATTTTTGACTTCAGTTGTGCAGTTTCTCTTAAATTTTTCAACAGTTTTGTTGTATGTTGAGTTGTCGTCCTTGACCTAAGCTGCCTGCAGTCTTTGTCATTTTCACTTGAGATGTCTGCTATGCTTGTCACTTTTCAGTTACTTGGCTCGCTCTATTTCCTTGACGTTTTCAGTTTTCATGTTTCATTTTTTTTAAGTTATGGATAGGATTTTGCTATTTCGTGAAACAAACTGATTCCGTCTGAATGCATTTACCGAAACGCGTCTGGTTCAGAAGTTGGCACCGGATACCAGCTTGCTGACAGCTAACCTCAGCTTTTCAGAAGAAACTGCTAATCATTTATATCGTTAAAAATAGTCATGCTTAATAGTCACATAATCGTAACGTAATGTGTAGTTTACCTCCACCTTGAATCGCTACCAAAAATGTTGTGTGTTCCATTTTGAAGAGACTATATGATGTTAAAGAAGCTATTATAATAATAGCTTCTTTAACATTTAATTCTCTAATTATAAATATGGTAATGTTAAATTATTATGAGATGTAATACATTCAATCGATACGCAGTGTCCAGTACTCTAAACAGTGGTATAGTACAATATATTAATATTTTTAGAGTGCATCATTTGCCTCATTATCCGTACACGTCACTGTTCGTTTTAGCAGCTCAGTTATCCTCTGATATTTTCCCTTTTATGACCTTTGAACTTCAATCGGAATTTATTTCCATCTATTACTCAAAGATCTTAACTTTCTCAATTTCTTCAAGCATAATCCTACCAATATAATATGCTGTGGGAAATTTCATCACGCCAGGGTGCATAACTTTCCACATACTAACTTTGAGTTGACAGGCATTATCATTTGCCCACAATTCCAGTCTGTATACCACACTTAGTAGTAAGAAATAAAATTGTTCATTAATTATTTAATTTGGTCTAAAAATCGCCTTAACATCATTAACGGCAGTTGGAGTTTCTGGCACTTAACGTACAAAGATGTGGGTCAGTAAATTAGTCTGTATATATATCATCACAGAAATTACTTAATATTTTTTAAAATAACTGAATCGAGTTACTACGCATTTTTTTGTAATTTTTAATGTATTAATTGTTTAATGTATTGATCTCTTATTGGATCAACCTGCTCTTCCACCCTTTTCTGGGTTTGTGACTTTTCGTTTGTGGATCAGCTATAAAAATAAATAAATATTAGAGTCCATGTTAAAAATTTTGGAAGGGCTCAGTTATACTTCTGTTGTGTTAATTATCAATAAAATCAAAGTATACTAGGAATTTTTGTATTTTAGATATTTTACGTATCTTATAAATAAAACGGATATGCTTTCTAGTTCATTTATTTGCGCAAATTATTCGACCATAAATAAATAATTCGAAAGGAATAGAATTTAACTTTTAGAATACTGAAGGATGAAGACTGATCTCTGATTTTCACATTTGTCCTTACCACACACGTCACTTGGTACGAAGAAAGATCTAATTCATCTTACGTTCCCGACAAAAGTGCTACGCCTTTTCAGCCGCTGGCAAGCAATCAATACATTTTCTTCTAAAATAAATGCAAACAATATACCTTGAGAGAACTATGTCTCTTAACTTGCCTCAAATTTAACCGACTCCCATGATGCTTGGTTGTAATTTTGATCGCACATGCAATGATCTTTTAATACGGATTCTAATATTTTATTTTTTTATATATCTGACAACAAACGAAAGGTCACAAACCCAGGAAAGAGTTGAAGTGCAGATGGACTCTATAACAGAATTGAACCCATCTATTGAATCTTTTATTTTGATGTCTGAGTTATCGAAAGTAAGGGAAAGTGAAGTGAAATTTTTGTTGCATAAACTTATACAGGGCTGTGTTTTGGTACCATTGAAAGTCAGACAAATCCATTAGTATATAATGTGAATCAATTAGACTTGGGCATTATAGAGGATCTTGAGTGGCTTTAATGATTAGGCACTGCAAGTTTTGTCAAAGGACTAGTGGAGCATACTGTCATTGACGTAATAATGAATAAGATTTAAATTTAGGGAGAACGGGTAATTTATTTTTCATACCTTCTCTGTACGACCATAGCTAAGCTGGCAACTTATTTACGAAATATTAAAGGAACGTCATATAATGGAAGTTTGCTGAACAGACGTCTGTGCTAGATCCCATCAAATATGTTGAAAATATGAAGCACAACGAGGAATTCAGTCTAGAACAGGATAGTGAATGCTAGATTAGCTGTGGATAGAGAGTGGCGGAATCCAAATACTGGTTACTAATCAGCCAGTAAGCCTCCAGGTGGTTTGGACGTTAGTTGTTAACAACCACTATAGCTTCAGAAAGAGTGTAGTATACTAGTGTAGATTTTAGTTTTGTAGTGTATTTAGTATTTTATCATATATTTTTATTAAGATATTTTAATATTTAATATACGTTTAAAATAGTGCCAAAAATGGGCAAGAAAGGTAATTCTAAAAAAAGCACCGCAGGAGAGAACAAGAAGGTTAGCCCTGCCAACGAGGTTATTGTGTACATGGAGGAGGTTAACGAAAATGAATTAACCGCCAAAATAGCGAAGTTGAACCAGATCATCAGAGACACAACACGGGAATTGCAAAAAAGTTGAGACACACGTTTAAATGAGCATAGGGAGAAAAAGAAAAATAAACAGCAAAATAAGAAACAACAAAGAAAGGAAACAGGTAAGTCAGGAAATAATCGAAAATCAAGTAAGTGACGTTGTAGTAAAAAGAATAAAGTTATTTGCTATGGTGACTCTATAATAAAAACATCCTATAGATAAGAGAGTTATAACATCGCGTTGTCCTGGAACGAAAATTAAAAAAATAACTCAAGTAATTCAAAATCAGAAAAGTAAATGAAATCGTAGTTGTAGTAGGTACGAACGATTTAACTGGCGATAAGTTCAGTATGAGAGAGGACATGAAAGGGTTACTGGAAGAGGCGAGAGTAGAGTACGAGAAAGTGTAGTATTTTACCTCGCTATGACAAAAATGAATTAAAAAGAAGGGCTATGATAGCAAACAATTCGATGCGTAGAAGGAATGGATGTGAGATTTTGGATGTGTGGAATGAGTTTGAGGAAAGATTGGATTTGTATAAGAGGGATGGCCTACACCTGAATTGGTTTGGTATCAGGAGTCTGGAAAAACTAATAACTAGTATGAGACCTGACACAGAGAGTCGGGGAAAGGTAAACTATAAAGGGAGAAATGGTGTGAATGCGAATGTAAAAGCAACTGTGTTAATGACGGGAATGGGCTTTGTCATGGAAATCTTGACGAGGCGAGAACGAATTCGGATTTGTGTTCGTCCGGTTCGGACCTGTCATATGTGTGCAAAGATGTCTACATGTGTAAGGCATTAGAGAAGAATAGAGATCTGCAAGATGTCCAACTGTGTCAGGCAGACTGCAAACAAGAGTATACAAAAGAACATGCAGGTAGATTATTATGTTTATACACGAATGCTAGGAGTATCAGAAACAAAGGGGTAGAGTTTGTTACCATAGTCAATATGTTACGACCTCAGATTGTACGAATTAGTGAGACCTGGCTATCAGAATCAGACCTACTAACTGGTATCGAGTGTTATGGGTATAGTATTTTTAGGAAGGATAGAATAGATAGGAGGGGAGAGGCGTGCTACTAATGATATTAGATGACTTAAATCCAGTTAGAGTTGAGACCATTTGAATGTAGTAATACTACTAACAATATTTCATGTGGCAGTGAGTTTGAAGCCATCTGGTGTGAGGTGGAAGCTAACAAGACAAATTACATTGTGGGGTGTTGTTACAGACCCAGTGGATCGGCTGATGGTGATGAAGAAATGCATCACCAAATAGAAAAGGTGCACACAAAGAGTAATCATAATGGGAGACTTTAATTATCCAAATATTGATTGAGTAGCAGTATAATCTCATTAAAAGAATGAAAATGCATTTATTGAGCTGTTGCTGGACAACTTCCTCAAGCAGTATGTGATAGAAGGAACTAGAGGTCAAAGAGTGTTAGATTTGATTATAGTATCAAAGGGCGTTTCAGTTAAAGACGTAACTATTTTGCCTCCAGTTCGTGACAGTGGTCATGCGGTATTCACTTGGGAAGTGACCAAGTTTATGAATGTTACATTCAGAAAAGGTTACATGCTGAAATTCCAAGCATGAAATTATGACCAACTGAGGAATATACTGAGTTCAGTAGAATGGGATCGGTTTCTGGATGGAAAGAATATCGACAGTGCATGGGAAGTATTTAAATAATACTTAAATGATGCAATATCAGAATGGGCCCAGAGAGTTCGAAGAAATAATAGAGTAGGAGTCAAATGGATGTGTAATCTTATTAAGAGATTCATAAAAGGAGGATGTTTAAAGAATACCGTGTGCGTAAGCATAACATCCGTTATCCTTACGCAAACGGTTATGAACGTTATAAGCAGCAGGCTAGAATAATCACAACTGTTGTACGGAAAGCAAAGTCTGATTATGAAAAGAAACTGGCTCTGCATGCTAAAGACAACCCACAAGAATTCTGTCGACATAATGCAAGTACAAGAAAGAATATGAAAGAATAACCCTTCTAAATCCAGATGATGTGAGGGTTACAGATGGAGAAGAAGTTGTTCAGTTAATGAGTGCTCATTTCGTTAAAAGCTATCAGCCTGTTGAACGCAGCATTGAGCTCACTGTTACCTCTTCACTAGATGAAGAAACACAAGTGTCTGAGGCCGAGGTATTAAAGCTGTTGCACAAACTGAATAAGAATTCTTCAATAGGGACTGATGGAACATCAGCACGTGTGCTAAATGAGTGTTCAGCTGAACTGGCCTTTCCTTTGACCAGGATGTTTAATATGAGTATCAGAACAGGGAAGATTCCACAGGAATGGATGGTAATTCCATTGCACAAGGGTGGTACAAAGACCGATGTATCCAACTATCTACCAATTAGTATCTCAGGTGTGGTGGTGAAGATTTTGGAAAAATTGGTTAGGGCCAGCATTCAGAAATGGGTTGACAATGAATATCTACATTGCAATGAACAACATTGGTTTACTAAGGGAAGGGCATGTTTTAGCAACTTGCTCACATTCCATAACAATGTTACCATTAAACTAGACAAGGGGAATGGATACACCATTTTACTTTTGGATTTTGCTAAGGCTTTTGACATAATACAGCATGGCAGACTGCTACATAAATTGGAGAAAATGGCTTTGGGTTATACAATATTAGCATGGACAAGAGGATGGCTGACTGACAAAAAGTGGTATACGGGGGATCTGAGTATGCAAGGTTTAAGGTAACAAGTGGTGTACTACAAGGATCAGTGCTTGGTCCACTGTTATTCAATCTGTACATTAATGATATTAGGAAGTGTTGATAAGTGACATACAGTTATTTGCTGATAATGCAAAGATAGGTAGGGTAATCAGGAATGCTGCTGATATGCAGTCTTTGCAGAATGATTTGAATAGGCTGGAATTGTGGGCATGGGAAAATGGGTGTCGGTTCAATGTCATTAAATGTAAAGTCATTCACTTCGGCATGATTAGATATCCAATGTCGTATTATATTGGTGGGATTAGGCTAGAAGAAACTGATGAGGCTAGGGATCTTGGAGTGTTAATAGATAGGAAGTTGAAGTTTAGGGGCCATGTGGCAAAGATTGCAATTGCAATGCTGAAACGATCGTTCACGTGTAAAGATAAAGATGTTATTTTGCCTCTTTACAAGGCCTTGAAAAGACCTCACTTGGACTGTTGTGCGCAGGTCTGGTTTCCGTTGTGATTCTGATCTATTGGAGAGTGATAATATTAAAAAATGATACCAGGATTGTAGAATACTGATTATGAAGACAGATTGAGAATTTGTAGACTGCAAAGAGGGGTGATATGATTGAGACTTACAAACTTCTGAAAGAGTCATACAGGATTTCAGTCTATGGAGGCTGTGGAAAGGACGACAGGACATTCTTGGAAGATGAGAATGAATGCCGCCAAGAATGGTGTGAGGGCTAGATTTTTCTTTCAGAGGGTGGTGCGTGATTGGAATGGATTGCCATTGGATGTTGTGAATGCAAGCAGTGTGAATGAATTCAAGAATAACTATGATAGCTGGTGTGTGTGTGTAGTATGTGGCCTCCTTTGAGTCTCGACTCCCTGCAGGTCTCTCTCAATAATAATAATTCCAGATCTTTGTCTTGCCACCTGCAATCGAATTCAGTTGCCCTATTAATATCCACAAATCATGTGTGATAGATGATTATAAACTTCCTACGGCACCCATGCTTATTTGTGGTTCTAAATCGTTTGCAGCAGACATTTTGTTTCTTATAGTAACATTTAATTGGTGGGATCAAAATTTAAATACCAAAGAGAATTAAGTATATTTTTATGCATGATAATATATTGAAAATAGGAAGATTATTTCGAATGATCTTCCTACTTTTAACATACCATTGGAGAAAAACTCTCTGATGAACACTGTTATTCAGTTTATAGAACTGTTCGACTTAAGATAAATTAAAGACTGTTATATCCATCAATGATATATTGTAATGTCTGACAAGATAATTTATAGCAAACCGAAGTTACAATTATTTACAGACCATCCTTTTGATGTTATTGATGAGATTTGATATTACAAATGCTCACAAATATTTAATGTGAAACTTTTTATATAAAACCTTGTGTTTAGTTTTCAGTAATATTTTCTTGCTAGATTCCTATCTATAGTTTAAAGCAATTGTTTTATCAATTCAACTAATATATAAAATTAATTGATTAAGTAATACTGGTAAGCTACTTACATAAGGCTTGACTTCATATCAAATTTTCTTACCCCAAACTACACAGCGCACCTTTCCCATTTTACACATCTATATTGCCATGCATTACGGAAACTATGAAGATACACCTCCGAAAGGTACTGTGCACTCAGTAATACTGAGAAGTCAGTATTACATAATGCACAGGTAATTTGATGAGAAGTCAAAGGCTTCAATATACAAATAGCCTATCCGTTAAAATACTTTCGGTGGTGCAGAAGTGTTCACGATAAAATTTCATAAAAACGATTTTGACAGAAAATTTGTCGACTTGTGTAGGTCTCGACACGTATATATCATGTAGTAAGCGTATATCACAACACCCTTTTTAACAAAAGGGTAGACATCAAAGTGAAATTATCGCGTGACAAATAAATATAGGAATCATTTTGACACTTAAATGTATTTAGCTCTTAAAGAAAAATTTTCAAAATAATCGTAAAACAGTTCATATAAAAAAAATAATCACATATTATGGTAAAGGAGACGGTAAGTTGTAGTGAGTAGTATGCCCTCCCACACGATGAGTCCTTGGACTCCTTGAAGCACCACGTGATAATGTCATAACACTTTGCATACAAAAAGAAAATTCATATCAAATATTATTGAAATATTAATCAAACGCACTCACATGAATTTCCTTCCTGGATGAAATTGCATATTACCTGGCATTACTCACTTATGGAAAAACTTAAGCATAATCTGATATAGTTCAGGTTTAAATTATAAACATGAAAATACAAACGTAAAAATAAATAAATGGGAGGTCTATAATTTAGCACTAACACGGTCTCCAAATTCTGCTAAGAGAACCAAGGTAAGAAGACTATGGTGTTTATTATAGTTCGAGTAGGAATTTATTTTTTGACATAACACAGTTGGCTGATGTAAAATTAAGATAATTTTTCTAGCTTAGATCAACAACCTACGTGAGGTTTTTAGAGGCCTATTTTTATTACGTTGGTGTATAATGTTTTACATTATTCATTATAAAATAATGAATAATGTAAAACAGTAACACTCGTTTGAATTTTAAAAAAAAATACGATTTTTTTTCCTTCGGTGCAGCTGCATGGATTAGATACTTTTTTACCCGGAACACAGCAAAAAGAACAATTTAACAGTAACCCAAAAACAAAAGAGCAAATTTGCGCATTAAAAAGAGCTCTAAAATGCGTTAACCCTAACGCGGATTGAACAGCGTCCAAAATTTGTATTTTGGATGGTGGCCATTTGGACAGTGCTAATTCACATGTATTTTCTTTGTCTTACTATCAGAAATTGCCTTTTGCCTTTTGATGAGTTAAAGTCAGTTAAAGCGTTGTACGAGAAACAGTGGAGACCGAAGCCACGCTCCTATTGGTAGTAGTGGGACAAACTCCTATAAGAAATTGCTCAAGAATGCAAGGAAAGCGGCTATGTACAGAAGTCATTTTAAAATTAATATCATGAAAAGCTTCAGATATAGTTGTATTTTGTTTGACAGCATCTAAAATGTAAAGCATTTTATCCTTTTTAACATAGAAAATAAAAGGCGGAAAGCTACATTAAAATAATTCGCTCTAGTAGAGTTCAGAAAAATCGCAGTGCTCATTAATTTCTATCGAATAGAATTCAGGTTTAAACCAGTTACCCGTTTTTTTTCTATTATTTTATTTTTGTTTTGGTATTTAAGTATTGTAGGATACAAGCAGATTATTATTATTTTTTGTACGGAAAACAGTATTACAATTTTTATATGTATAAAGAATAAATAATTTAATATATTTTCAAATAGCTACTGTTCAGTATTTTATCCCTTTCTATGGATATTTAATTATTACAAAATGTTAGTATATGAACAGAGCTGGAGATGTTCTTTGAAGATAATCAGAAAAATAATAACTAGTGATTCCTAACACCGAAACAGAAGCATTCGCAAAAAATATCAGGCTACTAAATTTTATCAAAAACATGAAGCAAATAGTTGTTTTGCATTCCGCAGTGTATGCTAAATCTCACGTTAAGCTCTAATGAGGGAAGTGAGTGAGATTTGATATGTAAATTGTTACTGCTGTTACGATCTGCTTTCATTGGATTAATATACAGAGACTTATTTTGTTAGCACTTATCTGTAGTCAAGACTTGGGTTTCTGCAGAAATAGTTTTACTGCTAGTGTCCATCTCTTCCATGATGTACTCAGTGTTAAATGATATATGTAAGTGATCATCACATGTACTGTTTTATAAAACAGATAACTGACTTATTATAATGAAGAGTAGTCCAGATAAATTGGCAGTCATAGCGATTTTAAATGTAGGTGAGAAGATTCGTTACATAATAGATATTAGATCAACTGTATTCTGATTTCTGCATTACGGGGTATTGTTCATGACTTTGATAAATTTTGAGGGATAAGAATGAATTTTTGCGGAGTATGGAATATAACAAGGTAAAACAAAATTCTTAAAACACTTTGGATAGAACTTTTATTTTCGATTTTTCATTTGTAATTACTTTCCCTACTTCAGTATGTATTCTGATATTCAAATATTTCTCTCTGAGGGAGATCCATTTCCATTAAAAGCTAAACAGAATCTACATTAATTATATGTAATTCAAAACTCTTTTAGTGTATTGGTTTATTGCAACACATACCGTTTTGAATACCATATGCAGTTGGTTTTTGAGGAGATTGCAGACTTACCAATTTTGTGAGTACCCTTTACCATTCAAAGTTAGACACGAACTTTATCGATATTTCCCGGCATTTATATACACTTCCTCATTTATAAATATTGAAATCAGTGTAGTATGAAATAATCAGTGGCATGTTGAATATTTAGATTCAATGGACGATGCTAATTGATCAATGTATAGTTTAAATTGAGCAATAATAAACATTAGATCATATATAAAGTTTATTCCACCAGAATGGTACTGGAATGGCATTCTTGGTTAAATTGATTCACTATAAACTGCACATAGTGTAAAACAGATTTGCTGAACGAGCTTAGAAAAATACTATACAACAAGAATAAAAACATAATGAGAGTAATTCCAGAAAGAAAAAAAAAAGATTTTGAAGCCGTGTAAAATACAGTACTGCATATTAAAATGGACGATATTTTAAATCTGAAGTACTTGGATGTCAAACTAAGTTTTATAATTTAGCATATAATCTCTATTTAGTAAGTTATAACTTATTAATTAGTAAACACCTATTACTAAATTGATTGTTAAATACATTTATTCACAATAAAAGCATTGTAACAATGTGGATGATTTCTGTTAGAAATAGGCGATTCAAGAATTAGCCATTAAGAGGAAATTATTTCTTATCGGTACTGTTACAGATAAAATCTTGTAATTTAGTTATCACAAACTTAGATAATTAAAATTCATTCACTTCTAGTTTTAATGCAAAATATTCATAATTGAGACAAAAAAATTCACTTTTGTTTTTGGTTAATTTGGTTATACAATAATCAAGGGTTCGAACTGATGACAAGAATCATCAATTTCAGTCCACTCTCTAATCACAAGTGAAAATGTATTTACGAAAACATCTAATCACAGAACTTCATTTTTAGGCAGGATACTGATGAAAAATTAATGTAGAATTCAGGATATTTCTTCCATTCTCTAAAAACGTAAAACAGAAAATCCAATGTTGATAAATGTGTTATAAGTTTCTTATTACCTTTAAACATGTTTAAATCATGTTTAAACCATACATAGATCACTATATCTCTCCAGAAACGAAAGGAATTTTACTAAGCATGAAATAAATCTAAAACCAATTTCAATGTGCTTTTATTTCATTTTCTAGTGTTTGTGTTTATGAAAAAACAGACACGTCGAAGATGCTTTATCTGAAAAAAAAAATCTTACCTGAGATACCACCGTTTATTATAGCGAGTACCACCTTGGAATCGCTATAATAAACCACTGCAAAATTGGTTCTAACATGACATTTAACTTTGAATATTAACTTCAGGAACTGTAATAGTTTTCACATTAGAATGTAATTTAGTACACATAAAATATTGTCTATTAAATTTATTTCAATTAATTAAAATAAAGGCATTTATTATGTTTAAAATTCTGCAGATCCACTTATGGTAAAATGACATATTCAATAAACAAAAACAGAACCAACAGTACTTAAAGACGGTTTTATTTGTAGACATAAAATTTGATCGAATCGTGCAAATGGTGTTGTGTTTTCATTCGAAGTTTTCAGGTGATAATTAAAAGACGCCAATGATACCGAACCACAGTAAATCATGACGTTTTTGTATTTGACTAAAATTTTGAGTTGATTCTAATTTCTACATATTTATAATCAGCTTTATTATTTTATTTCTGAGACATAATTTTGAGTGACATTTTTGTTGATTATGCATGTGATTTTTTTTTTCTTGAACTTTAGAATTTTTGTCATGTTGAGAGTAACCATGTCATCAGCATCTGTTATCTTTCTTTGCTTAAAACAACTTCAACATAAACTCTTATAATGAATAACTTTTAGATATTTAAATAGTTGAACATGTATAAAACACTCACCAATTGCTGGTGCGTAGATATTCAGATAAAGACAGTCTTCGCTTTGGTTCATGAGGTAGGGTAATAAACGACGCAGGTAGTGCAGTCGTCCAATCGGCATTCGGCGTAGGGCTTGCGTTTCATTCCTGATGTCCGGAAGTCGTTGCGGGCATACTGGTCCGAAATGATCCGCGTTCCGAAGCCCACGCCAGTGTGGGGGTGTTACGGGGGGCATAAAACGTAAAGACCCCACGGGGGCACTGGCGTAAGGCACACCAAGGAATACGTCGACAGCTTGTAGCTGTTTATTGGGTAAAGTGTTGATTAAGCCACGTATGGCTCCGTATTTCGTGGTTACGGTGCGCGAAGTCAGGCGACTTGCGTCCACCAGCACAAATTGAGAAGATGTTATAAGAACAAGAAAACACAAGAGTTCTAAACCCATGTAAGTTATTAACGACATGACGAACACTACGCAAACAACACCTGGATGTAAGAAGCGCTCAGCGGAATAGTATTAATAGGAAACAAATCTCCCTTTTCGAGGATGATCACTCAGATTAGCATTTCACAACTGCCACCTACTAGAAATAAAGATACTATTAGATGACCAGCATAATCTCTCCAAGTAAGAATGCTCTTTCTTAAAGTGATGGGAATGATGAACATAAATTTCTATATACATGGCGAGGAGAATCCCTCTCTCTATCACATTAGAGATGGATGCAACCCTCGTACCACCCGGCTATGACTTCGAAGCTGCGAGATAGCGAAAAACACAAGGCGCATTTAAGAAAATCGATGCTATCTTCCTCGCTTTTCACAAGTACGTAGTAGCTACACAAAACAAACCACCACCACCACAACCAAGCAATAATACAGTACTTCTCTCGACCGACTCTATTGCACTGATGTTACGAGAATTTCCTAATGAACAGCATTTTTATACTCTGTTATCTCCTGTGTCTTCAGAATTATCCAAGATGCTCATAATCATCGCACTGAAGTATCCGCTTCCCTGATGAACTGGCTAAATTCCTTTTACATGGGACATACTGGCTCTTTATTGGTGTACAAACCATAGCCTTCTTTATCCCTTCCGAGCGCTTCTGATACCTGCCTATTGCTGGCTCTGAAACCTCAAATAAGCCGTCTACTTTCAAATTCCTGCTCGCTCAGTGCACGGCGCGCGCCGTGAACAAGCCTCGTTTGAAGGAAAGATGCTAGCGTGATTAAGCTCTGCACATGCGCAAGTGATGTTTGGTATCGTCCACTAGATAAAGTAGGAGGGTTATGTCACGTGCGGACTAAGAACCGTGCAACCTTAGTGACAGTGCAGTATTCCATTTAGATTCTGCACCCCAGCATGAAAGCTCTGCACTTCGTCGTTGAACATTTTATCATGTTCTGTACACGATATCATTTCGTGCAATTACAGCGTGTAGATGAAAGTAAAGGCATCCATCCCCATTCCATTCGCATCTTTTCAAATAGTCTGGAAAATAAGACTGTGTGGTGATGTTCCATAAATGCTTTATATAATTATCACTTAATCAAGGTTATCATCCATATCACACTAAGAAATTAAAACATACATTGGCAAGTTCTTAATTCTTAAGTCACTTTTTTTCGGGGGTCAGGGGTCGGAAAACCTAATAAATTGTTTTACGTAAAATTTTTTTTCATAAGATTTTCAACTGTTGGCCAACAACTCAGCAGAAAGTTGCAACTTTTACGTGCTTCACCGCCTAAGCAGGCGATTTCTATTTTCGTGAAGACTTTTCTTTTTGAATAAAATCTTAATACATTACTTCAACAATTTTTATTTTAAAAAGTGAAATATAAAACTTATAAGTGACCTTTTGAATTTTATAACGCTTAAAAAACACGGATTTGGTTGCTTCGCATTTTAATTAAATGGAGAAGCAGCACGGCATATGTTCCGATTAGTCTGATCGTGATTAGTGACAAGCCGCTCGATGAATATAGCGTTTCACTATTGACTAAAATGTATCGAATGCGTAAAATTCAAGCGGATTCGCATTTCTGTGTAACAATATGAAATTCCTTTTAAAAATGAAAGTATTGGGGGAAAAAATAACTTGCAATCAGTTATCATTGCAAGTTCTTGCACAATAATCAAAGAGATAAAGATCTGCAATAGAAAGTTAATATTGAATTTCTTCAATTACAGGCGATTTATAAATGGATGGTTGTCGTTGTTCAGATTAATGGATCGTAAAATAGTTCGATTTGACGGTTTGCGAAAGAAAATGTACTTTTTTGTGCTTTCTTTTAAGGGTTTCTTATTTCTGCAGTAATCCTAAGGCTCAAAACAGTTGTAAAGAAAATACCAGTAGGCGAAACGCAGTTTTATTCGATATTCTCATGCGCCATTTTTAACTTTCATAATCAAATATTTAACAGGTAATTCACGCTAAATCCCAGAACATTCTTAGAAATGTTATCCATTGCTCCTTTCACTTCTGAAATTCCGCACTAATTAAATTTGGAGTAAGCGAAAAAGCAAGCTATATATATAAAATCTGGATAGAAATCAAAGTAGAAACTAAAATTCAACAACTAGAGAAAATATTTAAGCGTGACGGTAGTATTTTCGTATCGGTTATTACATAAGAAAGTCGGGAAACTTTCGTATAAAGATTGGTAGAAGAAACAGTTCCCAGTTCTTTAGAACAGCAGCAACAACCTAACCGATGTTACCACGATGATCTGCAATCAATGATTTCACTAGCGGCTGATGAATCTGGCAAACATATGAACTCTGTTTATTCAGCGCCCGTTGCTCTTCGTCGAAGCAAAGTGAAGGAGAACGGAACATAACGTATAGAATTCCTTGCTACCAAACCTATTTCTGCCGCAAAAATGACTGCATTTAGGTATAAATCCCAGAGTACCTGTTTGATATTCCTCAGTTGATAATATACTAGGCAGGCATAAAATGTACACATCCATCTTAATTATTAGGAGAATTTTCTCTTGGAAGCTAAACGTTATTTAAAACAACTTAGTTTGCAGTTTAGACATATTTGATTTAAGGCTGATTTTTGAATTATTTTGTTAGGAACCGGAGATTTTAACTGCATCTCACAAAATTCGTAAATGTTTTAAATCCCTGCGTAAAGCAATTGAGTTGACAACCTTCGATTCCCGTCGCAAAGTGAAGGGTACACTTATAAAGTATTTTCTTGGAAGGTAATTTAGACTACCTCGTGGTAGGATTTTCCTTTCATCATCCGCTTCATGCAAATCTGCTAGATCCTCGCCTCATTTTTTAATTAGAATTTCATAATTAGAATTTATCATTTGTGTTTATCTTTTAATAAGCAAATAGTTATTGAAAACAGCACGCAAACAATATTAAAATATCTTGAGAAAAAAGTTATATTTTAAATGTAAGAGATTTAGCTTCTTTATGGTTTCTTGAGATAACATACATGAACTATTAAGTCGAGATATATCCATCTTAACCCTGACTCAATGCTCCAAAAGAAATTTGCAAACTCGCATTGGTTTCTAAATTATATTTCAAACCCCAGCGATTTCCTCTTGAAAATCGCTGGGGTTTGTAAAATTGCCTTTTTATACTGATATTACGTTTAAAATAGACACTTAAGTGAAATTTCCTACTTTTCGTGAAATATATGAAGACAATGAAACCTTGTTAGAATAGTGTTTTGTAAATTTAAGCCATTTCTTCTAAAGGCGTAATATTTTAATTTCACTCTAAATAAAAGTACTTTCTCCTCTGTTTCATTATTATTATATACTGTTGCTGAACCTTTTATTTTATATAGAAAAAACTGAATTTACTTTCACGAGCAGTATCTTCTCGGTTAGATTGATCGAATAACACATTCCATTCTGCTATCGCCCTACGTTTTCTGAAGCCAGGTATTTCCTCCTTTCCCTCTATATCATCTTTCAGGCGCGTACCCACATATGCACGCAGACGTCAATCTCACAACGACCGTCTTGCGGTTGTTCCATAAGTATTTAAACTGTACTACCACGTTCTCTCTCTCTCTCTCTCTCCCCTTTCAGTATCTGTCTTCAGAATCGTCCTTTCTACTCACCACATTCTCTGTTTGGTTTTCTTTTCTCTTTCTAATCTTCCTTGTCTTTCGAGAAGCCAGATAAAATGATATATTTTTTTGTTATGTAGCAAATCCCAGTCGTGCATCTATGAAGTATTGTTTCTGTAAGTTTCCTCATTCTTTAAACAAGTGCACGAATTCTTATTGCTGATATTAACAGATGAAATTAATAACAATAAAATAAAATAAAATTCTTCACATAAAATAAAACTTAATGTTAAATTTTCTTGTATTTTGGTGTCATACGATCCTTAAAGTTCTCGGAACCAGGTACATTTGCACCGCGATTCAGTATCTCGGTCTGCACAAATAGCATATTCCCTCTGGCCACTTGAAATGGTGGAGCTGCAATGGATGGTAGTTCGATTGCAACCCTCAATCACAATAGCACATTTAGAATAAAGAGGGTTTGGAACTGAATTTTAATACATGTACTGGTTCTCAACTTGAATGCTTAATATCTAAATTAAGGTCATTAAATTTTAAAACTGGAGAAGTCAAAAGGTGAGACGGATGTAAGATATACATCGCGTGCTCATTGTGTGGTGTAATATACATAATGGTGTAATACGATAACATATAAACTATGTTATCGTATTTTTTATTTTATTTTCGTGACTTGCAGCTAAACAAAAATGCAAACCTTATTAATTTCATATAAATAAAAATCGAGTACCTCAGCTGAAAATAATTTTCTGTGCGTTAGGAAATTGTAGTCGGCTGTAATATTGGTTGTCAGTTTGCTCTCCTTGCGAAACAACTAAGCCGGAAGCTTTGTTTTGCTTTCTGCTTAGCAATTGCAATTTAAGGAGAGTTATACTTTAATCTTTCTGCGCAAGATGCTGTCCGCCTGTGAACATATAAATAAAGGAAAGATATAATTCGTGACAAACACGGGTAATTTGTACTCGTATCCATTTGCTGGGGTGGTCATAAATTTTCATTTATGCATGAAACTACACAACAGTTGTTAGCCTTACTTATCAACAGATTTGTATAGCGAAACCTGTTGTCAGATAGGGCTCTCTCTCCTTTTCCATTTCTTTTCCGTTCTGCAAAAACAACTATAATGGAACTCAAAGGTATCTCTCATTGAAGGCGTTCCTCTTTGTATTAAGTCGAGGTTCGAATCCGAATGTGCCTTGTGCTGAAATAAAATAAACAAAGGCCGTGCCGATACATTTAGTGGCATTTTCATTAAATGCTGATACTTATTTGGCCCATTCATCCAACCAACTACTTTCAGTGTTCGTAATGAGGACAGAGCTGTGCTATTCTCGCCTTTTCTGTTTTGGCATTTGTCTCATTCACGAGAGCTCGATGCAAATCAGATCTTCATTATGATAACAAGCTTAGCCTTCCTTTTTAATTCCAATTTATTAATCCATGCATATATGGCATATGCAACATATGATTGTCCAGAATATCAATTTTAAGAAGCACGACATGGCAGCTGTCTGCCGCATTCTCCTTTCACGATGCCTTTGGATTATTGATAGTCTTGGATTATCTATCAGTGACTGATAAGTGTGGAGAGTGAATAACCATTCATCTTATCTGAAGAATATGCTCGTTACAATTCGTTAATTTGGAACCGAGTCCCTAAACGGTTTTTTGTTTAATGATGAGAGAAATCAGTTTAGTCTTAAACTGGAAACCGTGAATATAGAATTCACTACATAGTATTTCGGAATGAGCACTCTTCCATTATGTGAACTCCTTGATATCGTGCTCCTATGCACGATTTCAACATTCGCCTTTTCCTTTTTTGGCGGTTTATCTCCCATTTTTTTTTTCAATATCGTCCAATATATTGTTTAGTGTTGATCAAACAGCAGACCAAAAGTCTGTCTAAAATTGTTTGGAAAATCACGACCATTTTTCAGTAATGTTTAAAGTTACAGCTATTTAACTGTGCACTTTTGCCTTTACACCAGTGCTGCTTAGTGGGAAGTAGTCTTAAAAATGAACTTTGCCAACAAGTATAGTCTCATAGCATATACGACCTAGTTCGATGCATATTACTTATAGGACGGTTCATCCTTAAAGGAATAAGGTGATTCATCCTAAAAGTAATTCATATGGAATGAAAACGAGATTAACTGATGAGATAATGTAAAGAATTATGCATAACAGCAAGAGTTGATAGTAAACCTCTTTGGTGTTGGGCTATCTGACATTTTCTTCAACTTGAAATTCTGGTTCCTTTTTTATGGTATCCTTTTTGTTTTGTTTCGGTGTTGTCCTCACTGACGAATATTCAACAGATGTTTTTAATCGGGTGATACACTTAACACGTAATGAATATCTGTCCAATGAACAGTTATTGTGCACATTTTATCTGCGTGCGGTTATCAATATATCAATCGCTAAGGCTGCCAAACGGAAGATTGACGCCAGGATATGAACATCAGCAGAGATACAATTTCTACGTGCACACTTCTTCAGCAGACAAAGGATGTGCCTGATAAAAATGGCTTTTGTGCTTGTACGCACGCGCCATATATATATATATATATATATATAGTTTGCTTAACAGAACAGGCTGACAAGTGTTTTGGACGGGCAAGGGTGATGCGATCCATCCTCGCCAACGATCTAGTCTTCTAAATAGTTCAATGGCTTATTCTCAAGAGAATGAATGTGCAGTTCGATGAAGTGGCAAATTAAAATCATTCCTGTTTTGCGTATGGTCATCTATCACATGTTTTGCTTTCCTAACATTTATACAAAATTAGTTTCAAAATATTTACTTAGGCAAATTTGCTATATTTTATTGACTTAAGTTCTTAAGAGTACCCCTGGTATAAAAATATTGGTTATTCCTCTAATTAAATGTTAAAACATTAATGATATATATTCAGCCATGTGACAGTTCATGTGATAATATGAACGACGTTTTTAGATATATTGTAGAGAAGATTTTCTTGTTCTTGACTTAATGATTTTGAAAATTTTGGAAAATAATTTTGATAGAATGACGTCGGTAGACATAAAATCGCAATCCGAATTCTAAAAAGAATAATAAATTACAAGAGGAATCGAATTTAAAATAATAATCATTTACAAGAGGAATTTAAAACCTTAAAGTAGACTGAAAGGCATGAAAACATTTTACCGGAAATTAAATCTGTGGCATAATGAACGTCCATGAATTTAGTTTTATGTAGTAGAATATAGGCTAATTTGCTATATTGTATATATCTGCATATTTTAGAGGATCACCATGAAATATTTCAGGAAAATAGCGTCTATTTACCTAAGTTTGAGCATAGGAAATGCCGTTTGGCCATTTATAGCACGTTTCAACGAATACTCTTAAAATGACTTTCTGAGGTGCTTTGTCCATTCTAGGACCCGAAGAGCGAAGGATAGTATTTGGAATATATATAGAAACACACAATCCAATGTCAATAAAATTAAGGATTGCAACCTTAAGAGGAAAATGTAATAGTAACACTTTTCTAAGGAAGACTACTACTTAAAGATTATCAGAAAAGGGTGATGGTGAATAGTGCTTATAAATGAGATTCTGCCTTGATAATTTAAATCCAGCGATTAAGAATACATGTTGTGTATTTGCTATCATTAATTTTTTTTGTTGCTGAATTATTAGCCTGAACACAACTACTCCGTTTTCATGTGGCGTATATGATTATTGTGTCCGCTGGCTAGACTTCCGTAATAATTATTTCTCATACTGAAAAATATCTGTCGTGAGAGTTGGAGATTATAAAACGCTATCTTTGCACTGTAGTCAAAAGGTTGTTTCGTCTTTCTGCTATTTTCTGGGCAACTCAAATATGCTTATACATTTTAAATCAAGGATAACGCAATGGGAGTCATTTTAGCTGTTTTGTTAGCACCGGTTTGGTTTGTTAATTAAACTTCATTAACTTGAAGAAATGAGCCAGTGGAATATCTATCTATTTCTTCCATAACTTGGTGTCCTGCTAATCTATGCTAAAAAGAGAGTGTGAGTATCCGTTGGTGTTTTCCAATGAAATAGGAGAAACCGACATACCAATCAATGTCTGACAGCATATCAGCAAATGTAACTGAGAAATAATGTACTCATTTTGAGTACTGAGCACTTTTAAGAGGTTTTTAAATAACTTGGAATGTGACATCGTTTTCCTCCCTCTCTAATAATTTTGAAACTTGCCTCAAAAAAAAAAGGTAGTTTTCAAGATACATAGTTAGCAAATGCGAGTTCTGGTGTTTTATACGATTGCCGATTCTAAATAACCCAAAATTGCAATCAACAAATAGATTCTGGTAAAAGTAGTTCATGAACAGACAGACAAAACACTTGGGAAAACCACTGTGGTTTTCTTATCTCGTCCACGGCTCAGTAATCTAGGAATGGGAAACAGCTGTCTAGCATAGGGTAGATAAGACTATGAAACAGCGATTTTGTTTTCTCGGTTCTTCCGTGTCCTTGTTCTGATTATATGTAGCGTATATAATTAACTTACTATTTCCTTCAATCACTAATTCAAATAGCATTGTATTTTTTATAATGCCATAAATAGTGCTGCATATTTATACAGATAGTAAGAAATGCAGGAAGTGAACATATGCTGTGCATTAGTCTGTTGCTAATATTAGCAACAGAAGAAACGGCGTGCTGCAAAAATCCGTTTTAGTTAATGAGAAAGTATCACCAAATTATTAATATCCAGTTTTATATGCATGGCCATCGACTAAACTTGATCACAAAATTACGGTAAATAATTATTCCCTTGATGACATAATTACGGTTTGTTGGCTGAATGGTTAGTATTCAAACAGCAGGCAGCCGGATCGAGTTCAGCATGGGCATAGATGTTTGCCTTTAGATGAAGAATGAATTTCATCGCCTGGTGTGAAACTATAGCTCCACTTGAAGGGCTGAAGTTGCTTGAAAACATATCTGTTTTAGTCTTCGGAGCAGGCTTTCTGGATTATGTAAAAAAAAAAGTAAACTACATGAATCTTAGCCCATCCAACAATACTAATGTAAGTGTTCCTTCTGAGTTTGATGTCGTTGAGCAAGTATGTTGTTTTTCAACACTCGGTCTGAATAACTTCCTAATTCATTGCCCAGAGGAAGAATTATCTTCAGTCTATCTTTAATTATTAACTTAATCTTGTAAGTATATTTTGGAAAAAGTAATTTTCTGAATTTTAATCATATTTAAATGAAATTGCAAAAATCACATTTAAATATTTTACAGATTTTATAAATTTCTAAGATTTTCGAAAGCCAAGAAACCACTAAAAATTATTAATCATTGATAATTAATAATTAAATCCTTAAGTTCATATGCCATACAACGCATATCATCTTATGTATTTTGTTTAGAAGAAAAATTCTAAGTATTGATTGTACTTTACGTATTCTCATCATTAAGAAACTTTATAATGCTTTTTGTTTATGCATTTAGAGCATCCTCTCAGTTACCTGTGTATATTCTTATTTCATAGTGAATCTGAAATGCAGGTCCTGATGATGAAATGTCTCAATTCTTCTGTCTTAACAGCAATAACTTTTCAGATGATTGAGTTCTAGTGTCAGTGGTCCTACATTCCTTTTTTTCTGCTCTTTGCTTTCTTTCTAAAGGAAAAATAACTTTTTGTTGAAATAAAAATTTAATATTTTATTCTATCATTTGGCTTACATGAAAATAACCTGCTGTTAAATTGTTGTTCGAGTACCAAGTGTATCAATTTTCTGAGTGATTAGGATAATAATTAAGCTGGTGGCTAATGGATTTTTCATATTTCATCTCTTTCGAACACGCTTATACTCTGCTTGTCTTTCTCCAGGTCATTATTAGTAGCTCTACATCAAATTATCAGTTTCAATCCCATATTAACATTTGAAAAAGTTTACCCAAAAGCAGTTCGAAACACTAATGTTGAAAATCCTTAACAAGCTTGTACCATTAATTAAGGAAAAAGAAAATTTAATAAACGTTCGAAAATTAGTAATGTTTCTTGAACGAATGAAAGTTATAGTTAAGCGAAGTGCTGATATATTCCTTGGCACAGGAATGAACAAAGAAGGAAAGGTCGACGTTTAGTCAACAAGGTGATTGTAATTAGCTGACTTCGATAATGTGGGTGTAATTACGGATGCCTGGTTAGTTTAACAATGATCATGGAAGAATGCGTGGGAGTTACACGTTAGATATTTCGCATATATTTTTCGCAATCGCGCCCTTGTTAACAAATACTATAGATATAGATGCTTCGCCATATTTTCGCGTTTATCTTAAAAGCAGAACTAAACAGGAATGATTCATTTTTGCTTTTAAGCTTTCAGATTAAGTAATTTGTCTTTTGTACTTTAGTTGCACTTACTTATAAAGTAGCTACATTACCGCAATCTGAAACGCTGGGTTCCATTTATATTACCACTGCTCTAATGAAGATACTTTACTGTTAAATTTTACATTTTTTATCCTTCCAAAATAACCTATTCCGAGATATCGAGTTCTCACATATACTTTTTCCTTCCTAAAATGTTACATCGTTTAAGAATTATTCATCAATAAGACACGAAGACGAACAAAATCCTCTGTTGAAAATGGAGTAAAAGGTGAGAGAGAATGAATGTCATTAATTTTTTTATCTGCTTTCTGTTGAACAAAGTGAGATTTTTAAAACAAACATAGCAACTAGTCAGAACTGATCGACACATATATATATATTACATATACAGTATATGTCGATCAGTTCGAAGGCTTATACATAGCTGCATCTATAAGCATTCGTAGCTCATTTGGCTTCAACAGAGCCGTTTGTTTGGAAAGACCTGTGTTGAGATCTAGTCTATACTGAATAAATAACCTTGTGGAGGTGATGGAGCCACCTATATACGGGTGTTCATCTCTGAAGACAGACAAATCTGTAGATAGGTGTCTTCCCTTGAAGACACCTATCTACAGATATTGGATATTTTCGAAAAAGGAAGGCAACTGGAAATTGCATTGTTCTACAATATTTTTTAGTAAAAGTCATTGCTACAGCACCTAACAATGCTAGGTTGAGGGAAAACACACGCATACAGATCATCCATGTAGACGTTCGATATACTCTATTTTGGGGAGAAAAATTCTTCACCTCCATACTCTCAAGACGCTAACTCACCTGTAACTGAAAAGTTTTAAGGTTACAGAAGCATGTATTTTTTAGTAAATATTTTTATATCGAAATAGAACTATTGCTTAAAATTAATGACTGTTTGTTCCTTACACTATAAATGCCCGTTGATTTATTTCCGAGCAGTGTAGTACATGCCAATAAAATAATCAAATAGATCTAGGTTTCATAGGGCCTTGAGATAAAGTTACCTCCTTTGAATTACCCATTATATATTTTCAATGTCCTTGCATATTGTCAAATTATTTCCTATCAAAGAATTTGTCACCAGATTTATTTTTGACTCATTTTATGTTCTAATTTTTAAGGCTATGGTTAGACAATAAAATAACGTATAATATTTTTCATAAAAAAGTAAAACGTTGAAATTGTTATGAAATAGCTTTCTCAGAATGTGATCTTGATTACTACGGCATTAAATAAAAATAGGAATATGAGAACTTATAGATAATAGTGATACAGTTTAGATTCGTTAGAGGAGCATTACTTTTTACGGAAAACACGCGAGTCGCGCGTTAAACCATTATTATGTTAGTGGTTCATCAACAAGTTCCACTGCAGAGAGTCTCGTTGGGATGTTTCATTCTTAATACTGTACTGTCAGTGGTCGTTAAATGGAACTGTAACTTTATGAAGGAATATTTTCATAAAAACAACAAAATTGCTTATCTAATACAAAAAAACATAGGAATTTCACATAGAAAAATATATATTAAACATACTGTACTGACATTATTTCGTCATTTATATTCTTCAATGAAACCATAAATGATAAAATAATGCTAGCTTTCCTTTTGTCATTTTATTATTTCGTTTACATTTTACATTATTGCTCTATTCATCAATCGAACATTTACAATCCAAGGGTGATCTATTAATGCATACCGATTTTATGTTAAACGCAAAATGACAAAGTAAATTAATGGAGTAGCTCTGAATCCCCATGGGCAACGAAACATTTATGACCGCATATGGACCATTTCGTACGTAACAAAACGAAGGGCTGTTTTATGAAAAGTGAATGTCTTTTCTTTCAGTGTGCGCTATAAACTTCTACCTGAGATGGAACTTTCAATGCTCATCAGTAGCATCGTGATACATACAGTATTTGCATGCTAAATGAATTATCGATCGTTGTCAGAGCAAAGAATGACATTGTTAAAAAAGTGTTATTATAATGTATTATGATATGTAATTCATAAGATATATAATTAATATTCATAAAATGTTGTGGGATCTCAAATGATATACATTATCTATAAAGGTGTAAGGCCTTTGCCCTAACAGAATAAGATTATCCCCATATTAATGAGAAATCATCGACTCAGAAGTTAAGACAAACTGGAGTTTTAAAGACTTTCAACCTCATCCTAAAATCTTATTGCTACGCATTTAGTGGTAGGTTTAAAAAAACGCGACGAAAATAAAAGGTCATTGGTTTATTTGTGTGTTGAGCTTCTAAATACTTAATCCAGGTATGCTGATTATTTATTGTCGCATGTTACTTACCAAGATAATGCATTTATAGTGTACCAGAAGCTTTTCTGAATTTCATCAGGACATCACTGGAAAAGTCAGAATTATGAGCGAATGTTTCACTCACACGTTGCTACAACAACTCGATTTCTCCTCCGCACAGCATTTGAACATAACCTAATATCAATTTGCCTTGATCATGCGATCGACTTAATTGTTTTAAATGGTTAATCTAATTTGACTCTGGGATCAATTTTTGGAGATTATTTCTCCTAACCCATTTGTGGATCAAGTTACTATTATTGATGTGTCATAATTTGCCTCGGAAGTTGGTGATATAATGAAATTACCACAAACTATTAAATGAATCTGTGAAATAAATCGTAATTTATTTGTTAATATATAATTTTGTGATATCAATAACACAGAGTGTCACACAAAGTATCAATAAAAAAAACATTTTTTTTTAAGTTGTATGAATTAAAAATTCAAGTTCGAAAGAATTTTGAACCCTTAATCGCTCACAAATGTTTTCGTTCTACTGAGGAACCAGCACAACCAATTTAATAGGAATGTAGGCGAGTAAAGAACATTTTTCCATACTGTTGTTAAGGAAATGTTTACTGAGACATCGGAAACTGAAGCTGACAGAAATTACTTACTAATTATGTAGCAAAAAGATAATCATAAGGATGCGATCAGCATAATATAATTCAGGACCCAATTATGCATATACGGAACACTCAACTATCACGAAGTAATTGTCAAAATATTGTTAGCCTAATTAAGCAAGATTTTCTCGTAGAAATCTTCATACACAATTTAAAAAATTTCGTTCCGTCATTGAGGATTAGCAGTGTTAAACGTAAACACAAAATCGAAATAAATTCAACGATACTAACAAAATTTTGTAACTGTAGCATTGTAGCAATGTGGATAGGCTAAGGGTTAGATATTCTGTGAATTCTGTCTAGAGATCAAGCATGAACTAACTTTTCAGTTCTCCAATAGGAAGAGTGATGACATTATCCTAGACGATGAAATTAATTTATCACCAAAAGTTATTCACTAACATCCATTTAAAATTGAGATTCGAACCATTCAATCTCATAGCCTATGGAGATGATAGAGGTTGGTGAGCGGAGACGCTTTCCACTGAGCAAAACAAATGGGCTGACATATTCTTTCCTTATGTTGAATAAAACATTACTGCAATGTGTAAAGCACCATAGAATAAAATATAAAGAAACTAACTGAGATATAACTAGTAATAAAGTATGAATCAAATGAGCCACGTTTTTTTTTCCTCTTTTCATATAGCAGTTAATCAATGCATATGCTTACATATTTTGGGATAGAAAACGACCTACAAAATCTGCATTTCCGTCTATAGTCTTGTCAGTTTATTTAACAGAATATTTGCACCCCCTCGCTTTTTTTTACTTAATACAAAAGGAGATGTTAGTAAACAGAAAAGTGTGCACAAATATCAAGAACTTCATCCTGACTACTAAAGAGTTCCAAAAAGAGCGTCTGACAACATATTTAGTGTCCATAAATCTTGGGCTTCGGATAAAAGTACCATGGAAAAGGCTGAAACTAATTGGAAATGGTATTGCTGCTTCAGTTTTACAAATTTTTACACTACTTAATTGCATTAAATTCCAGTACTTACAAAACTTTCCAACTGATAATTGATTTAAGTTAGCGAAATAGCCGCATTGTTCTTCCTAATGATATATTTCATATCAGAAATGTATATACAGGGTGGCCATGAAATAACTTTCCCTCTTTGGAGGCATCTGTAGCTGAAATCAATAAACGGAATGAGACCAAATTTTATATTGAGACTTTTGAAGGCATGGGGAGATGAATTCCGTGTAAACAAGATTTAGTACCAAAAGTCGCCGAAAGCAGTCAAATACCTGAAGTAAATGCGGGTAAAAAGGATTATGCAAGTTTTAGTTTTAGTTGTTTTAGTTTAATTATTATTATTATTATTGTAACGCGCCACATACAGCTGGAATGAGTGATGAGGCTGTCGCTTACACCGTCGAAATGTTGTTATTCTATTTTATCTGCCTTTAATGTAATTATCTGCTTGTTTTCGGCTCCGTCAGCTCCAAAATTTCCCTTATCGGCGACTTTTGTTACTAAATCTTTTTTTTTTTTTTTTTTTGCGGAAATCATCTCCACATGCCTTTAAAAGTCTCAATATAAAATTTGGTCTCATTCCGTTTATTGATTTTAGCTACAGTTGCCTCCAAAGAGGGAAAGTTATTTTATGGCCACCCTGTAGTTTTCATCCCTAAAACTGACAAAACCAGTCCCGTGAGTACACATACCCTTCCAGAGATAGGGTAGAGGAATGGCAAGCCCGCAGCATTTAAATTACCTAAAATCCATAGTTAGGAGACACTACTGTCTAAATACGGACGAGAATTGGATGGGTGATAACACAAAGAACTCTAACGGCAAAACTGAAAAACCTAATACTGGAATATTGGAATATCTAATAAATCGGTGCAGTATATCAATTGAAAGAAATATTAATATCGTACAGATTAGTTTAATAAGTCTTTAAAATGACGCAATCATATTGGATGCCCTTCTGAACTCCGACTGTGAAGTGCGGCGTATTGCAGTGGTTAGTTTTATGGACAAACAAAATGAATCCATCCGCCATCTTTAGGAATTACTTGTTTCATGTGAACTGTCATATGCTTGCGCTTAAAATGGAAGTTGTTTGTTGCATTGACCCCATCAAGTTTATCTTTCGGGTATCAAATGTAAGGATCCAAAGAGGAATATGTGTAAAACCAATTCAGAATTTGAACCTATTAGTCTCAAGATTTTACATTCGCTGCACGACACTTAAATGCTGCCACAGGCCAAATCAAGTAATTGGTAACACCTACACCGGCGGCGTTTTTTGAAAACGAATTTTTAGGGAAAAACAATATATATATATATGAAGTTCAATAGGCATGTTTACTGCAAACAGCATTTTATTGTGATACATTACATTTTTTTTAAATCGACAATTTTTCGATTAATATTTACAAATAACATTACAAAATATATTAATACTTATAAAATTTACAAAATAATATTTTGGTAACAAATATTACCAAAAATTTACATAGAAATGTAAAAACACAGCTTTTCATGCGGGCTTAGCTGGTGCGAAGTTGAGAATCTGACCAATCAAATTTTAACATTTCGGTACTCCACTGGCTACAGTGGATTTCCGTTAAGATGCAAGGAATATAAACAAACTCTCATCCTTAATAAAAATATTTATGTACATATTTTAAATAATTTAATATTATACAAATATTTTCTTCTATTTATTCAATTTACACAGAGGGCGCATTAAATCATTGACTTCGCTACATCCGGCCCACGAGCAGTATGTTGTGCATTCCTGATTTAGAATTATAATTTAATTTTAACATAGCGCTATCATGTGGTAATAAGGTGGATTTTATTTTATTTTTCTTCTTCGTTTATCAAACCCTCCATTGTGTTTTCGCTGCGTGCGTTAGAAAATTATGTCAACAATAAAAACTGCGCATAGATTATGTGATGAATTTGTAGTTGACAAGAGTATCCATAAAAAAATCTTTCCATGTAAAAAAGACGCCAACTTAAAATCCGAAAAAAAAAATGTAAATTTCAGTGCCAAGTGCTTTTAAAAATTTCAGTTGTGCTTACTTCCGAGTTATACGAATAGACAGAATAATTTTAGAGAAATAAAGGAATGTAAGAAAAAAAATCACTCCAAATATTGACCCGTCTGTTCTTTTCGTCAAAAGGACGACGACTTAATCATTAATTGCTAAAAAAAATGGCCCGTACTGGTATTTGTGTAGTACGGTTTTAAAGTAAAACGAATAACTTTCCTTCATTTGATGTATTTCAAATTATTAATTTGAATTTATTTACTTATTAGATATATTAATTTATTATGACTACAGTAAAATTTTCTTTTGCACTGAATTTGAAAAAAAAATTAAATTTTAATATTTATGTTAAAAATTGAATTTTAATATTAAATGAAGATGTGACAGATTTTTTTAAATGCAGAGTGTGTGAAGGTTTCTGCAGAAGTTTAGCCGTGCATTTCTCATTTTCTCAGTTAGGGATTTTACAGCTCCAATACGGTTGGAAAGTGGTATTGCGCAGCTTGCACCAAATGCTGACAAGCCTTACTGTCTCACGATATCCAGTCTTATCAATCCATAGAAGAGACTTTTGTGACGAGGATCAAAATCTAACTTGCTTATTGAAGCATCGTCAGGAATAATTCGCTTCGGCCCCACTGAAACCCACATATTCCTTCCGTGCATCTGCACTGCACATGAAGGGAAAAAATTCTCTAGAAAATTACTTGTGACAGTGCTCATAAGCTTCATCTTTGTCTCGGGTTTTGACACGTGTCAGCCTGTTGCTACAGCTTTCAACAGAGGTAGAGGAAAATATAACTGTGTTAATAGTTAATGACGCCACCGCCTATCCAAAATAAACACGGCGGTGATGCAGTTTTCTCAGTGCTATAGCTGTATTATTGCACCTTCCGGTAGCAGCGCTTACATATGACAGGTTTATTATTACACTGAATAATAAAACTCAGTGAGATCTGTCGTACATGGAGAAATGCGATCGCCTCTTCGATCAAAATAAATCAAAAGTTCAAGTTGGGATAATTCTTTTCATATTAATTGAATCGAAATAGTTTTTGATATTTGAATAACGGTGTGAATTTATTTTTTATTTTCTGTGATAAGTCTACTTGAGAAGCCTAGGGACAGTGCCCTATGGAGGAGAGCAAACTAAGTTTTTAGTATCGCCCCTCATCCCTACCTTACAGAGCTTGCTGTCAGAGAGTATCTTGTAGTTCTAATAATCATTCTGTTTTACTTTCGTTTGCGCCCTTCAACTTTTCTCTCTCTCTCTGTGTTCACAAACTAATTAATACAGGCGCGCACATTAAACTGTTACGTGTTATGTAAACAATTACATAAGCCCTATATTGAGATAAAGATATATACTAAGATAGTTAAGCTTTATAGAATTAACTAAACAAACTACTTGAAATAACGTATTTACAATAAAGAAAATGCAGTGGTAAGGAGATTTTTTAGAGCAGTTGCTCCGTCTTTAATTCATTTGATCTTAATATGTTGTAATAGCTCAATATACTTGTTCCAAATATTACTTTGATAGTTTCATTTGGTGTTTAGTTTGTTTATAAATAAAACATATATATATATTTATATATACAGGGTGTTCGGGATAAATTTGACAGTTTCGTAAGGAAAAAGAAAATCTTCTTTGTATCTATTAAATTTAATGAATTGACAAAAAAACATTACAGGCAGAGTTAATTACAATACTATCAACAAGATTTACTCAAAATAACCACCATTAGCATCGATCACAGCTTCAATTCTGCTTCGGAACCTCGAACAAGCTGATGCTACAGTCTCCCTGGGAAGGGCCGCAAAAACTGTTTTAATTTTATCCATTAACTGGGCTTTTGTATTACTGGAAGTGCGATTGGTGTCTTTTTCAACTGCGCCCCATACAAAATAATCCATGGGGTTAAGGTCTGGGGAGTTTGGAGGCCAAACATTTGGACTGGTGAAGTCGTAGAAATTTTCAGACAACCATTTTTGACTTTTCCCAGAGGTGTGGCAAGGGGCCGAATCCTGCTGCCATGCATACGGCCTACCATTGGCTACCCTTGTTATCCAGGGCTTGACTACAGTTAGCAACTCCACGAACAAAGCCCGAATTCCAATGCCAGGGTTCTTCAACACCTGTTCCTGCAGATTTGCGAGGAATTCTGCTGTGCGAACGCAATCAGATCGTCTGCTAGGGATCTTTCTTCTTGCTACATCCTCGTAGTCACCATTGCAAGTCTCTAGTTCATGCCTGATTGTTTTTACTGTATTCAGGGAGCATTGGGCAGCAGTCGTAATATCCTTATTTTGATGGCGGGCACGAATCATCATGATACAAGTTATTCTCTTCCATGATTCAGGTGGGTTCCAGCTATCCATCCTTTCTGACATCTTGTATATGAATGAAGAAGGGTCCAAACTTTTAAATGAAGAGAAGTGTGTGTTAATACATGTAACTTACGGAAAAATATAATTAATTATAAATATGTCAAATTTATCCCGTACACCCTGTATATATATATAATCATATAAATTGTTCATGGATTACCCAGACCTGATATCATTTATTTTCTATATATTACTGATATTGGTAGATATATAGAGATATCCGTATATATCGACATATAGATATCCACATTAACGTAATATATTAATGTGCGTTAGTAATTAATGTTAGTGAACTATGTTTTCTTTCATATTACTTGTGCATCTTTGGCTTCCAGCTTGTCAAAAGGATCTGCGCGACGGAATGCCAATAAGAGAAAGACAAGGCTAAATGACATGATCACTGCACGGTGAAATTAATGTTTCACATGTTAGAACGTACATTAGAATTCATTCTTTGCTACGTTCGAGTTTTTCATTTGGTAGTGAGCATATACTAAACTAAGATTCCTGTCGTATTTTATTGTCCTCTAATAGTCTTAAAAATTTAATCTTAGCCTACGATAATCAGCCTTTTTTCGAAATTAGCTGATAGTGAACTCGACTAATTCTTCGATATTATTTATTTGTTTAGAATTGTAGAGGATAGGAAATTCAGGTGTTTTAAGTGTTGGATTTTTGTTCATTCACACCCAAAAAAAAGGATGTCTAGATAAGCTGTTAATATAAATCGTGAGTTTCATGGGAAGCTGTTCTAATGAAAATCACTTTATTTGTATAGGATATCATTAAAAACAGTCGGTCCTTTCCGACACGTATTTCAACCTCCATTTTTCTAGCAAAAAGCTATACAGTAGTTTATAACATTTAAAAAATAATAATAAATAAACATCAAGCACTACCGGAAGCTACACGAATGACAGTGTTTTCAACTTCCTTGTTCTGCTTTTTCCGATGTAAAAATGTTTAATGGTGAATTATGCAAAAATAAAAAATAATAAAACAAAAACATATCACAGTGCATTCTGAATAACTCATGATAGTGGTCAGATCCAAATATTATGATATGAAAAATTCCTTTAAAAATAAGTGCAGATTTTTTTTTGTTTGTTTACGATTTCTCTTTGACTAATTACACCACTCCATAGATTTCACTTAAAATAGGAACAGAAATAACTCTTTAATTGATTCGGTTCTATAACAGACACTGATAATTTCTTCATAAATGGAGCAAAATACGATTCAAAAGGGATGTGAAGATGTTAAATAGCGCAACCTGTTGGTATCTTCAGCGGATTGCGTTGATCCAAATAGAATAATAATAAATAACTCCTGAAAATGTAAAATATAATTAAGAATTGACTACTTCATCCATCATCATCACGAACCATGGGCACACTCCCCTTTGGTGTCCTATACCACCTCCACTATCTTCTTCCACCTTTCTTTGTGCAGTGTCGCAGTTTCTGTAACCAAATTCCACACCAGTCCTTTGTCGTCTATCCATTCATTGTATGGTCTACCTCTTCTGTTTACACCGTCCATTATACCAAACAGGAATGTCTTTACTAAAATAAAGAGCCAAAAGATTCATTTCGGCGATGCAAAATTATATAAATCAAATGGATATTAAATCCAACATCATTTCAAAGCAGAATACAGAAACTATAAACGTTTCGTGCGAAAATTGGCCAGAGAGCTTGCGGGAATACACCGCTTCCATACTACGAGTTGCCCTAGCCGAACCTTATAGGAAGTGACGAACACTGAAAGCGCCCGTATATTCGCCTCCTATTGGTTCATTTTGATCAGGTTTCACTAGTCTGACAGCTGTTTCAAACTCATTGGTTTTTGTCAGAGACACTGTTTAAGTAAAGATCTCTCTCTAAAAATTAGGCGATCCCCCAGGCCACTCAACACGAGCAACCGAAAGACCGTCCAACTTAGCGTTGGTTCCACTCAGTGACAGGCTCACCCCACCACCGAGCAGAACCGCTCACATATACCAGTAAAGGCAACTACTGACATGGCCCACGCCGGAAAGCATCCTCCCCAGAGACTCAAAATGATTTCCCAAGGAAATACCCGAAATCCAACCCCACTCACCAGGAGTTTACACCGAGTTTAGTATACACCGAAACAACCCTTGAAGATCTAAAAAATCGGATTAATAGTTATATATTAGAACTAAGTATATGGTTTAGTAACAATGGGCTTAACATTAATACAGATAAAACGAGATATATGTACTTCACATTAACAGACAAGTTAGACCACAATATAACTATAAAATGGCATGAAAGGAAATGTAGTGACATTCTAAATTGTGAATGTAGCTTAATCAAAAAAACAAAATCCGTCAGGTATTTGGGCCTCCATATCGACAGCAACTTGAAGTGAAACTCCCACACCACTTTCTTAACAAATAAATTCAGGTTCATAATTAACAGAATATATTACGTTAAAAAAATTGTAAATGCAGCATTCTTAAGATGTTTATACTCTTCCTTGGTAAATTCCTCACTGCAATATGGCATTATCTGTTGGGGCGGAGACTATTATAACAATCTGCTTCCATTAATAAAAATACAAAACAGAATAATTAGAGCCATAATTACTACCGACTTCGCACATTCAACCATCTATATGTCGTTCATAATATTCTACCACTTCAGAAACTGTATCTCTATGGTTATCTGTTATATGTTAAAAGAAACACTGAAAGTTTCTTGGTATATAATGTACATTATGGATTACGTTGTGGTCGAAACATGCTGGTAGTACCCAAGGCAAACCAAGAAATATTTCATGAATCCTTCGAGCACCTAGCGACAAGCAGCTATAATAAACTTCCAAATGAAATTAAATCTATAACCTCAGAATATACATTCAGAAAAGATTGAGAAACTATCTCATGGAATTAAATAACGTTGACATTTACTTTAAACGTATAGTATAAGAGATCATTCAACACATATATCATAAACAATTAAGGTATTTTGATATACCAATTAGTTCATTCAATTAGGTATTAATATATTAACATGTACATCATTATAACCGGTAAGGTGGCCCTCATAGATGCGGTCCCTGGACTCTCAGTGACTGTTTTTGAGCTAATTACTTCTCTAGTAACCAGAATGGCTACTTGGTTACACATAGATACATAAACTAACTTACATTATCACTAAAACCAGATTAAAATTACAGAAGAAATTTAAGAGAGCAAAAACTCTCGATACTAAGGAACTTGAAACGTCGGAGAGGTGTATTTTCCGTTAGCGAACTCTCGGTCGGTGCGTAAAGTATTTTCTAAAATAAAGAGCCAAAAGGCTTCATTTCGGCGATGCAAAATTATATAAATTAAGTGGATATTAAATCCAACAAAATCACTTCAAAGCCGAATACAGAAACTATTAACATTTCGTTCAAAAATTCACCAGAGAGCTTGCGGTAATAAATTCCTCATACTACGAGTTGCCGTAGCCGAACCTTATAGGAAGTGACGAACGCTCAGAGCACCCGTATATTCATAGTTTCTGCACGAAACGTTTATAGTTTCTGTATTCAGCTTTGAAATGATGTTGGATTTAATATCCACTTAATATATATAATTTTGTACCGCCGAAATGAAGCCTTTTGGCTCTTTATTTTACTAAATACTTTACGCACCGACCGAGAGTTAGCTTAGGGAAATACACCTTTCCAACGCTTCAGGTTCCTTAGTACTGAAGGGATATAAGTACCGAAAATCTCGATGCAGATAGACTTGTTTTACTTACTGTGCTTGAAAGCCGCACTCTTTTAGCCTGTATTACACAATTTAAGGAGTTATTCTGTGAATCTTGCATTGCACTGGCTTTAACCCTGCCCGAATTCCCACTATCTCCTCCTATACAAAAAATGTGCATGAGGTCAATGGCTGCGTAGGCCCCACCCGCAATTGACCAGTGGTGGTTGTATGGTTTTAGGGACGTAGGAAATCCGTGCTGAACCAAGCATTTTCACGGTCTCTTCCCACAACACCGCTTCTCGATTTTTGCTAGTTGATTATTCCAGTCAACAGGATTGTGCTGGAAGGTCCTTAGGCCTACGGGAATATAATTGTAGCCTCACCGTCCTACTTTATTACCAAGTCTTTCACAGCCCTCAAATAACTCCAGGAGACGCCTTATTGGCATGGAGGGAATCAAGGAACAGATCCGGACTCTAAACAAGGAGGAGTCACTAGGAATTCTAAAGTTCATCATGACAAAGTTTGAAACTAATGGCCGGTTATTTAAACCGGTACGCCCAAACAAATGATCCAGAAGGAGAGGATGAGGAATCTCAAGGGGAATTCATTACTGTTCAGCCACCTAAAACCCCCACCATAACTCACAAAGGGAGCATTCAAACAAACGGCGAAGAACAATAGAAGATCTTATGCAGGATGGCTCACCCCACACAGGACGCTCCGAAAAACTCGAAGTTCCCCCAGTCATATTACGGGTAAGGTGAAATGGACTTCTGTCACATCAGCCCTCAGGGAGCACAACATCACATACTCCTGGGCAAAAAACTCGGATCAGGAAGTCAAAATCCTAGTTACTGTCACTGACAAATGACAAGACTAATGGACAATAAAAATCTTCCCTACCATACCTTCGCGCTTTACCAAGCAAAAAGACCCTAAAGGTGGTGATACGCGGTATCACAGAAGGAATCGCTCCCGAAGAAATCTCCGCTGATCTAAGCAATCAGAGCCTGACCCCAATCAAATTGAGTAGGATGCTCAGGTGTGACAAAAGGCCAATGCCTTTAGTACTTCTAGAGATTGATAACCCTCAGAAGAAGATATATGAACTGACTACTATTTGTGGCCTCAGAATTACTACGGAACCTTTAAGAAAGAGAGCGTCAACAGGACAGTGCCACAGATTCACCGCCGAGTCAAGCAAGTCTAAAGCCAACAAAAGGATAACTCAGACCCCATCGCACCCACTTCTCCAGCAGAAGTTACAAATATCATAACCCATCTGAACAACAACAACAAGGCTCCAGGTACAAATGAAATCAAAACAGAATAATCAAACTATTCCACAGAAAAGCCATTGCGCATCTAGTCAACATTATCAGTGCCAACCTCGGATTCAAACATTTTCCCATAACTTGGAAGACGCGTATATCATCACGCCAATAAAAATGATTGGAAAGAACTCTCAACTCCTCGAAAGCTACAGACCTATCAGTCAAGGTTGTGGGTGAAAGTTGTCCTAACAAGGCTTCAATCAGCAACGGATAAATTAGACATTATTCCAAATAAGCAATTCGGATTCAGAAAAAAAACATGGCATTGTACAACAAATACATCGACTGGTCGAATATATCACAAACGGTTTCAACTGGTCTCTCTACACAGCTGCGGTCTTTACATCAGGGGCTTCTCTACAAACTCATAAAATTTAATATAACAATTAATTTAATAAATTAATAGACACATACCTCAAAGACAGATACATGCAGGTCAAAATAAATGAAACTGTATCAACTACTCGCAAGATCCTAGCAGGTGTGCCGCAGCGCTCACTTCTGGTCCCCCTGCTGTTTTCTATCTACATAGCTGATATCCCTTAAAACAGTTGAACAATCACTGCATTGTATGCAGTTGATACTGCGTTATTAGCAAGAACTCTCAGCTGGCTATCAGAAGACTCCAAAACAGTATTCATACACTGGAGAATCCAAGCAAACTCCCAGCAGAGTTCAGCCATACTGTTCTCCAAAAAGAAGGTCCACACCAAGGAGGATATTCACATGCTAGGAGTGAAGATTCCATAGCAGACTGAAACCAAATATCTCGGCGTGATGCTTGACAAAAATCTCCAATTCATCAGTCATATAAAACACATAAGCTCGAAAACATCCAAAATAATCGCGCAACTCTTCCCCCAAGAACAACAGATTAAGCGAACTGAATATTTGGAACAAACTACTCATATACCGGAGGGTAATACGCCCAGTCATCACTTACGCATCTCCTGCATGGAGCCATACCTCGGATACAAACATTCAAAAACTGCAGAGGATACAGAATAAATGCCTGAGAATGATTCTGGACGCCCATTGTTCGTTAGAAACGCCCAGATTTACAGAGAAGTCAACATTCCCTACATCACATCCCTCCTTCATGAGATAGCAGAAAAGTTCTTCACCAAGACAAGCATGCCATAACCTGCTGATTAAGCAAGCTTCAGACTACAATGAAGCAGAATTCTAGAAATACAAGAACCCCAAGTCAATTCTATGCTCAGCTGAACACAACTAATCTCACTGCCCTTCCAGGTCGAACTTAAGCTCAATAACTCTCCACTCAAAGAACTTCCCTCTCAGACAAAGGGGAATATGAAAAGCATATATGATTCACCCATCAAACCAGTGACGTTCTGCGTTCCTTAGTAATGAGAGTTTTGGCTCTCTTAAGTTTCTGCCCAGTCTTGCCCTGCTGAGGGGGGGGGGGGCTTAAGATTTCGGAAGGTTTGTCTTGAGAGAGCATTTTGAGTCTCCGGGAGAAGTGCTTCCTGGCGTGGTCCGTGTGGGGCTTTGTCAGTGGATACTTTTTCCTGGAATATGAGCAGTTATGCTCAGTGATCGGGTGAGCCTGTCACTGGGTGGAACCAACGCTGGGTTGGATGATCACTCGTAGGGTGTGGTCCGGGGGATCGCCTAATTTTTAGAGAGATATTTACATAAACAGTGTCTGTGCCAAAAACCAATGAGTTTGAAACAGCTGTCAGACTAGTGAATTCTTATCAAAATGAAACAATAGGAGGCGAATTTACGAGCGATTTCACTTCCTATAAGGTTCGGCTAGGGCAACTCGTAATATGGCGGCGGTGCATTCCCGCAAGCTCTCTGGTCAATTTTCGCACTAAACTTTTATAGTTTCAATTTATATAGGAATGTCTTTATCTTCCGGATCGCACTCATTCTGCAGATGTGTCAAAACAATTGCAGCTTCTTTTGTATAATCTTCTGCATTAGATTCTCCTTTGGTTTTATCTTCAGACAGAGCTCTTCGTTTGTGATTTTCTTAACCCTTCCTATTGTTACAATCTTCCTGTAACAAGTTCTTTCAAATGCCAAAATTCCTTTTCTTGATTTCATATTTATTATCCACGTTTCAGATCCATACAGCACACCGCTAAAGATGCATGTTTCCAGTACCCTTAATTTCGTTTCAAAGCTGATCACTTTACTTTTCCAATGTTACCCGTGGCCTTCAGATTTATTCTTCCCTTTGCAATTCTGATCTTTATTTCTTTTTTAAAGTCCAAGTCATATGTCATTTTACTTCCTAAATATGTGAATTGTTCTACATTTTCTATATCAATTCCATCCACTTGTATCTTTTGTTTCATGTTCTTCTGACCAAATACCATTGTCTTTGTTTTTCCAAGTTCATTAATAATCTGAGCTTTGCAGCTGATATCTTCCCTTCCTCATTTAACAGTTTCAGTGTTTTTGTACTTCTCTTTCATCTTCTTAAGTAAGAACAATATCGGCTGCAAATCTCAGATTATTAATTCTCATCCATATACTGATATCCCGTTTGCATCTTCCTTCATTTTATCCATTGCTCTTTCTTTCTAAATGTGCGATGAAAATGCTTGGTGATATTGGGTCCCCCTATCTATTACGTCTGCTTGTTCTAAACCATTTTCCCAAATTCCTCACCTATTCTAACTGCTTCCATTGCACTCTTATAAACATATTTTAATATGCCTATTAGTTTTCTGTCAGTTCCATAGGATTCTAGCCCTACTAATGTCACTTTCTAGTCGATGCTGTCAAATGCCTTCTGAAAATCAACAAAGCAAGTTTTTGATTTTTCTCGCGCTTTCTCTGCTATTAACCGCATTGTCAAAATCTGATGAATTGTACTTCTATCTTTCCTAAATCCTGCTTGCTCGTCTGCAAGGTATGCTTCCAATTGTGTTCTCAATCTTTCTGTCAATATAATCATCACCTTACCAAGGTGACTTGTCAAAGCAATTGGTCTATAATTTTTACAATCTGGCTTATTTCCTTTCTTGTATAATGTCATTAATATCGATTTCACCCACTCCTCTGGCATTTTACCTTCTTTTTATACAATATTACTTTACATAGTTAGTGCATTTCTGTAACCATAGTTTCGCCACCATATTTAATCATTTCTCTAGTGATGTTATCATTACTAAGACTTGTGTTTTAGCCGTCCTATTGCTGTTTTACATATCCTCTTAAAATATCCATGTCATACTCATCTGGTGGTGATACCTGCTTCAATTCTTCAATCAGTTTCTCATCTCCATCTAAATCTAGTTTTTCTTCATATAGCTCATTACAGTATCTTGTCCACTGCTGTACAATTTCATGTTTATTCTTCAATTCTTTGTCTTTTTCATCATTAATTGTGATCTGTTTTGGTTGCCACCTTCTGTTAATGGTTCTAATCATTTTGTACACCTTCCTAGTTTTGTGCTCTCCATAGTGCTGTTCTATATTATTGCATTGCGCTTCTAACCATTTCATTTTATCCATTCTGACTGCTTTTTCACCTCATTACACTTTCTTGTATATTGCTCCTCTATTTGTCCTGATGTATCCCTTCTTATCCTCATCATTCTCTTCTCCTGTACTAACTTCAGTGTTTCCTATCTAATCCACTTCTTCTTGATCTTCTCTTCTGGTACTGTTTCTTCAACTTCTGTCGCCTTCGTTACCCCTTTTACTCATAAATTCGATTTTTTTCTTTTCCCACACTTTTTAGTTTCTGCTCTAACACTGTTCTGTACATTCTTCCTATTTCTACTTCACTTATTCTTGCTGTATCTCTTCGATTCTGATGACGGAATTTATATTTCTTTTTAATTTCAACTTGATGCTTGCAATCACTATTATGATCCGAATCTATATCCGCTCCTTAAAAAGTTCGACACTGCTTGTACTGATGTTATCCATTTTGTTTTAATCGTAATCACATCGATCATGTTCTTGGTTTTCCCATCTTTTGTACGCCACGTCCATTTGCTACACACCGTTTGCTGGGATACCTTGTGTTCCAGATCATCTCGAAGTCCTCAGCAAATTCCAACATTTTTTCACCTCCTTCGTTTCTTTCTCCAAAATCATATTTTCCCATGACACTTTCCAAATCATCATTTCCTATTCCAACTTTGGCATTCCAGTCTCCTTCGACAATTAGTATATATATATTTGGTATTGTTTCTATTGTCTTTGTCAGATCTTTGTAAAATAAATCAATATCATCATCTGTCGGATATGGGTGCATATATCTGGACTAGTGATATGTTAAATGGTTTTGCTTGATATCGTGCTACCATAATTCGTTCATTGACAGTTTTGTAGCCTAACAATGCCTCTCTAGTTCTTTCGTTAAGAAGGAAGCGAACTCCTACTTCATGCTTGGTGTCATGCCCTGACCATATGACTTCGCATCCATTAATCTCTCTTGATGATGTCCATCGTATCTCCGCCACTCCTAGCATATCACATCGATATCTCTTTATTTCTTCGCGAAATAATTCTAGTTTTCCTGCCATCCAAAGTGTCGATACATTCTTTGTCCCTACTGATAATAGTTCTGTCGGTTTCAGTTTATTTCCTTTCGGTATTCCACTTGTCGATCCAATCCTGATCGCTCGATTTGTATCGCGGATCTTGTTCATCCGGGCGACGTCCCAGCCAGCATATTTAACTGTTGATCGCATAGGCATTAGATAACAATCGTGATTTTTTTCTTTGCGGTCAAAACATCAACACTCATCTGACCGACCCTCTTCCTTTATCCAGGCTTGGGACTGTCATGAGATCCCTAAGGATCCCATGGCGGAGATATTAACTACTTGGTTGACATTATTATGACATCATTATTATTAACAATTAAATAACACTAGATTATAAATTATAGATGTTTAGGAGAAAAATACGTGCGCTATCATTCACCAAACATTTTTTGGAAAATATTTTTCATTTCGCTAATCAGGTTATTTAGCAGTATCAGAAAATTAATCGAACTTTCCTGTACGCCATTAAGTAGAAAATGGAAACATCAAGACTGCTGTTTATTTATTTGAATAATAATGTCTCATATAGCGTACTGAACTATATACAAATTATAACTGCTTCGAAGTCATATATAAAGCAAAAATTATAAACCGATTCATGGATTTGTGTTTGATATGATATATGTGTTTCTTTTTAATATAGCTTTATAGTAATACCTAATATGTTGGATATTATATCCTTATTCCACTCCCTTCATGAAAACATCCCCCTTAAAATGAAAAATAAAGGTTTCTGTTGCATCACAAATCTAAATAACTCCAATGTTATTTTTAATCTATTATGATTTATAATTCTTGTACGCTACAATAATCCATTTTAACATCATGGATTTATTATACCTTATTTACTCGATTAGACAGTATATATAATTAACTACAAAACTTTGAATGTTTTAATTATTTTATTTTCTAATGTAGCAAATATATTCTGGTCACTACAATTCGGACTATCTCACTCATGTTGCGCTAGTTTCAATACTTTACCTCATATACTCGAAATCATATGATTTATTTGTATATGATTCCTCCCACGAGAAGTTTCATAATTTACATGGACGTGGTAAGGAATGAATAATGAAAGAACTCAAATATTATTACATGCATAAAAAAATCAGTGGAGTAATATATGACACATTACCAAAAGAAGAGAGAATTTAAAGTATTTCGTCTTCCTTACTATATGTTTTGCAACATATAAGTGTTCACAGTACTCAGTACTTCATAATTTATGAGGAAAGCGTTTGTGAAATTTTACTATTTGTTGCCGTAAAAGTCTTACTTAACGTGAAAAGAGAAACATTTCTAAACTATCTGGTGCACCTAATTGTTCCTGAATTGTCGGTGTAGTTGATCGAATGAATATGCTTGCAACAGGTTGTGGATTCTGTAGCATGTATATTTATGGAACGTTTTCGGCGGAAGATGAATTTTATCTACCGGTATAAGTCCCCCTGCCCTCTTCTTATTCGTGGCATGAAAGGATTCAAAGGGTTGGCAGAGAGTTACATAAATGTGCGACAGGATTGCAACCTTTCGTTGTGGGGGGGGGGGTGAAAATGATCAGGTATCTACCTGTTCCGGTTTCATAATCTTTTTCGTTTTCATTCACAGGCAGTTGATCTTATTCTCTCACTTTTTCCTTTCCTGTCTATATTTATCTGTTTCGTTTGGAAATCAGTGTATTCCCATCCTAGACAAATGTCTTTCTATTTCTCTCTCTCGAATCCATTCGTTTTGTATCTTTATTTTAATTTTTAGGTATGATGTTGATTACAATTCATGATATTCAGTGATTTTTCCTTGTAATAGTTTGTCGTTGGTGTGTGTGTGTGTGTGAGAGAGAATTGCATTTTTAACTCTTCATAACACTACTCTATGGGAATACCTCGTCTTACGTATTTTATCCAACTTATACCTTAGAGATACAAAAATGTGATTTACGATGTTTCAAATATATCTGATTGCCCCAAACTGTCAGATTAAAGTTATTCATGCTTAATTTTAGTGTGATATGCTATACAAATTAGCTTGCAATTATAAATACTTCGTATTTTTACTGAAATCACTGTTTTCCCTTATAATTAAAGGTAAGATAAAGCTTTAAAACATTGTGAGAGTTACGGAGATTGCCCAAACTGAGCTTGGAAAAGCTCATTACGTGTAATACCTGCCAAGTTGAGGAGGACGCCGATTTCATGATGATTAACGATGCAATCAATGGAGAGTGTTGAAGAGTGTTACGATGGGGTGAAAGCAATGTGCTGACATGGGGAATTAAAGATGTGGTTACCGCATGCAATGAATAAATACGAGGGGTATGATGTAGTGTGATATCAATAAGCTTTGATGAAAAGGACGTGAAAATATCTTGGACAACGGAATGCCTCCTAGTAAATGCAAAACTTTTATGATAAATGGTGAACATTCTAAGATATATTGCTTAATATTTCGTTATAATGGAATCAATTTTGAGAGAAATGTAACGAATATTACCAGTGATGATATTAAGACGATCATAATTATATAATATGGGAAATATGTTGCACAAATGATTCCACCGAGTGATTGAAATTTCTGTTACAATATTTACATTTAATAACTGTTGTATAGATATGTCCTATGTATACTACATGAATTATAGAGTTGCTGTTTTGCATTAATAGCGATTTGTAATATTCCACATTCTAGTTCATAGGATATTGTAGAGCGAGTGCGATTAAGAAAGTATTTTTGTTCTTTATAAAAGTTTCTAAACAATCAATGATAATAATGATTGCATCCATTACTTCCAACGGCAGGAAGCGAAGTTATTCATGTGAGAGAAAGATAATGATTTAATGAATTGTTGATGCGATGAAGAGATATATATCTCGATTGTTGATGGAAATAAAACAGTAAATTAGCTGGAAAATGGAAAATATGCTTATTGACAAGAGATGAAATAACCATCTCTCTACCTATCACCATTGAAGACAAGATAAGGCTATTTATAAAATTAAATGTTGAATCGATTAAGTACTTGAAACATCATCCTATCGGTTTATTAAATGGTACAAAATGAATAAATGTGTTGACAAGTTTTTACAATAATGCAGAAAGATGCATTTTCCCTTAAACATGATTCATACCATTAGTAACTTAAATTTTTTTTCTTTGGGAATTTCATTTAAGTCGTAAATCCACAACTGCTATGAGACTTGCTTTTCTTTTGATGTGCATATCCTACATAATAAATGCATCGTATTTTAACTGCAATGCGTCATCATCACGGGTGCTATTCCTTTAATAATTACCATTCCGTGTTTTTAGACAAATATTTAGAAATGTATGCCACAACTGTAAACAAATATAATACATTGGAAAGGAATTTTTCGTTAAGTGAAAAATAAACAGATGCAGGCTACCTAATATAAGAAGTGCCACTCTACACGGAGGTTAAAGAAGAAAATCGTATGACTTCTATTTCGAATAGATACCTTCGAACAGATAGCGGAAATATAATTACTCGAATGTCATTTCTTTATATTGAAGTTAGAATTATGCATGCACAATTTACGAAAATATAAATGTTAATCGTCTTGAAACCGTTTATATTAGTAGCGGAAACGAGTACCCTGAGCATATTCCTTAAATTGATAAACGGCAACCATCACAGAATGTGAAAAGTCCAACTTGGTCTAATTCGGTTCTTCTTGTGAGAAAAAAATAATCCCTGCAATCATAGATTGTGTTTTCTTTATAATTAACTCATCTTTACATGAATGTAGTTAAATTATATTAATATTGTATTCAATAAACAAGCAATATCCCACTCATCATGCAATTTATTTTGCGATTTTTATGATGACCAAAGGAAACTGTTGATCAATATCGAATATATTGTGGGATGTTAAGGATTACATAATAGTCACTCTGCTCTAGAGATCAGTCATCTAATAAGCAAGATGGTGGTGATTGATGACAATCATATATCTTTTAAATACAGCCACAAACATTCATACCGCACAGTGGGATTCGATGCTTGGTAGCTTGTACATTAGATACTCCACGCACTCGGCTAAGAAATCTTGCAATATATAATATACCTTGCGTTATCAGCGCTTAAAATTGTTATCGATTTCAACATGAAGAGACATTTCAATATTGTTACGTATATTGAAACCTCTCCTGTATTAAAAGGACTAGATTTTCGCGAGACTTCTGTAGTCAATTATAAAAAATGGCAATTTCTTTCGGTAAAAAGATAACTCGATAAAATGCATAAAAAAAGTCTACAATCTCCATCTAGCCAGTGTGATGAGATTCTTGGGATTACCTTAGTAGTACCTTCTGCAGCTAGTCTCAAATTATACTCGTCTTCAAAAGACGACAATATTTTTTTCTTTCCATTTCACCAAGCAGCCTACTTTAGAACATATGCAGTCGTTATAAAGTATCACGTTGTGGCCTCTACGACAATTCTAAATAGGCTAACGTTACAGCATTGTTAACTTTTATTTTTAACTTGATCATCATAAAAATAGTAGCCTGCTTCTGATGCTGGAATGCAATGCGACCACTAACTCTATATGAAAGAAAAAGATAACAAAAATATTTCAATTAATGCTGCATTCATCAAAGCTTTCCTTTTTTGCCATTTAATTTTTTTAGTTTAGATTTACCGCCATTGAAGTAGCAAGAATATAAAGAATATATCTTAAATTTATAGATATCTCAGTAATTCTTTGCTTGTTTTAGATGTTCTTTCCTTTTTCAATGCCATGATTAAAAGTATATTGATGAAATTATATTAAGCTCATCACCATAACGTTAAATACGGATATACAATTGACTTCGTGATTTGTTGCGGTCTCATTTTCAAACTAATGTTCTCTTTTCGAGGTCTACCAGGCCTTCTGTTCTTATTTGGTTTATATTGTATTAAGGGGTGTGTGCCATTCGGTTTACGTATTTTGTCCATTATATTAAACTCACTCGGTATTAACAGAGCCATACTAATGAGTAGTTCATAATCGAATAAAAAAGCAATATAAAAAATCACTTCGCTATATTAATCACTGAACTATAAAATTTCGATCTTTCTTTATGGCTTCTACATCGGTGTTCTATTGTAACGTTTTATATTGTGGCATTGTTGAATTTATACAATTTATATTTCAAAACGAATGCAATAAGTACAGACTACGTGAAATTTCCAAAAACAGAAGTAAGGTAAGATGTGGATACACTTATTCTGCTTGCTTTCTCATTCATCAGCAGTTAACATTCATGATGATTTAGCGCCATGTACAATGGTTGTTTACAACTTAAAATGATGCCACTCCTAGTCACCATTTACAGCTGATATGATATGTATCTTGCAACTAGATAAGAACCGGAGAATCAGCAGCTGGACAAACGTTATACCATAGAAATGGATATGTTTCAGTGTAATCCGTTTACAAATGGTTGGGTGAACATTTTATGGCCAAACAAGAGCGGCAGTCTATTGAAAACATAGTGCGTACTGAATACTGTAATTTGAGACATGAAATCATTCATCAGTACTTCGGTTTCGGAAGTACGTGTACCAATGCGCCAAAACAAAGGACGATTTGCACAAAAGTAAATATACATGGATATGTCTTTAATTCATGACTTACTATCGTGACGAAGGTAATAAGACAAAGCTTCCTCGATCACGCAGAGTGTACCAAAAGTCAAGGCTGAAGGGTCATGGAATTACTTTGATTTACAATCACTGCTTATGATAGAAACCTGAAATCCATATAGACGTCCGAGATCTCTGAGACAATGCCACTGCTCAATGAGTAGTTGTGCTGTTAACGTGGGCGGTGATCAGTATGTACGAGCTCGAAGCTCAATATAATCGTGATCGTGTAATTATTAAAAGCATTCATCAAATAACTGTTTAACTCAGTCATATTTAAAAGTATTAAGTGTTGAAATATTGTTTTGCAATGTAAGCGGTAAAATGCTCTTCGATATTTCTACTTTTTGTTTATATGCAGAATACATATTTATCCACTTATCAATATTTTATAACTTTATGTAACATTTATTCATTAAACGCTTTTTGCCGTTGATAACATATTAATGTCGTTCATATCTGTGGTGTAGATCTTACATACTATATACTTTGCTGAGCCACACACAAAACGTTACAGCATAAGGACTTTTCAGCATATCGGTGCAATTTGTGGGTAAAAAGAAACATGTTTTGTTTTTTCACTTAAAAAACAAACACAAAATTGACGATTGTGTCGTATGGATAAGGGAGGGTGAGGAAGGCTGTGTCATTGAACAGACATAGAAGAAATGAAGGAAGACGTAGAGAAATTGGTTCAGCAAGTTTTATGCTGGATTGTAAGTGAATGTTGGTTATCAGAAGCTCTTGTTCTTATGATTTTGGGCGAAACTAGAGGAATAATGTTGGTCAATTCAGCAGACCATTGTCTGTAGAATAGGCAGAAACAGAACATCTGTGGCAGAGGAATTAATGAAAATCTGTGAGAGAGGGATCATTAACTGGATTACCATCTTTTAGACAGCATAGAACAATCTTAGGATTTTGGTGCACCACACGAAATATATGTAATGTATCCATGGTTGAGCTTATATATGATTTGTAGAGTTATCAGTTGTAAAGGGGTGAGGCATTGTCTCGAGTTGGAAGTATTTTTTTTGCTGCTGCAGAAGCTATGGTTAAGATTTGTTTGTACCAGTAAAGGTTCGAGATGTAGGTCAGTACAAGAAAGGGAAGTCTGATGTCTGATCCTGTTTATATATCAGGTTATTACTGAAGGTTATAGAAAGGCATGCGAGTTTTTCTTGAAGAGATCAGACAAGACTAAATTTTGGTGGCATTGGAGTCTACTTGGTTGTCCTTTCTCAGTTGATATATAGCTAGGATATGGAATATAGCTAAATTCAGGACATTGGTCATGGTGGATTTTGGGTAGTCTTATAATTGGGCTCTACAATGTTCCTGAAATGAAAAGGAGGAACGCAGTGTACTCTGATCTGCGAAGTTTTGGATAGGATTTGAAGTATTTGAGAGCAGGTAATTTATGTACAGAAGAGAGTGGGTTGAAAGTACAGAACCCTGGGAGTAATCTAGCATTGTAGAGAAATCTGAGGAGAAGAAACCATCACTCGTTTAGCGACGGGTGAGAAAGTTGGTAATTCAGTTGCAGATGGTGGAAGGCTGACCATAGTATGGTAGTTTGCTGAGTAAGCCTGTGTACCCAACCTGATCAAATACTTTGAAATGTCAAGAACGACCACACGACATTCTCCAATTTTTCCCTGGCTTGAGTCTCAGATGTGAGTGGCGAAATCTGTAAGATCGGCTGTGGATCTAGAGTGGCGTACTCCATATTGCTGGTTTATGATTAGTTTGTGGGTCTCCGGGTGGTGCATTAGTTGGCTGTTAATCGAAGATCGTTTCCGAATATGTTAAACAAGGGTTCTAACACTGAATCCTGCGGTCCGCTGCACGCAACGTGACGCATCTTCTGGTCTCAGTCAAATCAATTTTGCATCCATCTCATTAGCTCATCCACACCTAATCGGTAAGCGTTTATGTGAAATGCTATCAAAGGTTTTCCTAAAATTCAAATAAATCGCAACATATCAATTTTCTTAGTCTACTTACTACTTACTACATGGCGCGGCCTAGTGTGGAACATCATCGAGCATCGGAGTGACCATACGGCATCTGTAGATGCCCAGTGAACACAGACAGACTTACTTCGCGACCTCTTCATAAAGTAGACATACCTCATAATCGATCAACCTTTAATAAATCCATGCCGTACTCAAGCAGAAACTCCTGTCAAGAATTTCTTGGATACCATGTCTAATTAATTATACATTACTTTGTCTATAATTCACCACTTGTGCGATTTCGTTCCCTTATGAAATGGACAGACCATGCAAACTTCCAGAAGAAATTATTCCTAATCTAATTTATTCATGAAAATTATGAAATATGCATTTACTAATCCTGTAATTTTTACTACCGAGGGGTAAGAGGTCATCCCCTACATCCAAACTCCATCCAATGCTAGAAGGGCATCAAGATGCCCTTCGTAATTCCTTTTGTAACATGGTCTCATAAAAACCACACAACGGAAAATCATTTACGCAGTTACAAATGCTTTTGGTCCAGAAATGTTGAATTCATCTACACTGACCCAACCGATCACAGAACAGCAAGATAATCTATTCCTGATATGCTAGTCACTTGGCCTTAGTTGATCAGCCATAATTTCATACAATACCAATAAATACTAAATGGTAATATCAGCAGTAGCAATAGCCTTGACTGCATATAGATGAATGAAATAGTGTACCAAATATTCCTGGATATTAGTATAGGATTAAAGAAAACGAGATAACTAATCTAGTAAACTGTTATTCGTATACTTTTCCTTTGAATATTATTTACAGTAACTAATAATAGTTGCAAATGAAATTTCCAGACCACTGCAAGAAAGATGATAGAATAAATTCGCGAAACCTCTGTAATGCATAATTCATTGTCATATTAGCAGAGATCACGGGCAAACCCTCTCGCCAAATGGTTACTTTGCACTTTAATCAGAGAACATCTGATTCAAGTGCAAATTAGATGCTAGCTCTCACACAACCGTCGATTGCGTGAGAAAGCTAAGACGCCAGAAGCTGAGAAATCTTGAAAATTAAGATGAAGCACGCCCCCCCCCCGTCTGTTGGAATATGCCTTCGCGTTAATAAGTTAGGCTATTTAACATTGCGAAGTTGAAATATGAAACCAAGTTCTAAAAACTTTCAGAAGACACGTGCTGCCCTTTCATTTTAAATGGAACATTTAGAATGTTTAGGAATTTTTAGAATATAATAAGGTATGTGTGTGATCCGATTTTCGTTGAGCTTTTATTCGAGACATGTAGATTCCAATTCGTTATTTTTAAAAGCCATCAGTTTAATCAAAGCCAAATTAACACTACCTCAACATTAATAATGCGCATAATAGTATCGTGATACGAAAGGCGAAAATCCTCTTTCCTTACAATAAGTTAGACATTAAAAATAATGAGGATGCTGAAATTATATTTTCACATGACACATTACCCTTTGCCATGGATTACGTGCAATGCTATTAAATTAAGTGCAAGTTCTGTGGAAATAAAAGCACGAGAGATGTGGGAAAATGCGGGTGATAAGCTATTGCACGAGTGCGTGATTCCAACGCATTTTTCCAATTCCATTTATTCACAGCATCGTGTTGTTCCAGTTCTCGAGAAGCGACAGGTGAGTGTAGCTACCACAAATCTTGTCATTCGCAGGCAGCACGCTATCGCTCTCCGAAATGTGGATAACAGGAACGTGAGATCCCTCAACTTCAAGCGGATCGAGACACGAGAAATCTACATGCTATTTGAGGAAGTGCTACCTGTCTCACCACCAATAACGGTGATTCATACCACGGACCAATAGTTTAATCTTCTACCAGTCCTACTTCGCCTCAAGTGCCCAGAATGCAAATCGAACGTCGTACTTGAAACATTTATTTAATGTCGTGGATCATAAATTTTGCAGGGAAAGAAGCAACAAGAAAAAATATGCATTTGCTTTTCAATTCCAAAAATGTATCTTCTAGCATTTGGTTATTTTCTCAGTGACCACGTTTAGCGAGAAAAAATATTCTCCATATTATACTTTGACTGCATGTATTGAATACTATTGTACTCCTAAAATGTAATGTAGAGGCCAAAATATATAACAATCTATTATGTTTATGAAACTGGAAAATATTATCAACCAGCAAAAACATAGGGATTCTAGATAGCTGAAAACTATACATCGAATTTTTTTTTTGAAGACTCATTTTAACCAGTAAAAATTTTCTACAGTTGAAACGCCAATCGTCATTTACAGTGAGTCAGGTATTTATTAAATTGATAATAAGTTACTTCTAAGGAATTTGGGCAGACGGTCAATGCAGAAAAGTAGTTGTAGAGACTGAATGAACAATGACTGTGTAATGATAAATGTGTAAATGATTAACTCAATTTATTGATCCATTCTGTACAGTTAACCTTTAGTTCATTTAGAAATGTAACGTATAGATTTAGCTCGTCATGGGCCCAAACTATGTATCGGTCTGTTTATGTACTAAGAGCTAAAAGAGAGTATAATAAATAATGCGTTTAATGAGATTTTTTTCTTTGAAGTAAGTTTAAAAGTAAACTGTGGGTATATGTATAGCAAAGAAAAATATTCATCGCAGTCATCTTATATCTTGTTAATTTAACAGATGATATTAATTGGAAGTAAGTTTTCCCAATTTATATGCAGTTTTTCTGTAAAAAGGAAAATCTTAGAATACTTAATATTGCATTACACGGGTTACTAAATAAACGTTTGTCTGTACCTTCACAATTTAGGAATCTGACATCGAAAATTTTCTTGCAAAATTAGAAATTTCAGCTGAAAATCTGAAATAATAAATATATAAATATAAATCAATCTTGATCTCGAATTACATGTACGCATCGGAAACAAAACAGTTTCCACTGTATGCAATGAAGGCGTATATTTATTGTCTCCGGTACTGCTAATTGTAAATTTTAAATTTCGTTTACAAAAGCAATACTCTTCACTCTTTTTTATTTATTCCACTGAGAATGCTGATAGAACTTAGATATGGAGACCCATCCAATAATATTCCCAGTGAATTTATCGCATATGTTACTCAACGATTATCATAAAAAGAATGGGTATGAGTTCTCTTTGATCTCGCTCATTGCTGAGGAAGGTCTCCCTCGATGGGGGAAAGGGGAGCTGTATCTACTCCTCCATAATGAACCAGTCCATCTTAGGAGAGTGCTATATTGATAGGTGCGTTCAAAAATAACGAGTTAATTTAATGCGAATTTTCAAAATGAATGTTATTAAAAATCATTCCAAGAAACCTAAAATTTAGTCACGTTACATTGATAATTTCGTTAGTTGTTCAGGAACAATGAGTTGATTCATTTCAAACTATCTGAAGAACTTGAATCCCAATATAAAATTCGCTCCTTAACTGGAAGATCAGAAAAAATTACCGTTCCTTGATATCCTTGTGGAAATAAATGAAGAAGAAAAAATATTATCCTTTTCGATACAGAACATCTACGGCAACTGGAAGATTGTTACATGTCGATTCACACCATCATCCATTATAAACGATTGGCATGATTAACACATCAAGAGATAGACCATACAAGATGGCCAATACCTCCAATTAATAGAAATGAAGAACTACATTACTTGAGGCATAACCTCGCCCTCTATTGTAATGAACCCAAGACGATCAACAAAATTCTTAATACACCTCCTACAACTCTTCTGCTTAAACAAGATTTTAAAATGCAATTACGCAACCTTACATCAAGAATGTTGCAGTCAGCGGCAGAGTTGCTTCGTGAGTACTACATGAGTGTATTTGTTTACCATTGCATAAAATCTCCAGATCCTTACATCCACAAAAACTTCGGCATCATCCCATGAAAAAACCAGGCCTTTGAGATTTATTGTTCTTGTGGCATTTGCTATGTAGGCCGAACGGGAAGGTCGGAGGAGATCCGCATGTCTGAACACGTAAGAAACATCGAAAAAAGAAGACAGCATAAATCAGTTTTGGCATCCTATTCAATTACTACAGACCATCAAGTAATTTGTGGGAAAAAAAATTTCCTTCTATTGATCATAATTGTTTTTCAAGAAAGCTTCTGAAATGCTGCGGATCTCCACACAATGTAACAAAAATCAAGACTACACTAAATTTGGTCTACTTTCATTAAAAAAGCTAACTGCCGCGGACCTAGGATATGATACGCGCGATGCTACAGAACGTGATAGCAGCAACTAGCATTGTTCCAACATGTATACAGTAATTAATTTATCGTTTGGTTTTTATTCGGTTATTTATTCTTATCTACGAATTATGTACGAATTGTGAAGTTCTGATAACATCTAATATAGGTGATTGTTTCTAGTCTCTTTTCTGTACAACGTTTGCTAATACTCTTGATGATATAAGTCTGACGACATAGGAAACCTGTAGGGTAAGATTGATTAGAGACGCATTTAAGATTTTCAGCTGAAATTTCTAATTTTTCAAGAAAATTTTCTGTCAGATTCCTAAATTGTGAAGGTGCAGAGAAACGTTTATTTAGTAACCGGTGTTAATTATTTAAATCATGTGGTTTCAATACCGACACCTATATACAGAACTGCTAAACCACAGAAACTCACGCGTTCATTTAGAGCGCATATATTGTTTATATGAATAAAGGACATCACAAACGTCGATAACCACTTGGTTTGCGGAGCATTGAGCGACTTTTTGCTGGAGTGCACATACGCTCAATGCTCCCCAAACCAAGTGACATAACGAGAATATAAATTAAAATGAAATGTTTATTCGATATAAGTTGGTATAATAATGACCTCAAAATATCAATTTTGGTGTCATTATTATACTTCTGTTATCAGTTGTAATGTTTTTAGTTCTTGTTCCTTAAAATGAATCGCTAGTATGAATTTCCGGTCTAAAGCTTACATAGAACGTTTGGAAACAGTACAGAACCAGCTGGGCGAAACCAAGATTTTTATACAACAATAGTGTATAAAGTCCCAATTCCAGCATCATGATGGTTAATGGAATTAATATGGCTTGCCATATTGGAATCTAGCAGCAACGATGGAATGCATGTTTCAGAATTTACTCAAGTCAAAATGTGTTTCAAAATGCGTAAGTACATACTAGTCGTTTTGACGGTCTTGTAGTATAATCCAATTATGCTTTGACTCTGGACGACGGGTTTTACTGAAACCAGTTATCTAGAATATTTACAAAAATATTATCACCTGACACATCCAAGGACTTAATCTTAGTCCTTTAATATTAGGTCACTAATATTTAAGCGCCTTAATATAAATAGGGCTAATATAAATAGATCTGTTGAAAATATGACCACTTAATAATTATTAACTTGTATTTAATGTTTTATTATATATATAATCCCACGAAATGCTGTAAGTAATGTAAGTGTAAATAGTGTAATTATTAGTACCGTAGGCGGCCAAGGCGTAGATAATCCATAAATCCTGCTTTGGAGAACACAACATGGAACATTTTTATCATATCACTTCAGCTCGCAAGTAAGTGGGTTAGCGGAAATTTATCTACCATCTAAAGACGTACACAAATCATCAGTATTCTTGGAAATTCGACCCAATCCACATCATATATATGTTCCATATGTATACAATGATGATATTAGTTAAAGATGCCTAATATTTAATTGCAGAGTTGCAAAGTAATTTCCAATTTATGTTCTGCTTTCCTTCGTAATTAGGTGGCATGTTTTCCAACTGATCGTTCGCAGTGTAACGATGGAGCATTTTCTCACCCGATTTCCCTAAAAATGCAAATCATTTTCAGAGCTCTATTCTGTTGCCTATATATTTCTTCCCATACAGGAATACGAGTTATTTCAGTTATATTAAAGACCTGAGTAACTATTTGAAGATGATACCCTCTATCTCTCATCTGACAAACCTTGCAGTATCGAAACATCCAGTTCACGATCTTCTAAAATCGGTGCCATAAAATGTATGCGCCTATAAACTTATGCTTAAGCTTTGTGCCTTTTCGCCTTTTCTTCATAATTCTCAGCTATAATGCTGGTATTTGAACAAATTAAGTTAGAACTTCTTAGTGGAAGACTGAAAGAATAAGTACGGAGCCTGAACAGTCCAAAACGCGAATAAATGTATAGGACTATAAATAGAAGTGCTGAACACAAACTATACATGAACAGTGGTTTCCAAGTTAAGGCAGCTTGGTGGAGCAGCTTAATTCCTTTCATTATTTTCGCCAAAGAATAATTTGGAATTTCAGCAATTCACAAAAATACGTGACGAAGATATCAAAGAATTCCTGACTCTTTTTGTAGAAAAGAAAATCTAATATTATTAGCTGAAAGAAACTTAACGTTATCTTAAGCAGCTACGAATGGACAAATGTTGCTGGGTTGAAGGGTGTCAACGACGGATCTAGAATGTCAATGAATATTAGCGAAGAAATTGTTATTAACTAAGATGTTCATTGGTCTTACAATCAGATTCATTTGTAAAAATTCTCGTTCACATTCACGTTGAAACAGGTATCATACTCAGAGCGTTTATGAAATGGTTCAGTTTTTCAGAAACGATCTTTTCAATTAAAAATGATTAAATATCTTCAGGCAACTATTTCTTGTCAAGTAACCGAACCAATGTTGCTAAATCAGAATTTTTGCTATCAAGCTGGGTTGTTTCAGAGTCGTATGGAAAGATTTTGAATCCACTGGAAAACAATTTCTGTAATTTGTCCACTGAAGTCAATCACCTTGAAAACGTATAGATTTTCTCACTTTTGCACCATCTTTATAATCTTGTCCTTCCAGAAGTTTTAATGTAAAAGTTGTACAATAACTTATTTTTTTATTCGTCATGTATAGATACATATGTTCTTGCAAGTTCAAGCTCAAGTCTGATGATCATTGAAAAGTATCGCACATTACGCTCAAGTCTAATATAAGGTTTATGGCAGCGATATTTTTTCAGTATTCCTCTCCTCCATATTTCATTTTGGGGTCTCGATTTGAATCATTCTTTACCTCTTGCAAAATGATTAACTACGCTTCCTAGTTATTCCAAACAACCTAAATAGATCGAAAAACTGTTGCACTCATAGTTTTCTTTAAATTCTTCCTATATTTGATAGGTCAAAATTAAGGGAATTTATGCCCAGACATTCAATTCCCTGGCATTTGTTTCACGAGCTACTTTCATTCGTTTGATAACCCCATTTTTGCAACCTATCCTAACACTGTACTCTCAAAAATGACATAAATTAAGTGAGAGTTTAATAGTTTTCAGATATACCGTGCGACTAGACGCAGTCGAGCAGAGAATCAAATATCCCTTTTGCAATTACACTTTTGAGTTCGATCAAGTCCATAAACAATTTTACAGCCGAGTGCATTCCACTATCCAGTATAAAAGTTCGAATGTACAAGAAGAAAGTGGATTTATTATTCAATGTGATTGACTAATCAAGGAAATTTTACTGTTCGGCATAACTATTTCATTAGTCAACTTTTTTTTTCGTTTCTGATGTTCAAGACTTCAACACAAGTGTTAGTTGAATGGGGAATAAGACCAATGTCAATCCACTTTAATTCTTGTAGGTCAAATCCTGATTCATAATGACGGAACGACTTTCAAAATATTCATTGTGATCGTTTTTCAGTTACAATAGTTTCGATTCATTTTCATAATAAACACCTAAGCTCTTAATTTGATAATCTAGCAACTTATACTTAACACTGGAGTAATTTGTTATCGATGGTTAACTTAGCAAGACATTTACCAGTCATCTTGCTGTTCGTCGCGGATACTATCTGGATCAAAAACAGTCTTTGAGTCAGTTTTACATTTGTTGTTAATTCCTAAAACAGTTTTTGTACTACTTCTTAAATGAATAGCACATCTCAAAAGTGATAAAACCAGAGAGGAATAAGCGTATGCTGATGTAATTAACTTAAAGGAAGGATATATATAGTTTGCATATCCGGTAGCTTAGTAGTAGAACGAAATGGTCTTATGCGAATCAAAGTAAAATTGTTGTGCATAATTAAATACAGAGTACTGTGTTTAGCGGAAAATTAAGATAATAATATGTAAATATTTAGTGTAATAAGAGGTAAGTAGAATGAAAAGAACTCTGCATAGTGAAAAATATCTTGCACCATAGATACCATGCTGCATAGTCGCAACCCAGACAAACTAATAATTTTTATTGTAGCACTAAATACAGTACAATGTGGTAATAATAAGTGTGGAAATTTCTTCAGCACAAACCAACCAGTTTATGCAATGCAAATTTTCAAAAGCAAATATTTTTTGTGATTTTTTGATATGCAATTGCATTTGAGACTTTATATAATATTACGGCCTTAAAAAAATACCAGTTTTAGAAAGAAAAGAGTACAAAACATTTGCATGCCATAAATAGTTAATAATTTGTAAAATATGCCCGGTTGATGAGGAAGCGACGTTATATGCAGTCAACCGAGTTAGAATGACCTGCAACTCCCCAGACAGCCTGGAATGAATGAATTTATGCGTAAATGTGAAAGTGATTTAAAATTCCAAAAACGGTTATAAAATCAAGGTGAGTTTGTTAATTTTGGGTGACTTTAATGTCTAGCTTTTCCTAGCATAAATAAACGGTTCACATGCAAAGCCTCTTCAATCCCTAATAAAACTTTGTATTCCGTTTTACTCAAACCAACTTCTCTTCTGATCAACTGCTTACGCATTATAATTCGACATTAGAATATTTTTCTCTATTGTAATAGTGCAACTAAAATCTACCCAACAATCCATAATTGATTGATTGCATAAGAAACCGCTTACGACGTGATCCTTCTCACAGACTACCTCCAGTCAATTTCCCTCAGGAGCTTTTCTGCATTATGCTTTTATAGCTACTTTTCGGGACATTGTTCCTCTGCCCTGGCCAGTACTGTATATATAGTTACTTAAATACAGTACTGGCCAGGTAAAATAAATACGACTTACATATATAGGAAAATTCCGATATATATCGGATATTCCGATATAATTTTTCATCAAATGTGACATGGGCATCATCATCAGGGCGAAATACCGGTAACTACATTCAAAACATGAATCATAAGAATGAGTCATGTACCTAACTAGTTCGGTGTCTTCGTCGCAGCTACTATCAGAGTTTGAAGGGACAATTGTAGAAGTTGTGCAGATTAAAATTAAAAAAAACCTTTAAGTGTATTAACTGTTTAAGACGAAATCTCTTCCCAAGACTTGGAGATTGTTATACAGTCGGAACGCTTAAAGTACTTACGATTTCACGTGATTCTGAGAAAAGGTGATCCAATGTGAACCTCCTGTAATAAAGAATATTTGTCTCGTTCCAAGGAAGTCTGTGCCTAGTATTGAGAAGCAAGGCAGGACAGACTCGTCGGGTTCCAAAGCTACAAGTATAATCGTATAATATAGTCTGCTGTTTTTGGATTCTAAACAGCAGAGTTGCCAGTCTGTCCAGTTTAGGAGCTGGTTTGAAGGAAGTGTGTAGATTGAATTTGCGAAGAATCGTGCTATTTGTTCAGAAGTTCCTTTAAGGGAAGGTATTGAAATTCCTTTAACATCGGATTGTGGTCTCATTAACGGATGATAATTATCAACAAATCGTCCTAACCTAAACCGCCCTGACTCTCCAAGTTTTGGGAATTGATTACTATGAAGTGTTCGTAATTTTTTTTTAATCTGTACAAACTTTTACAATTGTCCGTTGTACTCTGTTCGTGTAATATTGTCAACTCGGCTTGAACAGATACGATCGTAAACAAATGCTACCCTACTCATTCTTATGATTCAAATTTTTTGAATTTTTACAATGCAGTTACATGTTTTTTACATACGTAAGCTCCATGTAAAATACATATCTATAGGTATGTTTGGTACACACGTTCCCTTACGACAACTGGTCAATACCATTCCTCCGCTCTCCTTTAATAATTAAGAACACAGTAGCCACTGGTCAATATCCATCCACATTTCAACTCTAAATATATTGAACTTCTCATCTTCTTTCATCTTATGTACTTCCGTTCTTTGGAACAGTTTACAACTCCCAGTTTCAAGAAACTACTTAATAGATAACTTTCTCCTTAACCCACACAGGACACTGTTGTGTGTATAGGCTTTGTGACCTCTCGTGTGTATGTATGCGTGGGTAATGAAAACTACCTCTGGTTCACATTCGTTTCATAATATTTTTACAACGGTTTTATGTGAATATTTATTATTCCAGTTCGATAATTCAAGAGAATAATCGAATGAGAAAATTTGTCTCCCAAGTTGGTATTAAGGAAATAACGAGCATTTTTGAACAATTTTGAAATACTTGGTATGTATCGACTGAAACTAAATAAGAACGTTATATGTATAAACAAAGTAGGTTTCAATGATTTAATTTTAGCTTTATGAAAGCTTTTATAAATTTGTTGTGTAATCAGTCAACATTATTTCTGAATATCATCGTGTGTTGCAAAACATAAAGATAGAGGCATTTTAAAGTGTAAAAATTCAGTCCTTTAACAGATATATCATATAGGTCAGAGAGATATCAGTCGTAGATAACACTGTCCAACACAATTTTTGCTGACTTTTATATGAGACTTGTTTTTTACTAATTTGGGTGCGCTGATCTCAAATATCAAACCCATTTTTCTCTATCACATCAGGTTTTTCCTCTATGACATTTTCTTTTTGCTAATTTGTAAGTTTTTGATAGTTTTAAGGAGGCAGTACTATTTAGAGGATCAAAAAAATCGATTTTTTAATATTTTCTGAAAGTATGTACTTTTAAAAATCTATTCCTAACTTATTATCAAGAAATTCGAAAAATTCCCGAAGATATAGCCTATTATTCAAAGCGGTGCGCAGATCAGAATCGGAGCGCTCACAGCTCTCGCTTGTTAGTAAACGAATAAAAGCGTAAGAACCTGCTACGGCACGTACTAGCGCTTTGAATGCGAGAGAGGCCGATAATTAGATACATAACTACTTAACAATATTCGTTAAAAATTATAAGAATATTTATAAAAAAATAATAAATTTACTTACACATGAGTTTCAGGGAATAAATTTTTGTTTGTAGCAATTTCTGCTGTGTGTTCTGTTTTGGCAATCCTTTTGAATACTCCAACAGTAGTCGGTCATGTGAGAATCCCATCTTCCTTGGTACCGATCTTCCATAGGTTTTTAAGACTTGATGAAATCTTTCGCCTTGTTCATCGCTTACAGCACCTAAATTCTCGGGAAATCTATCAAAATGACTGTATAGGAAATGAAGTTTTATGCTCATGTTGCAACCTAGGCGCTAGAAATTTTCAAGCATTGTTTCCACTAAATCTTTGTAATTGCACGCTTTTTTGTTTCCAAGAAAATTATTCACAACCATCGTAAATGAAGTCCAGGCCTCTTTCTCAATTTCGTTCATAGAGTTAATGAAATTTGGGTCTCTCATTAAAGTTCTAATTTGCGGTCCATCAAATACACCGGCTTTAATTTTTTCATAACTAAGTCGTGGAAATTTTTCACATATGTATTGGAAACAGTAACCTTGTAAATCTAAAGCTTTAACATACTGCTTCATAAGACCTAGTTTGATGTAGAGGTGGAAAAATGATTTTTTCTCTGTCGATTAAAGGTTGATTTATAACATTCTGTTCTCCAACATTTAAGGATATTCTAAGAGACAATGTTTCTGACTCCAATGTTGGTTTCTAGCTCGACTATCCCAGAAGCATTGAAAACACGGAAACTTTGCATATCCTCTTTGAAAGCCAAGTAAAAAGTTCACCATTTTAAGATCCACACAGATGATCCAGTTATAGTCTGTATATTTTAATAACTTCGGAACCTTTTTAATATCCTCATATGTTTCCTTTAAGTGGACTGAATAGCCAATAGGAATTGAGCCATATACATTCCCACTGTGTAGAAAGACACACTTGAGACTTCTGCTTGAACTGTCGATAAATAAACGCCACTCATTTGGATGATATTGTACAAAACTCATTTCAGTTAGTAAACCTGACACATTGTTACAGTAAACAAACCCACACTCGTGTTTAAAATATTGTACAAGACTACTTTACCTGCTACGATAAAAAGTTATCTTCGTATCTTTCTCCAGTAAGTTTTTTTTTTTCATTTAATCTTGAAGCTAACAATTCCGATGATTCCTTTGATAGGCCCAAATCTCTTACTAAGTCATTCAATTCCGCTTGAGTAAAACGTTGCGGTACAGAAATAGAAATTAAATTTTCATTGTCTAAATCAACATCCGGGTCTTGCTGCTCAAGAACATCTGGCATATCCCGATCATGCTCGTTCTCAAGTAAAGGAAGTCCTTTATAAATTGGCACGGCTATTTCATTGGAATGAGCAACTGGCCGAATTGCTGAGTCGAGGTTTGGATACACAATTTATTTCTTATTCTTCTTATTATAACCAGAAGTCTGAACTAAACAAAAATAGCAATCATCTACGTGATTTTTCGGTTCATGCCAAATCATTGGAATGCCAAAAGCTAATTTTTGTCGTTTTCCCATGCTCCACTGTTGTAAATTTTCTACACATGACTTACACACTTTATTTGGAGCCCATGACTTGTCCTGATCTGCAATTTTTACGTCAAAGTATGCATAGTACACTTAACGAAATCAGTGATATTTGTCCTTTGACTGGGAACATTAAAGCTGCCACAAATGTAGCAGAAGGAATCTTCACTATTGACGCAATTTCGAGTAGTAGACATGATGTATTTTCTTCACTGCCGACTAACATGCAATTAACAAGACAAAACAAAACCAGAGACTTTATTGAAACGTTATAAGCGCTCATCGTACGTTCACGATCGATTAACGATTGACTGATTTCGATCGTTCTTTGTCCGCTCTGACGCATATAGCATTCATTTGTTTTAGGCAGTTGTCATCGCCTGCTTTTCATCACCTAAATGTATTAGGTCGGTTATCGGCCTCTCTCGCATTCAAAGCGCCAGTACTTGCCATTGCAGGTTCTTACGCATTTATTCATTTACTAACAAGCGATAGCGGTGAGCCCTCCGATTCTGATCTGCGCACCGCTTTGAATAATAGGCTGTATCTTTGGGAATTTTTCGAATTTCTTGATAAAAAGTTAGGAACAGATTTATAAAAGTACATACTTTCAGAAAATAATATTAAAAAATCAATTTTTTTGATCCTCTAAATAGTACTGCCTCCTTAAAAATATCAAAAACTTGCAAATTAGCAAAAAGAAAATGCCACAGAGGAAAAACCTGACGTGATAGAGAAAAATGGGTTTGATATTTGAAATTAGTAAAAAACAAGTGTCAGATCATAATCAGCAGAAAAAAATTTTTTTTTTTTTTGGCCAGTGTAATCATTAAAATTTCGTGACAAAAACTTGAGGTCATAAACGAGCAAACAAATTTCATAACTTCCCTGCAGCGGAACTTACGGGGGAAAAAAATGATATACGTAAATAGCTATAAAAGAAGATAAAATAAATACACTCATTCCTCCCCCCTTTTTTGTTTGAGCTACCGTGTTCATAATGATAGCTATATTCTGGAAAAAGCTTTGAGTTTGGCGCTGATTTAAAAAAAAAAAAAAGATTTGTTAATGGGAGGGTATTTATATTTTATCAGTTCTATCTGTATTTTTCTGTCCACAGAATTTTATAATTTGCATCATAAATTGTATGTAAATATATTTACATACAATTGCAAATTATTTTCTTCGTGGTTCCAAATTAGGTAGTTTACTATGATAACCTTGAAAACTGGATATTCCTTCTCATAAACTGCGCAGGTATGCACGCAAAGTAACAAAGCTGTTGTTCTTCGAAACATTAGCAAGTTTCCATCTTCATACAAATGTGTAAATACGGTTCAGACCAATACTTGAGCGCATATTAAGCATACTGTTTCTTTTTTCATCAATAATTCATTTGTTTGTTTAAAGGTAACCCCTCTCCTTTTGAGATTATTAATTAAAGACAATCTAGAATGGCAGCGTAAATAAACATTTTAAAGGAAAAAAATCGTACCCTTTACTGAATTGAAAAACAAAATCTTGAGAGCAATAATTTCTGGATTTTATTTAGTTTATGTATTAATGGGTTTAAATTTACTCATATAATTTGCCAACTTTTTATCATATTTTGAAATATGATTTTATGTAAAGTTCCTTTTATACTTAACTTTAGAATTTCTCTTTATTTAGAAATTACAAAAAAAAAAAAAAAAAAAACTAGGTTTCGATTAATGCAGCGTAAGAAAGTAGAAACCAATAACGGAAAAATTGTGCTGGAGCTAATTTCGCGCACATGCAGCAACACCATGTTGATAAGTCTTGGGATCTCGTATGTGCATCAAATTGCCATTTTGATATTTTATGAAAACTTCCTTGAATTGCAAATTTCATTAGCTTTTATGTTTCTCTATACAATTTGATATTAATGTTAATTATTAATTAAAATTTTAATAAAAGTTCCTAAATTAATTCAATGTGTCGTCGCCTAAAAATGAAATACATTCTCTACCAACCACGAATTCTGTACTTTTTCCGCATTATTTCGAAGTATATGTAATTTTCAGCTAGAATATGGACTCTAATACTGTGGATGATTATTTGAAACTATAATCGAAAAATTAAATAATTCACTGTACTTTTTTTAATGGAATGTCTGTAAAAAGGAGTTAACTGATCATGGTGACAACTTTCGCATTATTGTCTTAATCGGTAATAATTTCTGATTTGTTACTTTAAGGTTTGTGTACCGTATTTAGTTATGAAGTAGTTATGTTTACTTTATTTAATTTCAAAATACGACAAAATTATAAATGAGAAGGAGTGGACAAACGTTAGTGTGTAAAAATAGGGGTGAACAGCATTTTCCAAATTCTCTGAGACTTGCTTAATGGTTTTTAATGGATTTTTAAGGCGATCAAATCCAACTATCACGTTCAGACAGCTGCTAAATTTCAAAATAGTTTAACGAGAGAAGAAACAAATATTAATTCAAGTACGTAGAAATACTTGACAAGTTTATGTTTAACTTGTATCATGAGATTTGAGAAAACTCACAAAACGATTATCCTGAAAACTTCCACTGGAAGATTTGTCTTAACATTTATAGCTCATCTCTTCGATTTGGTAGCGACTCAAAAAATACCCCCCCTTTGGAATTTAAAGCTCAAAACTTAACTACTTTTCATTTTATACTTTCAAGGCTTATACTTATATTGATTTTGTGTAAATTTTTATTCGATATGATTAATAATTTTCATAAAAATCGGTGTAAGCTTGTAAATTCTTTCCTTTGTCAAATATTTCTACGTACTTGAATTAATATTTGTTTCTTCTCTCGTTAAACTATTTTGAAATTTAACAGCTGTCTGAACGTGATAGTTGGATTTGATCGCCTTAAAAATCCAATAGGGGTGTTAGTCAGAGAAATACGTTAAAAAGCATTTCATTACGCAGTAGTTTTAATTTTTCTCTTCGAGGCATCAAGGAGCGAAACTCTTCAAGGAAAGCTTTCGAAAATTTCATATCCCCTGATTAATCAGAAAGTGATCTTCAGCGCTAACACAGATGTAATCAAAAGAAATAAAAGTCGCCTTCGACAACGTCTTCAAGAACATGATAACGAAGATAAGGCACAGAAGAGAAAAAAAAAAACAAGCAGTTAGTGTTCTACGTCTGGCAGGCGCTGGGAATAGGATGATGGATGCGCAAGTAAGATGTTTCTGAAACGCCGAGAAACGTACAGAGCTCTCTTGTAGGCGTTAAGCTTACGGAATCCAGAGGTATTCAAGGCATCGCTTCTGAAGATAAATGAAGGTTAAAGGAGCAACAAAAGTACTTTATCAAAAGTACCAAATAATTACTTCCTAGGACTGACTTTGGAAGTCTATCATGTTTTCAACATTATTGATATGTGTATGCAGTGGACGAGTCGAAGGCAATACTTCAGCTTACTGTTGGAGGAGTCTTATAAGTGATTACATTATCTGTTAACTGTGATTTGTGAATTCATTGATCACCATTTATGACAGCTTAATGCTTTTGTAAATAATATGTTTGGTCCATTTATGCGATGTATGTCTTCAAGTAAATCATTGTGCAATTACGTTTCACAACACGCGTGCGATCTCTTCCTTACCATTTTCAGGAAGCTTCTCTAGGCATTCTATTCGGGATAACTTGTACTCGAAACTTTACATTTCATCTTTAAATTGGAACCAAAGTAAATTAATTGACTCTGCTTTTTCAGTAGTCTTGGCAGTCATTTTTACACACTATTATTGACTTAGTCTACAATGCAGATGAGGGTAGTAAAGCTTTCAAAGTTCTGTATTATGAGAAACAGATCTCGTCTTATTTGAAGGAGGAGATACTAATTTGTTTTTTCATTAGCTTTTTCTCTCGATGGGGTGAGAAATTACATTTAAAGCAACATCAGCTGGAAATAAGCATTAGCGATCCAAACCGATAAGGAAATCAAAAAATCATTAACATTCCATAATGAATAAAAACCAACATATCATAATTGGTTATGACTCATTAACAATTATATCGACCAACTAATCTCATAACGTATGAGATTAATTTGTTCGGTCTCTCGTGACTAGAACGTGCAGAAAATAATCTACTTTAAATTAAGAATATAAAATAATCTTCGCTGCTGGCGGAGATTATGAACTTATTCTTTCAAGGATAACGTGTAAAGGATAACGAATACGACTTCTCCCTTGAATTACGTTAGTTCAATACTTTGTATCAAAGATAAATATATTAAATTTTGATGATGCTGCAGATTTAGTTTTCACTTTATTTATTCATTATTTACTTGAATTTCAGTTTAGGTTTATATGAAAATTATCTTAGTAAAAGTCATCATCACACAATTTATGATAATACTTGCATTCAAAACAAAATGTCATTTACCTAAGAAAGTTTTTCTTGATTAAATGCCTGCATGTTTTAACAAAATTATTTAAGAAACATAAGTACTTCGTTTTGTCCATTCTTCAGATCCATGCGTGTTTGCGTGAAATAAGGTGAAAGCGAGAGAAATTAATTAGACCCTATTTTGGTATTTTGATTGTATTCGATACGGAGTACTGAATTAAAGTATTAGAGAATATGTTGAAAATTGCTGAATTTAAAGATGTGTAACTGGTGTGTATGTTATCCAAAAGTTATTTATGCGTAGAATTAAAGTACGGAGCCAGTTTCCTCAAAAATCTGATCATGCAAAAAATATCAGTTGTGGTTTACGAATCGATGCAAATAGACACTTCATTACTTATGCCAACAGGGAAAAAAAGTTGTTTTTTTTTGTGCGAAATTGGAAACTAATAAAGCAGCCCTGAAACAAACTGTGTGCCGTCATTCATTCCGCCCGCACAGCTATCTTCTTTTCCGATCTGAATAATAATACGAGGGAAGAGGGGAACAATTACGTTGTCTCTAAAAAGACTCGGTGGACTGCGAAGTGCACTTAATTAGCTATATGAGGATGAATTTTTAATTTTGTTTTTCATTTTGGAAGCGTTATTTTTAGTTTTTGTTATCTTTTTCAAACGATAGACTGTTTTCGTCTGTGTGAGACCATCATCCTACTTACTGGATTCTTTAAAAAGAACTATAGGACTGATTCTGCACTGTTTAATCTTTGGCCCACTGCTATGGGAGGCTAAGGATTAAATTGGAGCGTTATAATTACCAATCCTCCAGGCAAATAAAATTTAATTGAATTCTTAAATTATCTATTATAAAGTATTAAAATATTAAATTATAAACTATTACGATTCAATTATTTTCAGTAAAGTGAATGTTAAAATTATTTCCTTATACATAAGAAAAAACAGTAGTTAGTGAAAACTAGGTAGGCATACATTAAAATTAAATTAAATCGCTATTCAAAAGTGGAATAATAATGGTTGTGCATTAGAATGCACACTTGTCTGTTCTAGAAAAATTCTCGCCTCTGTACAACATATCTCATTAAGTTTTTATCGCTGTATTATTGTATATCTTCATAAGACAGTTAATCTTTAATAAATATATACCTATTAGGAATGTAATGTGTCTGGTTAACGGACGGATGGATCAGCTGAACAAATCGTTCCAAGTAATATCAAATGAAGCAGAATTGCTGTACCACTAGAATACCGTTGAATTAGCTAATACATATATTAATATGCCTAATATTCATACACGGCTATTTGTGTCCCTGTTCAGGATGATTTCAGGACATCCATTGCTACACGGTCAATCGATGTTTCTCAGTTTTATCTGAAATTATGAAATATGGATTACTAGCATAACTCATAAGTTATTAATGTATTTTGATTTGAGGGTTATATTAATGTCGAAACATACCGTAGAATAATGACTTACTGTTTACTTTCTTCTGAATTTCAGATACATGAACCGTCTGTTTCTAGCACATTAAATTTGATGCAAGACCATCTAACATGTTTCATGTTTCTAACAGACTGTGGGTTTCATATTATTTAAGCAGAATTTTCATACAATGAAATAATGAAAGCATTTGAAAATCCTGATAATCTTAAGATATTTCCTTCTATACATTTATTGAAATTGGAAATTGATCCATTATGTAGGGGAAAAATTGAGTAAACTTTATTTTATTTAACAAGAAATTTACCTTTAAATGTTTGGGTTTTACAATTTATATGTTAGATTTCTTGAGTGTTATTGTGCTACTTTTATCATTTAAGCTTGATATCCAAATGCATAAAAAATCGTTTTAGGAAACCCTATTGAAAACTGTACTATGGATTCTGAACGCAAATCGCTCTTCCTAATAAAGTGCTAACGCCGGCGTTCTTCTCTCAAGAGGAGGATATTTTATGCAGAAATCGCAGTAGATGGGAACTGCCGCAAATACCTTTCAATAAGAAAATTATTCGCCAATCCATACGAAATATTTCGTGGCACGTTCATGTGGTAAACACATCCTTATTCCTAAACCTTTCAGTTTGATTGCTGTGCGATTTCAAAGAACGATTTAACAAAAATAAAGTGTATTGCCAAATATCCAAAGGTGATAGATTATAAAATGCTGCTAGAAGATAGGCATCGTTTTTCTTTATAACTTTTTATCTTAAGGTTTTTTTATATTATAATTCAGTTGTGCTTGCGATTAACATCTGATTTGAGATCTTTGTAATTTAATACTAATAAAAGAAACCCCCCTTTAGTTTCATTTTCGAATTTTTTTTCTCGAATAAGGAGGAAAAAATAACCCACGACTGCATAATCATGTATCGCACCTTCATCAATATACATTATTTATAACAGTAAACAGGCTGATATGGGCCTCCGTATTTCAGTCAGTACAGACGAAGCCGTTTGGTCGGAAAGACCTCGGTTCGAATCTCGCGAGTGACGTCAGTGAACCTTTATCTGGTCTCTTTCGACGAAAGGTGAGTCAGCCTCTCTCATATGGAGGTAGGGTTTTTTCACTCGGAAACTCTGGTTTTTTTGTCCATCAGAACAGGCTAACCGTCCCCGTGAACGAACACACACACACACATCTACAGACATAGGACACACCGGGAAGGCATAGGGCTAACCACCTTATCCTCGAGTTGCGGTTGCGAAGTCCAGAAATAAATGGAAAATTCATAGGCGCTTAAGTACCTATTAGGACCACTGATAGGATAGAAACAGGCTGATATACATTTAGGTACTAATATAAATTTATCGCTCGATGAGACCACAACCATAATGGAATCTAACAGATCCCATTATGGTTATGGTCTCATCCTAACAACATTTCTTTGTTAGGAAAGTGTCTGATCTCTCTCTCTCACCGCTGAGAAAGGTCCATCCAGCCCTCGTAGCGGACATGAATATTAGATCTGCTTTTCTCATGGAGAGAGCGGTGCCGGGGGGATATGAATGGAGCCGAAATGGAATTTTGACTTGAGAATGTATGAGCTATCTACTTGGCCAACGATGCCGACAACTCTAAATAGTACGAACAATGTATTATTAAGCGAACAGCCTTTTGTTACTTTGTTTACATAAATTTTTCACTCTATGTTGATTGTAAAAATTCGTTATCTGATTTTACCTATTTTCGTATTTTTTTTAAAGTTTGTGTGCGAATTTCTGAATCATATTGTAAAATTACATACATAATATAATTATTAGATGTTTAATTTATATAAAATAAAAATTATTTTATATAATCTAATCATGTAAATTATAATCAAAATTTAATCAAAAATATATATCAAAATCAATTTGTTAAAAAAATTTAGCATATTACTCTATTCATAAAACATTTTCTCTAGCCTCGCAGAGCAATGGTAGCACTCCATCCAAAAACGCCATTTATCACACTTCATGATTCTATCTCTGAATGCAGCTTTCTTATGACCAGTGAAATGTCAACGCGACATATTGGACAGCACCTCAATGGAGTCTTTGTATACCTGACACTGCAGTGCGTTATCTAATATCTGTGACCTGTCGATGCCATATGTCTCAAGCTATTACCTTTCCCTTCAATACTTGCTTTGGATTATTGCTCTGCGACACCCAATCCACACATTTTCTCTCTCAACACCGCTTCTTTTGTATGAACGTTCACGCGTGCAATAGCACGCTAAATTGTCAACGTAGCCTCGATTTTCATTACTTTTTTTTTGTAATAAAAAGCAATTTGAATCCTACAGTGTAACGTGGTAAACAACTGTAAGGCAACAAGTTGATGTCAGCGTGTGGATTAAAATAGGCAAAGTGGATGTAAACTAAGGGAACTGCTTTTCGATAGGTTTAGTTGCAACAATGAAATTATTATTGGTACTATCAGCCTTACTTCAAGGTAATTTAGTTTGTTACAATATATTAATAATATATGTTTTCAATTTTATATGAACTTTTTCAAGAATAAATGACTAAATATTTGGGAAAAGCTCGAGTTAAGCTAATGTTAGTTAATTGCTTAATGTTTTTACAATTGTTTCTACATTTCCGATGTAATTACACTTTGACAACTCCCAAAATGTAAACAAATCCTTATTTTTATTATTAAATAAAATAATGACAATACATAATTTTTAAATTTTTATTTAGTTTAGACTAATGTAGCTCGTAATACTGTTTATGTTAGAAACTCTTAGATCGCAGTTTTCGATCTTAGAGCTTCGCATACCGGCTGTAAAATAATAAGGGATTTTTATCCCCTTAATTTAACTGTTTATGTTATTTATGGATGTGATTCATTTACGTACAGTTATTTTAAGATAATGTATTGTACAAAACCAATAAAAACCAAATTAAAGTGTATTTATTGCAGTTAATACTGAATGTCACTCCGTTTAAAGAAATAAAGGCTGTGAATTAATGCTTTAATGTTTTCTATTTCGGTGATCTGCGCTCTTTTCTTACTGTATAACACTCTTTCCCCCTTCCAAATCCGAAATCTTTTAAAGTCAAATTATCTTGAGTAAGTTATATCTAAAGTTTGAGAAGACCATTCTTTCCGGAACGTGTCTCGAGCGAACCGAATACAACTTTATGCAGAAGAAACACTATAGAAGCCACGCAATGGACATGAGACTGGGTGCTTAGGATGTGAGAAACATATCTACATTTTTTGTCCGTAGTGCGTCTTTCTTTTCAATCTGGCTTTTCAATATCTTCTACAACATTCAACCATGAAGGTTGTCATAAATAATTTCGATAACATTTTGAGTCATAAATCTCCTTCAGAAAGCAGTACTATATATAGAAAAAATATTACCAACGGCAAAAAAAAAAGAAAATACCCAAAAATTCATAAACGCAAAAGACTACTGTAAACAATGTAGTCTGTTTCACAAGCTTTCGCAGTCTCAATTCATATTAATAGAATTTCAGAAGAGAGCCTCAACACTACTGCTCGCCTGAGTAATCCAAAGTGCACTTCTTGATTGTTTCCAACAAAAGGATGTAACCTGTGCGTTTTCAGAGGTCAGCGTTCCTTATTAGAATGCAAAACTTTTATCCCTCATATATTATTCTTGATTTTCATCTAAAAGGTATTATAGATTCTAACTGAACTGCGGATGCACCTCTAGTATTAGTAATTCCGATCACAACCTTTTCCAAGTCTAATTTTGAACAGACCCCTAGTGCTCTTTCCCGCTAATGCTGCTAAATGGAACGACCATATTATTCTACTCCTTTCTTTAGGATGATTACTGCCTACTTCTCTTCTTTAAATGTATGTTACGGCCGAGTAATTGAAATAATCTTGCTCGAAGTTCTTCATACCTCATTTCACTCGACAATCCTCAACATGCAGAGGGGTCCCAGAAGAAAATTCATATCACAAGCGGCTTGAAAGCAGAACTCTAGCTTCATATTTAGCCTATGCAACAGCTGTAAAAAGACCATCAGACAATCCAATTTAGACTTTGAACAGGCAATGTAAATATCTTACCTGTTATTCACATGGCAATCGAGTCTGATGCTTCTTCCCAAAAAGTAAATCCTGTTTCTAATCTCTCCCATTCAGATGTTACTGTTTTAATATAATCTAAAATAGTGACCATTCTACCACTATCCCTTAAGACTGTAAACACACGTTCATCTTCTGGTCGCCGTCCATTTACGGTATAGCTTCGTACTTAACAATCCAACTTCTCATTCATTTAACATACTGTTTCGGCACGTTTCGATTTCTTCTAAACTACTTGTCTACACTCATGCTACAGTTGTGTTGTGCATTTTGTAGTTTATCTTGTGTGATGATTTTCGTTGTTCCATATTGAGACTACTACCACCACCACACGAATTATTGAATGGTTTAAATAGTTTGGAGAATTAGTGTTTAGTCTGTACGCCAGGGTTGGAATTTTATAATCCTCTACAGAAGTACTGCTAAAAGTTGTCGATTTCTAGTCACAGACTTGAACATTTTATAGACTTTTTTTTGGATTATATAATGATTTATAAATGTGCTATATAAGTTTATTCACAACTTAAGTGGGTCGAATTCCCATAAAATGTCTAAAAGAACAACCTACTTTGACAAAGCTGACACGACGCTACAGGGAAAAAAACGTATTTTTTTAGTTGACCTTTTATCTGTGAAATGATTTGACTTTTCAGAAAACCTAATTCTGCAGCTATCAATGTTTGTACTCGTGTTAAGGCTGCAGATTATGAGATTTCATTGCTGGATGGATATAAAGGACAGTTATTAAGGCAAAGTTGAAACAATTTCAGGAGATGCACGTGACAATAAAGATAGCACACTTGTATCGAAGTGTTCAGTTGTTGCTTATGCCCAGCTCCATCCTATGTGTTGAACAATAGATTACGTCCTAAAAACGGCAGGTCGCTCCTAAAACGCTCGCGCATAATACAAGCACTTTTGTTGAGATTACGAATTCGTGTAGTACAGTATAACCCGAAAGGTGAGGGTTATTTAAATTAATTTTAATAATTAATAAAATAATGTAATTAATAACTTTCATTTTATTATTAATCGCTCTAGTGAAGGATACATATTTGCGTATTTAGGTAATTGGCGATATGGACTTTGATGAATGTTCCGAAGGTGGTGCCGTCATTGTTTTCGCCTTAACTGTTCATGAGATCAGCTCTGCAGAAGGACGGCTTATTAGGGTGGATTTTAGTCACCAGATAGAACTTTTTATAGGTATGTTGATCAGCGAATTCGATGCAAGTAGCCTTCCGGTCAGATTAGTAGAATTTTTTTCAACAGGATAATACTGGGTTTTTAATCCTCAAATAAAATTCGACGTGATTTATAATGAGTTGTAATTAACTGCGATCGAAAATATACACACATACTGTTAGAGTATTTTGAATATACGAATGATTTCAGACAAATACTAGTAGTTTTGGATTAAGAACATCGAAGCGATTTTCAAAAAAAAAAAAAAGAAAGAAAACAATGCTTCCTGTTCTTGCCTCACGCAGCCTTCGTGGCTTCGAAGAAGGCGTCGCTGTAAGAATAGGCAAAACACAGAAACTGCCTATTCCTTCGTCGTCTCGGAGGTATAGTGACGACATTCAGTTGAAGACGTCCTGAAATCATAAAAAAATAATAAACATTTAAAAACGCTTAGAAATGATTATATTGAAATATTATTTCATTAGGTATAAATCTGTTTCCATTCTGGTTGGTATTAATCAAGATAGTTAAGAGAAGGAGACCAATATATCATGTGTTTGTTTTGCCAAAAGAAAACTGTTTATTAATGATTCTTCTTCAGCGTGAAAAGTCATAAAGGATCTTCGCAACCTGGACGGAAGTTGAATCCAGGGCTTTCCCTTAGAAAGGCAAATGTTATTTGGCATTGAAAAGCAAGCTTTGCAAATGCTATAAATATTGCATTAGTCATTAAAATACATAAAGATAATCGGTAAACGACGAATTACACGTCCGCTGCTTACGTTTAACGTAAGCAGCGGACGTATACTGAAAGGCAGCTGATCGAGATACGTGATGTCTGAATGTGGCAGTGATTTTCGAACTGTAGTTTGTGTGTGTTTAGTAATAGAGAAATATTCGTGATATACATTTGTAAAATCCAAGTCCAAAACACAACCAATATATCTACGTTAAGTCTTAGTTAAGTGAAGAGAAAACGTGCTTATTCATTTGATTACGGTGTATACTAATTGGCTGAAGTAAAACTCGGATCGTGATGAATGGTAAAGCTGGTAAAAGTCTTGATCATTACGCAGAATGAATGCTCGCTGAAATTAACTCATAGCTCTTTTTTGCAATGCCGATAACGTATTATACTGTAGTATATGATCTAACTAGAAAATTATATTTGCTTTCAAACACTAATGTTGCACTTGTTCTCTCACTTCGGGCACATTAAAAAAAAAAAAAAATGGATACCACTAGGCGGAAACTTTGCTAAAAAGAAGTCCTAAGCGTCGTCTGCTTCCGTTGTTACGACTGCCGCGCCTCCTCCCCACCAGTACACAGTTTAAAGAGAATTCGCAAGTCTTCGTGACAAAAATCCTTACAGCTGAAAATGATAAATGTAAATACAGGAAACAAGCATCAGTCGACAAGTGTTTTGTCAACTTGAAGCAATGAAATTCATCTACATACTCAAAACACTCGAAAAATATACTTGCCCACGAAGAAATTCTAACCACTGCCTGTATGGTTGCAGAGCTAGTGTGGATTGCATTGGCAGTCACCATTTTAGAACTGATATGAATACTTTGAATGTGTAGCAAGAGGGATCCCAAACTCCTCGTTTACGCCACGTAGAAACTAGACGCTCCACTCTATGTGATGGATAGATTTTTCTTTCAAAAAAAAATAATAATCTGAAAAAAAGTGACACAACAGTTCTATATCTAAATCAATTAATGAGAAGAGAAAGGCAGTTAAAGCATCGTCATAGCTTTTACCCTGAGGATTAGCTAAGATAGCTAAAGCATGTACTGGAGTATAGAGCCCTTATGGTCCCTGTACAAAACGATAGCTGATACGGAAGTGACAGGATTTTTCTTCCCGAAACTCTTTCTTTTTTTCCCGCGAAACAGACGAACCCTGCCAGAAGAACACACCCACACAAAATTTGGCACGCATGATACAATAGGTAAATGGCCTCATCTGCTTAAACAGTAAATCAACCAATAATAATAATAAAATAGAAATAAAATAAGTAATTCAATGCATTTTATAAGAAAATGGTGAGGAAAAAATGATTTTGTATAATTCGACTTATCTGACAAAATAGTGGTGAAGAATTAATAGTATGAGTTGCCTATCGGAAATATAATTTTACGAGACGGAATTCAATATTATTCAATATTTCCGATGTTTAGTTTTCGTGTTTTTCATTCGATAAACGCAACTTCGTAGAAGTGAAGATGTTGTTCAGTTGTCCTTTGAAAGAACATACAACTTGAAGGATATTGTGTCGTCTCACTGACACATTTTTTTTTCGAGAGCGTGAAATTGATTGGTCTCGCAGCCTGAATGTCTGCATGGGGCCACATCAGTGACAGGAACGTGTAATGAATTTATAGCTCGAAGGAAAATGCTTCCTTAAAATATTCTTAGTTCCATTGCGGTATCCATGCTTATGAAACTGAAGTATGTGTTGGACAATAAAAGGAAATGAATGACTTTCACAAACTGCGACCTGCACATTCAAGAATATTCCATGCGGTTCTTTAAGAAATGTCTTGTTCTTCAGGAATCATATCCAAATTCAATCGTTTTCACCTAAGAAAATTCTTGTTTGCTTGCTTGTTTGAGCTTACATCAATTCAGTTTCTCCCTACCCAGAGAGAGAAAGAAAGAGAGAAAGAAAGAAAACAACTCCGAATTGATTTGCGCTTGAAATCCTTTTGGTTGACTTGTGTCTCTCTCTCAGAAAAGAGAGACGTCCATTCCTTCTCAACAACCTAAAGAAAAATATTTTGCTCCACAGTTCAGCTTACTTAACAAATATTTTTTTCGAAGATCAATCAGTTAAAGCGATCTATTCAGCTTCTCAGCAGAACAGTTCTCGGTGTACAAGACTATGTTGAGTCAATGATAAAGGAAGTTGTAGTATGTGGAAAAGCTGTTTGAGAAACCATTACGGTATTTCACTATTCTTCACGACTTCCTAACAAAAACGAATTTTGGTTGGGTCGGTTATAACGTTGTACACTTATGTGAGTCAATAAATAATAACGATTGGAATCGAAACCACTTCGAAAAAATAAATTTCTCATTCAGATGTTAGAACAACGAAAAGTGAAATTTGGTTCTCCTGTGTTAGATAATTACGATGTAGTTTCGAAAATATATTGACGGTCATATTTTGGCTGTGTATAATAATAGTGTATTTTCTTTTTAAAAGCAGAAAAACCATTTTAATGGCTACTCTTATTCAGTATTGTAAATTGAAAGAATAGCAAATTTCTATTTTGAAATAGTATGTAACATACAATATATTTGCGTGAAAAAGCATTCTCATGTGCATATGAAATTTATGTAACTGTTTCTGTAATAGGCTCTGTTCTTCGCTAATTCTTCTTCTATTAGTTTCATACTTTATAACTTATCATGGCAATTTATTGCATTATTACAAGTGCATTATGAGGTAAATTCCCTGAGGTAAATTTACAATCTATAGCTGTCTTGTTTCTGCGAGAACTGTGGCACATGTGATAATTTCAGCTTTTATAGAAGTAAATAATTAGCTCTGAATAATATCGAGCGCAGATATATTTGGAAAATCCGACGCATGTGTCAATTCATTCAGTTTGACCTGGAATTAAAACGAGCTAATAAAGTTCATTAAATTATATCAAGTTAATACAAATGTTTATATTATTATTTGAATAGCGAATTTCAAGGAAGTCCTTCCGCCACAGGAATGATGTGAATCCAAATAATAATTCTATTGACCTTATAATTATAAGTCAATAGAATCAACCTGGTCGTACATCCTATGATACTGTTGAAACTATTAAGCCTCATGTTTTTCTTCAATATTCGCATCATTTCTGAGGCTAATATGTTCTTGAACGGAAGCGATTTAACATGCCTATCTGTGAAAGACAGGCGTTGATAAAATGCCAGCCACATACGAGGCCTTAGTGACCTCCATGTCATGTATACTGCCTCGTCATGGAAATCTAGAGATCCCCTGACATAATATAGATCATCTCATAGATAATATTGTGCGGACAACCTAACTGTACCAGTGCTTAGATTGATGGTGTCCTTTCACAATATGTGGCCTCAGGTAGAGATATATAACTTGTCATTGACATTATTTCCTTTTGTTTGAGTGTTCCTCGGGATTTATGACGGAAGAAAGAATGGTAGTTTTGTTGTTTTTATTAATAAATTAATGGTTTGGGAGCAGGAAACCAAGAAAGGAGATCTTTTCTTCATTAGTTTTCGTTTTAATATTTATATAAAAAATAAGAACCGTATATCTGTCATGAGTTGTTACCATAAACAAAAATTTATGCGTAAGATATCACATACACGTCTTGATAAATTTCTGAAATGTAGGTCTTACAATGTCGAGCACGGGTAAATATAGCACTGTGCTGTGAAATAACGTTGCTCAAAAACTTAGAATGAAATATACCATTGCCTGTTTATTCTAGTTCCTCCACAAAGATATTTTATTACTGTGATTCGTTGTAACGTTGTTTCTTGTATTTCTATAATAATGCAGAAATAACTAAGTGTACAATTGTTAAATACATATTTTGAAGTCGCATAGTATACAAACGAAAAAATAAAGCAATATGTAAACTAAATTGCTAACATGACGACAAAGGGTACAAAATTTGGAATTCTTTAGCTTTTAAAGCATCACTGTTAAATGCAATGCTATCTTTTTTCTCCCAGTATGTTCAGACCGGCTAAAACTAAAGTTTTAGCCGGTCTGAACCCCAGTGATGTACTAAGATGAAAGCGCGTCTAGTATTGCACTATATTATTAATATAGTACAATTTATATCGGAATAGATAGCATACAAAACGTTCGGAACGATTCATCTCAAGGATTTATTCTATTCATGTTAAGTTTGTTTTGTTTCCGCTGATATATGAAACACATTTTTTCCTTTGGGAAAGTAAAATATACAAAAATATTTGAACGTGAAAGTTTTGTTTCTCTTTAGTTTTATGAGAGAGTTTCTATCATATTCCGCTACAATCCGATTGTCAGATTTTGGCTACTAATATAACTAAATGATGGACTACTAGTACAATATTAGAAACTTTTCCAAACTCAGCCAGCCTTAAAGTTATTGAGACTAAATTCGCAATCATCACCAATAATTCGTCTTTGAAATTTATTCAGTACCATATTTGATAAGAAATTATTAAAGACCAGTACTGTTTTTATACACATACACTTTAAAATAAAGTAATATATTGATTGTAGACCGACTTCAATATGTCTTATATTCTAAAGGAATTTTCGTTATAAAAGTAGCATTTAAAATGTTTCAGTATAAGTTTGAAATAGCTAAGATTGCAATAAATGTTTCCTACATGCTTTTAGTCGTCCATCCTTCCACAATTTGCTAGAATTTTGCTGTTTTAGGAATCATGTTTTACTGAAATAAAGAGAAAAATAATTAAAATAAACTTTGAGATGATGTTTTCAAAAGTTAATGATTTACATTTAAAAAAATCTAAATAATATCCGAATAACCACTACAAATTTAAATAATTCAAATTTTTGATTTATGTTTGGTAGCATTGCTTTGTGTTGTGTGGTAGCATCTTTCAGAAGTTGATAGGAAGAATTCTCAAACACGTGTCACTTGCAGATCCTAAACTGTTCAGGAAAAAAAAATCAAGATTGAAATCAAGTAAAACACATTTATGTGCATGGATTATAAATCCATGTGCATTAATTAGAATCACGTGTTATTTGTTTTCAAACTTAGTATACTATACTAAGCTTGAAAACATTCCATAACTGCGAGTCAATAAAAGGGCCTCCGTTATGTCGTTCTTGCTTGCGAATATCAATCTTAAAAAATCGTTTTCTGTTCTTATTTTGTAGAATTAACGAGTTTATCATCAAGCATAATCTAATCATAGTTTTGAAAAGAAACTAGGAGGCAGAGAAACTTTACAAGGATAGTTTTCTTCATCTGAAGGGGAGTTAAAGTTTACCAGTTTCATATGGATGCGAAAGAACAATTTGTTTTTCTCTAGGAAGCTTGTGTTTTTCATTCATAAATATAAGCAGAACTGCTAGAAGAACATAGTTTATAGACACAATTATACTAGACTCACAACTTCAGTTGCTTCGGCTGCAATTCCATCCAAACAGGAAACAAAGAAAAAAAAATTCGCATCTGTCGCAGGCTCTTTTGTAACCTTTTTCTTGGCTTCTTTGAAATCTTTATGGAACAAATTTGTACTTAAATCAATCTTTATGAATGTATAGGTTCTCTATGAATTATAATTGTTCATATAATATGATTAACATTTTCACTATAATGGCTAAGTTTCTCCAGAAATTTATCGTTATAATGGATTTCTCCAGAAATCTACTATAACAATAAATGGTAGATTTCTGCATAAAAGTGAATAAATTCACAATCAAAATAAAATGCGAATGAAGTTAAAATTCGAAATCAATGCTAAGTAAATAAATGATGCAGAGACAATTGAGAAAAATTCTTGTCCTAATGAAAATATTCATGATGTAGGAGGCATCTATATCTTAGGCTGCACTGATTTTCTTCCGAATATATATTCCTTTGGTTCCTTGTGTGTGTGATATGATATATCATATATACCAGTGGTGTTCAACTTTTTTTACTACGCGAGTTACTTTTCTATAAAACGTTATTAGGCGATCTACTTTCTTATATAGATCACATTCCCCCAACCTGATATCTGATTACGCACAAATAAACAACTAAAAAATAATATACAACTAAAAACTTTATTTGTGTATTTAAAAATGTATTTATCACTTATAATTATTTTAATACAACAGATATTTGAAAACAAAACAAAAAATGTGTGTGTGTGTGTGTGTGTGTGTATATGTATATATATATATATATATATATATATATATATTGGAATAGAATATTTATTTCTCTATTTTGGAAAACCAAAGTTAGAAAAAATAACAGATTGATTACAAACTCACAAGTTACAGGAAATGCTGGTAGATTTAAAAAAAAAAAAAACCATTGATGTGAAATTTGGCATTGTTTGGACCTCGCAATATTTTCATAGTCAAGTTGATATGAAGAAGTGGCCAATCGCAGACAATCATCCAAATGATCATTTGTAATTTGGTTTCTTAATTGATTTTTTATGACGATCATATTTGAAAAAGAGGATTCTGACAAGTATGTCGATCCGAAACACGGCAGAATTTTTTGCGCAATATCAGTTAATATTGGGATTTTTCATGTGCACACTTCCAAATGACTTCATTGTTTATTGATTTTAAATGTAAACTATCTGAATGTTTATTATCTTAAGTTCTACTTCAGCTTGGTTATATAAAACAGCCCACTAATTTTATTTGAAATTTCTGTGATGTTCAAGTTTTCTTGAAATGGATTATTGATAAAAGATACAATCAGTTCAGTTTTATTAAAATCTTTAAATCTAGATTTAAGTTAAGGGTATTACATCCCATATTGTTTCTTAGCCGAATAACAAACTCAGAGTTTCATGCCGAATATAGAAACTATATAAAGTTCGGCGATTCTAAGCGTAAGCAAATGAAATAATGTGAAAGTAGTAGGGGAGCCACTAGTGACAAGATCAAGATAAGATAAGGAATCGTGACGTGATTGGGTGATGACGTCATTGTGTGCATGGCTTCATGGGTCTGGAATGTTTGGAATTTCCCTGTGAGCATATGTGTCACTGGCTTCAGCTCTTGTGTTTTGGTTCGCGTATGGGATTATGGGTGATGGTAGAGATAAGGATTCGTGTTGTGATTGGTGGTGCACTAGTGACAAGATGAAGATCAAGATAAGATAAGGAATCGTGACGTGAATGTTTGTTGTTATGAGATGTAGATAAGTGACGTCATTTGTTATTTGTAAATAAATGTCATTTGTTATTTGTAAATAAGTGACGTTGTTGTTTTGAATGGAAAGGATGATATTAGTGGATAAGAAATCGTGTCGTGATTGGTGGACACTTCTGACAAGATCAAGATAAGATAAGGAATCGTGACGTGAATGTTTGTTGTTATGAGATGTAGATAAGTGATGTCATTTGTTAGTTGTAAATAAGTGACGTTGTTGTTTTGAATGGAAAGGGAGATATATATTAGTGTATAAGTAATCGTGTCGTGATTGGTGGGACACCTCTGACAAGATCAAGATAAGATAAGGAATCGTGACGCGAATGTTTGTTGTTGTTATTGATTTTGGAATTTCGCTGGGGCCCTTGTCTGTCAGAAATATCACGTGATGTTTTTGGTTCGTTTATTGCCTTGTGGGTGATATTTAGAGATAAGAATCGTGACGTTATGTGTTTGGAAATTCAGTTTCGAGGTTTTCTGAATAATTTAATTATATGCTATGTCACTCAAACATACAGTGTTTTTTTTTCTTGTATAGATGGTTGTAGTAATTTTCCAATACATTTTGAGGTATTTCTTTCCTGTTAAACGGTGGGATTCTTAGAGTAAGTCGCGATGGCGGCAGTGTAATAAGCTATTCGAGCTTTCCTGAATAATTAATTATATACTGGTGTCACTCAAACACACGTACTTTTTTTTTCTTTCATACCTCATCTGTATTTGCTTCTATATACATATTCTAATCAAGTTCATATTTTATTCATAATTCATCCGAATATTTTAATTTGTCTAAATTAAGATCTTAAATTCACTAAATAAATAAATAAATAAACAAATCGTGTGTGTATTCACGGTAATTTCAAAAGTGTTCTTACTTAAACATACATAACACATCAAAGACACTGTTTGTTCTTTTAAGTTTACATATTTATTTCACAGATATTATTTACAATGCAATATGCAGAAATAGGAATTTACATATATCACCAATGCAAATGGTGTTTTTCTTGGCGTAACATTTCTTTGATGAGGCAAGTTTGGTTGCCTGCTTTTGATACTACTTCCCAAATGATTATGGCTATTTCTCCGGTCACTAATGTTAGCAGTACTGTATCAAAGCAAGTAACTGCCACTTTTGCGATGTTTCTTGATTTTCACCTGCAAAGAAAAAAAAACCATTGATAGTAATGGAAAAGTTAGCAGATTACTATAATCCTAATACAGCAGTTAGTTTTGGAAGTATCAAAGCTTTACAGAAACATACAAATTTGTCATATGAAACCGTGAAAGGTTGGTTAGCAACACAACCTACTTATGTGAGACATAAACCCATTAGAAGAAAGTTTAAACGCAATCAAATCAAAGTCCCGACACTTTTACATACTTTTCAATGTGATTTGGCAGATATGTCATCCCTTGCAAAAGAGAATGGGGGTGTGTGTTTCCTTCTTGTATGCATTGATTGTTTTTCCCGATTTGCGTGGGTTCGAACACTGAAGAAGAAATCAGCAGACGATGTTGTTAATGCTTTCGAGTCTATTTTTAAAGAGGAAGTGCCATGTTACATAAACACTGATCAAGGAAAAGAGTTTTGCAACAAGAAAGTTCGTGCATTGTTTAAGAACCATAATATTCATTTCTACACGACCAGGAGCGAAATGAAAGCACTCATTGCAGAAAGATTTATCAGAACATTGAAAACAAAGATCTACAAGTGGATGACGTATACTCAAAGTAAAAGTTATATAAATGTATTGCCGACCTTTGTACATACTTATAACCTCACACCACACCGCACTATCGGTATGGCTCCTTCCCAAGTTAACCTTCACAACGAGGATCGTGTTTGGAAATATTTGTACGGAACCCAAGAGCAGACTACCAAACCAAAATTTCAAGTAGGTGATAGTGTGGTTTTAAGTGATGGTACCCACAAATTTAGAAAAGGGTATTGGGGTAACTGGACACGAGAATTGTTCACTATTGCTCAGGTTATTAATAGAAACCCTGTAGTATATAGAGTTCGCAGTCGGGACGGAGAGATAGTGGAGGGAACTTTCTATGAACCTCAACTGCAAAAGGCTAATATACCCAATGAACTTCCGGAGGACGTGTATCTAATCGAACACGTACTTAAGCAGCGCAAACAGAAAGGAAAGCTTCAGTATTTTGTTAAGTGGCTAGGTTATTCCTTATCGTATAATTCTTGGGTTCGTAGCGAAGATGTTTTACTTAACCCTTCCCAGTAATGCCAGTATGAAAATGTTTCCTACAAACACGCAAACGAAATTTCAAGTGGAATTACTACACGAGATCAGACTTAAAGTAACTGGGAAGTTGCTCTTGCCGAAATTCATCTTCCGGGAAAATTTAATAACATCGATTTCGGTTACGATGAGTTTCATATGATACATGCAATTGGGGGAGGTGTCAACAATATCGAGAACAACAACATCGCAGGAAATAAAGTTTTCGAAAAGTCTAAAGAAGGATTTTACAAAGTGTACAGTAATTAAAAAAATAATTAAAAAAAAAAAAAGTTTTTTTTCACTTACCATTTTTTCCAAACCAGTTTCTTATTCCCACGCAGCTTTCGGGGAGATAAAGAGATGAATTTGGTACTCCTTCTTCGAGCTCTCTTGCGGGGAGGGATTGGAGTGGAAGCATTTTCTTCACAGGGACTGGCTGACGTTGATGGGAATGGTTCTGGGTATTTGGTTTGTTCAGTAAAGGTTCTGGACGTGGTATTCTATGTTCCTGTTGCTCTCCTTCTGTGTGAGCCAATTGGTTTTTCAACCCTAAATACTTTTGCAGAACATTTAAATATGCTTTTACTTTTTCATCTGCATGTTTATTTCTTATTTTTAAAATGGCACTCATTTCGTCATCGAGTGTGTACAATTCACGCTCCTCTGGTGATTGGAGAAGCGTAAATTTTTTAAACATATTCATTTTCTAATAAGTGAAGTCAATAAAGGAACAATGATACTGCCTAATAATGGGAACAGTGCTCCTCCGTGCCGTAAAACCAATTTTCTTCTGGTTATGAAGGGAAGCGATTTGTTACTTAGTGCTCTTATAATTTTTTTTTCCTTCGTAGGCGTGACTTGTGTTTTTTTTTGTAGTGGAATATTTCCACATAAAACATTTTTGCAGATTTCACAGAGTGTGGTGATTTGGCTGGAGGTATAAAGCATCATTTGCTTGTTTGGGAGAGGAATGAGATATTCATAGCGTTTGAGTCTATCAGCCATTCAGGGATAAATACTGTATTGTGTTCTTCTCCTGGCAAAATCCGTGACCTCAAGCGTAAAATATCAGGTGTTTCCTGGCTAAAGTCAAAAACTAAATATGAGTGGGGTTCGCGTGTTGCATCTTTATAAATCTGAACTAACACGTTCGTTTGTCCTGGAAATACTTGGGAAGCTAAATGAGAAAACTGCAACGAGTCTCGGGGATTTTTAAAAGCAATAACATAATGGCTATTGAGAGAAATTGTACGAAAATGTGTACCTTTACAGAATAAATTTTGTGTCAGTAGAATGACACTAAGGTTATGGTGATGTGAACCTTTTATGAATACATCAGTTATTTCCGTGCTGTCCTTAGCCTGGTGAACCAAATCATCGATTATGAGTAAATTTCTCACATTAGAATCAAATTCAGGTAACTTCAAACCATTCACGAATTCTATATTGGTAAATTTTTTAAATTTATCTTGATTTTCACTGTAACAGTAAACGATTCGTTCCGGTGGTGGTTTGATCAGTTGATTACAATGTTCTATGAGAGACAACACGAATGTTGTTTTTCCTGACTGAGTAGCTCCCGAAATTATACATGTAAATGGATGTATGAACATATTGAAAATGATAACATAATAAGACTGTGATTGTTTTTATATAATCAGAGATCATGTAAAAACAAATAGATACTTGTTTTAATATCAAAAAAATCTCCTTGTCAATTTTTTTTTTATCACAGTCACCATGTAATCATGCCAAGACGAATTTTTAATTCTAAGAAAAAAAAAGCTATTGTGGAATAATAGTAACAATAACATTGATGTAAAAAATGTACAAGAGAAGGGCGACACTGCAAATCATCGTGTTGGGAAACAACCATGGATTTTTACCTACCAAGTAGAATGTTGTTTAGTTTTCTGTCCCATAGATGGCATCTTTAGCTAATGCGGTATGTGAGTGTAAGGAATTATCCTTTAAAATAACCATAGGGAAAAGTGCATGTGTCTGTTGACACTATGCGCTTCGCAAAAGTGTATCCAAATCTTTTTGTTACGGAGGTTGTTTTGAGTTGACAGCTCCATTTGTCTCTGTGGACAGAAAATGGTACAGGAATTTGGATGTTTTGTGGCTCACCCCTTACTGCTGCAATCATAGATTACAGATTAATCTCAGTGGCCTCGCGAGAATTTAAAGTAATGCCTTTGCATTTGGTCACAATCTTCCCCCCCCCGCGTTCTGTAGGAATAAGATTTGGGGGCTGTGGTAACAAACTCAACAATAAAGTCACCATCAAGTTCGTCACCTAGCTCCCCAAGGTGACCAATGGACGGTGAGTAATCACCCAGTTTTTCAATGAAAATGACAGAATCAGTATCTGTGTATAAAAGCCGTCTTTGCAAAGGTTCCATGACCTCGTATAACTTTATCCTACCATAGGCAGCTACAAATGAGGAGATGACAGCATTCACTTTCCTATTTTCAGGCTCAATGCCTTCAATAGGAGAGTAGGCAACCATCATCTGCTCTTCTGAAACTAACCTGGCATCTTGGATAACTTTACTGTTATCTAAAAAAAAGTTCTACGAGGTCTTCATAAGAGGAAATCACCTGGGTCTGAGTTCTTAACATTCTCATGCCAAGCCTTCCTCATAGAGAATTCAAACAAAGCTTAGCAAGTGAACGTTTACCATTAGTAAAAACTAATGTGTTCACTATTTAACATAACACCTTCCCTTAGCAAAAACTCGTCCAGATAAGCCTGTTGGTTTTGACTTCAGGCCATCCAGATGCTTCCTTTTTCAGCTTCAGAAAGGTATCAATATAGTGAGCAAAGAAGTTTTCTTCCCCTTCAAATTTTTGAGAAAAATGCCACACCTCGTAAAATTCAATAACTTTATAACCGCGAGAACGTGCTAAATCTAATTCGGGACTGCACCAATAACCTGTAAATGATCGGTCCGTATGAGAGCATAATGGGGCCATTTCGGAAGCACACTTTCCACACAGGGGGAAGATTAATTTTTCGTTAACTGTGATGGGCAAAACCGGTAAAAAGAGATCGGTAGGTGCTTCCACTTTTGCATGGCAAATACCAAAGTATACCCCAGGAGAATAGTCGAAATTATCGATAATAACTTCGGGATTCCCCATAGGAAATATCTGGTATTTCATTACCCATGGATAAAGGCTATTGAAGTCCAAATAGCGAATAACTTCCCCTTCTGACTGAATTTTGTGATACATTTTGTAGCAGTCGGTTCTGCCACCATGCAGAGCACTACGAGGTAATATAGGATCTGGAATATTAAGAGCAACAATAAAGTTTTTCAAGGCTGTGTTTTCAGAAATTTCTGCATTAAACTGACATTCCCAAATTGAGATAACGTCGAATCCTTTGCTACGAAAGAAATTTTCGCGATCCTTCGTTTGCTCAAAAAGGGAAATCATGTCAGTGTTTCTGTATGGTTGGAATGTATTTGGCCTGTAACACTTTTGACAACCGTGGAAGAAGCAACTGTAGAAATCATATAAAATGCTTCCACATTTCCCATCGACAAAATAAGGTCCAATGCGGACTCCCCCCCCCACAGAACGTGCATGTTGTATGGTTATGTTGTTCTTGCCATTTGAGCCAACCCAAAGCCTTTCGACTTTGCAGGTTTGCCCCTATGTAACCCCGAGCAGGAAGTATGGCCAATGTATTAGGTTTCAAAAAGTTTTGGAGAAATTACTCTCAAACATACTCCTGCAATTGTAATGTCATGGAGAAAGGGATCAATCTGGGTGAGCTGTAGGAAGAGAGTGCGAAAAGTGTTGAAACTGTCTCGCAAAACACGCACGTCATCTTTCGTATAAGCTAAAAGTTCTGCTTTCAGACAGTATTCAGTGTCTAGCCGATTTTCGTACCAAGTCTCGAACTCTGTACGAGTTTCTTTATTCATAAATTCCGGCTGGAAATATGATTTTTCGGGGATGTCACCACGATAATCCAGAGAATCGGATGTATGAAACTTATGAGGAAAGAAACCCTTACGAACTTCTGGGAGATCGAACATGGCAGGTAGTTTCCTAAGAGTGACACTAATGTAGGAAAAACTGTCAAGAAATATAATGTTTAATGGGTCATAATAGATAGCAAGTATCTTCGATCCATCAAACACTACACGGGGTTGGAAATTTTTTGAAAAAAGATATTCCAAAATAAAATACCCGTCAAAACCACGAAAATTGTGTGTAGTCACACGAATATTTTCGTATTTTGGCTTGACAGTCCGAAGGATCTTACCATCTCAATCTCTTTTCATGATATTCTTGACAGAAAACAGCTCATCTAGAAACTGACCCACACAGTTTTCACCCCAGAACTCACGTTCGTGACTACCAAAATCAGCTATACATAAGACTGGTACATGACGATGATTTTTAGCTATAGTTTCTGTGTCAAAAAAACCATAGAAACCTGTTTATTTGAGACCTCCGATTTTTGTACAAAGCATTTCTGTTTTGCGTGAACTAATTTGCAGTAGTTGCAGAAATTTTCAGGTGTGACAAACGTGGCTTTTATCTGTAGAGAAAGTAGCCAAACACTGTCTGCAACAATGGATTTTTGAACAAATGTTATTTTGTACATGCAAATTCAGACATTTGTTGCCGTAGAAAAACCTATTGCATGATTTGCACAAAAGAAGGTCCCACACACTATGAGTGGCGTTTGTGCGACAGCGGATGCACACATTTTGGCATCTATGCATTTGCAATTTGATTGAATTTTTGAATGATTTTATGCAACTGGGGCAATAATAGTTATTCCCAAACAGAGCTGGCACACTACGCACTAAATCATAATGAGAGTTGCGGTATAAAAGACAGATCTGTTTATTTGCATTTGGTCCCCGAAACACCAGAGAAAAATCAGCATCTGCCGAAAAAATTACGATTTGGTATTCCAGAGTCAAATGCTTTTGAAAGAGATCTGCTTCTGGAATACGACAAGAAATGAGCAGAACCTCTGCAATTTTGTGGAGAGTTAAAGCCCTCTTTGTTTGTAACTTTTTACAATCTAACCGCACTTGTCTGTGTGTTGCAACATCATCAGTGTGTGAAGAAACACCCAGAACAAGTGCTCGGGCCATGCAAAGATTGCCTTTGTTGTTAATTTCCACAATAACTCTTTTGATTTTCACAAATTCATCCAGGCTAAGCAGCGTTCTTCTTTTAACATTGATTCTACCACCACCATTGTTACTGATATTGATAAGTACAACATTGATCACAAGATCATTTGCCAAAAGAAACTCGCATTTCGATTGGGCGACAGCATAAAAAGCATCAACTATCCTTTGGATACTTAGTTCAGAAAGCAACATGAACGGTAAGTTTATGTTGCTTTCTAAATTGGATGCACTAACACCCAACCGAACGTGAGAAAAAGTTCCAGAACCCAATAAACGCTGAATGATTTCATTAAGCATATCTCGAAATATTTCAAAAAAACATTCTGGTGAAAAGAGTTCCAGATCACGAAATCGAACTTGATACTCCAATTGTCGAGTTTGATACTTGATGGATTTACATGATCGGGCCACCGAAAGTATAAAAGTCCCTGTAGAGTGCGGGTTCAATAGTTGTAGAAGGAGAGAGTTTAGTTTCACATCCAGTAACTGAATGTGAATTATATAAATTTTGGGGAGAGTCGCGACTTCCTCCAGCCACACCAGCGATTGTTATATTAGAATTAATACCACGTCCTGTGGTTTGTGCATTTTCACAACCATTTTCTCCAGTCAAATCTACCTCTACAATGGTGGGTTGATGCATGAATATATTCCCATTACCATCAATAAACCGAATAACAGATGATCGCTATTAAAAATAAATAAATAAAAAAATTACTTTCTAGATTTCAGAAATATCATTTAGAAATAAAAACTCAAGGTGATTTTAGCAATTTCAATACTACATAAGAGTTTCACTAACACACTTTTACTAAACATCGCCCCTCAAAATTTTCCCCAAAAAATCCTAATAACCAAAAAATAAATTAAATGTTACTCATCATAATTTATTAGCAATTTCGACACTATGCAATAGTGTCGAAATTGCTAATAAATATTACTAAATAACTAACACAATATTACTAAATAACCACACTCAATATCTTTTCCAAATCAAAAACAAAAAAAATATATACATAAATATATATATAATGACATGGGATTTCACTTAACACAAAACAGATTTAATATCATGAACATAATTTTTATTTTCCATTGCAAAAACCACCTTATAACTTTATAGACAAAATCGCTAATGTAGTCACTAAAATTCATATGACATTGCTATAAAATGACAAAATTAACTTACCTTTTCTCCAGGAAAACTCATTTTGAAACTATAATAATCTTCTGAATGCATACAACTGTTACAAATACTACTAGAAAGTTACTACTAGAAACTCAAATTGGAACCAAAGAACGACCTTTTAGTCTATTTATAAAAAACTTAGAACCAATGGAAAACCAAAAATCACATCATGTGACAATGAATAACTTAGTTCTCAACGATCACACAAGGTCAAATTACAAACCTTTGCTACCCATCAGAAAGTTGATTAATACACATCCCTGAGAAAAATTTTACCTTTGAAGTAACCGATATCTATACGGGTAAGAAAAGAACGATGACCACTGATCGGAAATGAGTCACTCAGTTATCTACAAACAAGGTTAATGAAAATTAACAGTGTGGGAAAATAATTCGCAAATAAATTCTACTTACAGAAATAGCTTAAGAGCACAAGGAATCGAAGGTAAAATTAATAGTTATATTGGTAATTTCCCAACGGAAATGAAGAGTTCGAAACAAAACACACGATTTCTCACCTACGTACAACAAAAGGCGACCGGATAAGATACATACCTTAAAGGTAAGACTTAATGAGAAATATACAGTGTTGGAAATTAAATTCTCATATACTTTATATATTTATTAATTCTGCTCAGTTATTCTGTTAGAATATGACCTGCAAAAGTAAAATACAGAAAATAACGAATCAATTGAAAAAAAAAATTTTCACTTGTCTGAATTCCATACTCTAACAGCAATCGGAATTCGAAACCATAAATAACACTTACCCTAAACAAAACGGCGCATAGACTTTCCCACCAAGGTTGGGCAACAGTGGGAAAGAATTAATACAGACAACCAATTGGATAGTACTCTAAATTAAAATTAAATGTAAGCATTAATTTACAACACCAACGAATTCCGACGGTAACGAAGAATGAATAATTTTAGGATATGTGTTATTCAAACATCTTGATACTAAGTCCTTAGTCATATGTAATTATTTGAGAAATATCCAAACTTGAGGAAATGCTACCTTTTGAACAATACCCCAATTTACGGATGTGACTCATGTCATCCCTTTGAAGAAAACCGCTCGCTGGGGGATATTGCAAATGACGAAACCACAGCATCTACGGTCTGTAATCTAAAGGATGAAGTAACTTGTTCAGATTACAGTATTTACAGAAATTTCATTCTTTGTGGTTTTTGTATTGTGTTGTGTTGTGGATATAAAATTGAACTATTTTGGAATATTCGTATTTAGAAGAGTCATCTGGAAAGCTGTAAGTACTTTTTTAACTTAAACATAACAACTGCTCGCATGTTCTTTGGTAAGCATAATTCTAATACTGAATAGTTTTTTTTTCCATAAGAATAATCATAGGGTATATATTAGAGTATCAACATGGATACATTAGCGATTTTTATGTCTAATGTGTGTGTGTGTGTGTGTTTAAGGACAGGTATTTTAAGTATATAATTAATTATTCAGAAAAGCTCGAATAGCTTATTACACTGCCGCCATCGCAACTTACTCTAAGAATCCCACCGTTTAACAGGAAAGAAATACCTCAAAATGTATTGGAAAATTAGTACAACCATCTATAGATGAAAAAAAAAAAACTGTATGTTTGAGTGACATAGCATATAATTAAATTATTCAGAAAACCTCGAAACTGAATTTCCAAACACATAACGTCACGATTCTTATCTCTAAATATCACCCACAAGGCAATAAACGAACCAAAAACATCACGTGATATTTCTGACAGACAAGGGCCCCAGTGAAATTCCAAAATCAATAACAACAAACATTCGCATCACGATTCCTTATCTTATCTTGATCTTGTCAGAAGTGTCCCACCAATCACGACACGATTACTTATACACTAATATATCTCCCTTTCCATTCAAAACAACAACGTCACTTATTTACAAATAACAAATGACGTCACTTATCTACAGCTCATAACAACAAACATTCACGTCACGATTCCTTATCTTATCTTGATCTTCATCTTGTCACTAGTGCACCACCAATCACAACACGAATCCTTATCTCTACCATCACCCATAATCCCATACGCGAACCAAAACACAAGAGCTGAAGCCAGTGACACATATGCCCACAGGGAAATTCCAAACATTCCAGACTCATGAAGCCATGCACACAATGACGTCATCGACCAATCTCGTCACGATTCCTTATCTTATCTTGATCTTGATCTTGTCACTAGTGGCTCCCCTACTACTTGTGAACTTAGCTCCTAGGAGCTGTATTACTGTTCTGCATTATGAGAGAAGGTCACTACCCAGACCGGTTTCAACCTTTATTGAGGTCTCATCAGTGAGTAGGTAGACCTAGTTAATACTAAGTTTGTAGCGAACGGAAGTTACATCCCTCCTATGAGAATTGCTAAGAAGGTGTCATAATAAACTACTAATTATATGAAGAGCCAAAGGCTTCAATTCAGCGACATGATCTTATTTAAGTTCTGGGTAGTGACCTTCTCTCATAATGTAGAACAGTAATACAGCTCCTAGGAGCTAAGTTCACATTATTGGAAAATACCAAGAATAGTGATCAGAGCTTGCTCCACCCTTACTATGAGTTGCCTCAGCTTGCACTACCAAATGGGTCAGGTGTTGCACTATCCGGATATTTGCTTACGCTTGGAATCGCCGAACTTTATATAGTTTCTATATTCGGCATGAAACTCTTTGAGTTTCTTGTTCTGCTAAGAAACAATATGGGATGTAATATCCCTGAACTTAAATAAGTTCATGTCGCCGAATTGAAGCCTTTGGCTCTTCATATAATTAGTAATTTAAATCTAGAATTTATTTCTTCCTCAACTAATTCTATTTCATGAATAAATTCTTTTAAATCATAGCGAAGCATTTCTTGATTTTGTTCAAAAATATTTTAATAAATATGGGAGATTTCTAAATTCGGGATCATTTATATTTTTCTTTAATAAAAGTAAGTATTGTTGGAAAGTTTTATTGAACTTCTCAATTAAATTTTTATCTCTACCTTGTAACTCTAACTTTAAATTGCTTGATTTCGTACAGAAATCTACTAAAAATGATAATTGTAACAACCATCTTTTATCACTCAATTGTGGATACATATCTCCTTTTTCATCAAGAAAAACTTTTATATCGTTAATTAATACAAGAAATCCTTCTAAAAATTGACTTCTGCTGAGTCAGCGAACATTAGTGTACAACAGAAGTTCCCTCATCATCTGCCTGTAATTTAAATAACCGACGTTGCAGGGCTTTTCCTCGAGCAGAATTTACAATTTTAAATGTAATATCTAAAACATCTTTTGTGTTTAATCATTTACTACACAGTACTTGGTGAATAATACAGTGGTACGTTAAAAAATCTGGATATTTGTTATCGTTCTTACATAATGAATGAAGCCTGATTTATTCCCTATCATTGCAGGAGCACCATCAGTAGTAATAGACACAAGTTTAAAAAGCGGAATTTTGTGTTGTTTCACAAATTCATGAAATGCCGAAAAATATCTTCTCCCCTAGTCCTTCCCAATAATGGTATAATTTTCAAAAGTCTTTACTTGAATAATCTTGAAATACCATGCGAATAAATACCATTAACTGAGCAATATCAGTGAAGTCGTTTGATTCATCAAATTGTAATAAAAACGCAACACACTGGTGAATGTCTGACATTAACTGAGTATTCAGATCGGCACTTAAAATTTCAACGCTTCTCATAACCATTGTTCTGGAAAGTTGTAAATCTTTAATATTCGAAATTATTTCATTTTAATTTTTAAAATCAGAAAATAAAGATTCTGCTGCTGCAAGAAACGATTTTTTTATTAACTCTCCATCAGTAAAAGGCTTTTTTGCTTTTGCTAATAAATGACACATTTTCAAAGATGCAATAGTGACTATTATTGGTTTATTTATTACTTTCGAAATCATATTTTATTGTCCAGAAAGTCCTGCCTTTAAATATATAATTTTTGATTTACGTATATCGGAATTTTGGGGAAAATCGTCATCATATTTTGCATGTAATAACGATCGAAAATATCTCTCAATATTACCTTTTTTTGGAATTGCTACAGATGAATTACAAATCAAACAACAACAACACTTTCCATTTACCATTGTAAAGAAAAAATCCATTTCACATGCCTTGTGAAAATGATACGTCTTCGATTTCTTTGATACACTCATGATTAGCCTGAAATTAAACGAAACGCATACGATGTACTTTTGTTATACGTCTACTTTTGCTATCCAGTTTTTACTGCGACATTGTAAACTTTTTTTGTTATTTAACTTTGTATACTTGTAATTTCTATTAATTACTTGCGATGTCTTTTACACTGTACTTTCGATATACTTTCTATACTATCCTTGTATAATTTGCTGTAGGCGCCTTCTCTCTCTCTCTCTCTCTCAGAATCTCTCTTGTTTATCTTATTACGTGCTATGTTCACCTACATTTCGCATTATGAGTCTTGTGCCTAAGATATTAGAAAATTTATTTAAAATGAGACTGCGCCACTAATATCTTTGATTAGCAACAAAAACTCAAATATACGGCTGGTAGATTTCTCTCTCTCTCTCTTTCTGTAACACAAATTCCTACATTAAAATTTTCACAAACAGTCGTGGTCTACTATTTTTCTTAATTTCCCACTTTGGCGGAAAATTAAGAAAACAGAATAGACCACGACTGTTTGTAAAAGAATATTTTTCTTAGATTCCCGCTCAACAAGTCCGATTTATTTTAGAAACAGTGCAGTTGTAAATAAGCAAACAGGCAGCACTCTTTTAACAAGAAATTCGAATGACAATTATTTACATTATATGAAATATACACAATTTTAACGTTAGGGAGATTGCTTTCTCTATCCATCTATAAAAACTCTTTAGCAAAAATTAGAATCTTCTTTCTTCAACATTAAATACTTTCTTTAACACATAAGATTCCTACTCTCAGTTTACAAATTTTTACTTATTAATCTCTAAGCTTACTGGTAAAGAGGTTACCTAAATCTGTGTTAAGTTATCTTTACACATTTGATATCAACCTCTAACATGCCAATTGATTCTCTTATGGACATTTCTTCACACTATTAAAAATATATCTTAAAAGTTTTTCTTGTATCAACTGTAACAGGAATTATATAAAAGTTTTGAACTTACAAAGGCTCTGTATCTCACATTCAGTCAAAAGTCTTTCACTAAAAGTTCTATGACAATTCTTTAGTCTCAGAACTTCTGGGAATTTTGGCTTGGCTGCATCTCATCGGGAACGAAGGGGGCTGTGGAGTTATTCAGTTCTGGCAAAAGGTTACTCTCTCTCTCTCTCTCTCTCTCTCGGCGAAAAGAAAAACTTACGATCGAAGGTGCTTCGGGAAATTTGCCTTGCCTTTTCTCCTCTGCTTGGACTCGCCGAAAATGCCTGGACGACTGCCTTCTTTTTCTGCCGCTAACTGTTAAGTGGATCCCTCTCTGGCCTGGAAACTTTTCTCCGGCAATTGGAACTTTTCCTTTCGGCAAATTGAAACCTTGTCTGCGGCCTAGAAGTAGTCTCTCTCTCTAGCGACGTCTCGAAGCGGGAAACTCCTCTCTAAAGCAACGTGGATCTGGGCAGCCTCTGTCTCTCTGACGGCAACTCTGGACAGAGCGGCCTCCTCTCAGACAGCAATTCTGGAACCGGGACCCCTTCTGCTTACCTCAGTCCCGTTTTATTAGGTCTCCTCTGAGACCTTGCATGAAGTTTGGCAACCCCCAAAGAATCGGTATGAGTCTTTCATCTTACGTTTCCAGTTCAGCACGCCTTTGATTCTCCTCAGCTTTCTTTTGATTGTAAGTTGCCAGCCATCGGAAAGTTGTTTGAACTCTTTCTGACTGACTTAGTCTGCAAGCCTTTCTCATACATATAAGTTTCAATAACAATCTTTCTAATGCCGCAATGTACAGCTTCGGCGACAAAAATATTGCCTTTGTTTTTAACACTCTAACATATTCTTATTAAAGCAGTATATACAGTTATCTTAAAAAGAGTTATTTACAAAAACATCTAATACAAACTATACCGAGACAAACAGTTTATTTTTTTACAATATTCACATGCGACTTAACCTAAGTAAAAAATCGATGTAATGTGCTTTGGAATATTTAAGCTACAATCGATTTTTATACTTTGCTTATAATCGTATTCACTTGGTTCGCTGTTTGACTTCCACTGATCCAAATTAATTCATTTACCCGGACTTATAAGAAAATTACTGATTTGACAATTTTAACGTGAAATAAATAAACAATAACAATACACTTAAAGCGAATTAAAAATAATACAAAATAATGATAAATAAAATATCATGTTTTCAGTTTTAATTAAATTTGTAAGGAGGAATACACAAGAGATCGACCAAAAATCGCTCCATGATCGACCGGTTGATCGCGATCGACGGGTTGAGCACCCCTGGTATATACTGTATTTTAGTTACTTGAATATGTATTAAAATTTTAAGATTTCCGTTTAAAGAAAGGTAGACATTAGGTTTCAGTATGACTAGGTTCAGTCGATGAATTGAGAGCGACTTCGGAAATCTGTGGTACACTAAATTTATCAACAAATAAGTTATCTCTCAATTACTTAATGTTCCTTTTTTATTTCTTAATTAAAAACAGTACCATATACATCTTTATCATTAAAGAAAATGCGCTCTTAACAAGAAATTATTTCTAAGTAGCTTAATTATAACCCTTATGTTACATTTGTTTTGAATGAACACGTGTATTCATGTCATGTATGAACAAAATTATCAGTTTTATTTGCCACTCAACCCAATCCTTCATAACGACTTCAGTCGACTTCCCACTTTTATTATTCCATCATGAACATAATAAAATTTAATTTCTCTATTTCAGGCAATTCTTTGTTTCAGTTCACGTTTTCTAATTCTGGTTTATGTTGCAAATTACACTAACTAAAGTTATCATTTTGTAGCATAAATAGCCAATCACTATTTTATAAATAGTGATTGGTTGTTTATAAATATATCTGTTTTTCAAGTGTCTCAAAAGACATTTTAAAATATTTTAAAATATTTTACTTGCATGCATTGTATTACGTTTTGAAAAAGAAAACTGTATTTAGCAGTGTAATGTTTAGAAAAGACTAAGAACCGTCACAAAACAAATGCAATTTTTGTTTGTTAAAATTATTCGAATCTTTAAATCAAAATTAATAGAAAATAGAATATTATGAATCAATTGTTTTTCATGGCCAGATCCAGAATTTGACAATGCTTTGTCCACTTCCTTTCGTTACGCCGATTCTCTCTCCGACTGCTACTAGCAAGTAAGTGTGAGCCAACTGTGCCAGTTTACAGCTTTTGGGTGTGTTGTCTGTCCATTACAGTATGGCCTATGAAACTAGTATCAATCAAAAAGAATCTGCATTATCACTTCTGTAATAATATATTTACTTGGATTACTTTGGAAAACATTGTTAACATTAGCTGGCTTTAATGGATTATTAATATGCGAGGCTGGAATGTACTAATCAAGTGTCGAGAGTTTTTGCAAATTTTGTACTGCATCGAGAGACCATATGATCGTCTTTGGTCATTGAAGGCCATCATTCATTTATCTTCAGTTATTTTGTAAAGTAATATTTTAAGAAATAGATAAATGCTAATGTGTCGATTTCCTGAACCGGCAGGAGTCGATGGATTTCATGGATTCCATCTTCCATTTGATCGTAAAATGGCCAATGAAGGAAAGGATCTGTGGGGGAAGCACCGGCAGCGATTTTATGATCAGAGAAACTGTGGGTTGCCGGTATTCTTGCTAACATTACTTATTTCAGAGTCCGTGAAAGTTGGTATTCGTTTCCTGATATTGTATAAAAGTTTAAGATCTCACATTCCAACCAACATTCTCTTACAATGGAGAAAAGACCTAATAATATCTTTCCCCCACTAAAAAAAGTCAGTCTAATCAACCCAAGAAATAAGAGGAATCACACTACTTGCTAACACATTAAAATATATAACAGAATACTTCAAAATCTGAATTGTATTATATATAAACCTGCTTAAAACAGTATTTTTCGAAAATATCTACTGCATTAGAAGGTTGCTGAAAGGAGCTAGAGATGTAACTTTCGTTTTATCTTAATAGATTTTTAGAACTCCTTCGATTCAATCAAGAAAATAAGGATGTTCCAAGTTCTCACTTATTACGATGACATACTGTTGAACAATGGCAGAATCATACCAGAATTTCTATGCAAGAATAATGGTTAATAGAGAAGCTTTCCTGTTTTTCACTGGAGAGGTGGGTCCTTTCGCACCATACCTTTTATTATTACCCTCGATTGTGTTTTCATATTCACAGGAAATGAGAACTAAAAAACTCTGGATAATTTGGACAGTCAATCTCTGTTTTACAGATGATATGGCCATAATGGACTATCTCAAATTCAGACATCTCAAACCTCTTAGAGGTATTTTATTCTAAACTGCGGCATTGATTGTAGTGCTAGTCAATGGCACTCCTAAAAACAGAAAAGGAAATATTGCACTAAATGGCTGCACTCTTGAAGAATAAAGATTTTCACTACTCCGGTTCTCTAATTGTACTTTGATAGTGAAACGAAAGCACGAAATCTGTTTAATTATATGAAATCGGAATTTGGAACATGAATATCTCTTCTTAACAAGCACTTATCAATATTTGCATGCCTGCTGAACTATATTAGGATATACATGGCAAGATTTCATTTCTAATACTGTCATTTTAAAGAAATCAAGCAAAGACTGCTCATAGAAGAAACGTGAGCCGAGGTGGTTGGGATACCAACATAGACATTCAATTTCACTGATTCAGGCCAATTCATTGTACATTAGGTGCTCTATATAGAGACCAACCAATGGACGTGTAGGAAGAGGAAGGCCAAGAAAACGGTTTTTAAAATATATAAGTAAAATACTTTTTGAAGATGAGGCGTCACAAACCAACTGGGATTAATCAATTGGTTTATGCTATATCTTAGTACTGGAATAAACTGTGATGATGAACTAAGTAAAACTATATTCGTACCAAGTTAGCGTTACTGTTTGATAGATTGATACGCCAATCAAACAGAAACCTCAGAAGCTTTATAGATCACACTGTGATTGCCAGAACAGCAATGTAATCAACGCTGCTCGTATCTGACCTGAGAAAAAGAAATAATGACCTCTCCGAAAAGTACACAGTAGACCGAGGCAAGTGGGAATGTGAATGCAGGTATCAGTATTTTTCTGTTTGATTTGATGTTTTTTGTATTTCTCCGAAACCAATATACTGCCAGTTTTAGCTGAAATTCTTATCTCGTTTTTATATACATTTGCTGCGCATGTTCAAGCAAATATCAATGATTGTATTGATAGCTGCTTGAAATATGAATTTCATTGGGTTTTCTCAATAATTTGTTGGCAATAAAATGAAAGTTTAAAGCACGAGTCGTAATTATAATGTAAGAGAAAATCTTGTTCTAATTATGTTTAAAATATTTAACTCGATGTATTATAGTAATTATACCATTAAATATTTACTTAAATATTAATGCTAAATACATTTTAATGCAAAATAGTATTTTGTGAAAAATAACTTAAACTTCCGGAAATGCAGAATTAATATGATAAAGATTTATTTACAAAAGAAATTCTCCGTTTCTAAGAATATTTTTAATTTATCTAACACTTTTTGTACACACAGAAAACGTTCATATAAATCCATCTTTGTACGTACATCTACTGACCTGAGAGCCGTAGGAAAGCTTCCTTCAGTGTCTGATTCTTGAGCAGGTTTTTAATAAAAGGAATAGCCCTTTAAGTGAACAGTTCGATTTGAAATATTAAAATGGCAGTTTGTTTCGTTTTGTATTCATTAAAACCATATACAAATCGACTGCATTGAACAGAATTTACTGATGAAATGATTTCATTTGGGAAAGGATGGAAGTAGAAAATTCTTTCACGCATTAAGATTAAATAATGGCGCTGGCAGTACATCTAACTAATTTGAATAATAAATCTCTGGTATTTAACTTCTAACTGCACTTGTTACACGAGGTAATTGAGAAGTTATTCTGAATTAAATGTGATGCATATAAGTTAGCTAGAAGAAAGTGAATTAAAGAAATTTCACCTAAAGCATCTTTCAGCATGCGGTTTATAAAGGGGACTGACTTTCAAAATGTATATAAGAAATATAGGACTTTATTCTCGTGTGGAATGTCTGCTCTTAAAGATATTTTTCAACTGTTTTTCAAGTGAAATTTCTCTGTTGTAATTAGAGAATAGAAAATGTACTATCACAGACAGCAAAATATTCGCTTTCACCTATAAGAAGAATTTTTTGTTTTATATTCTACGTACTTTAAAACTCATTAAATTCAAAAGCAGATTTCAAATTCGTAAGATTATTTTCATAAGTACATTTTGAATGTGGTTCATATTTGAAAGTTTTGTGCAAAATAAATGAATTTGAGTAGTTCGTGTGTTTACCAACGCCATCTAATATATTTCGCTGACGTTCGGCAACACAACCAAGACGTACTCGTGAAATTACAGATTCATAATTGATCGGATGTTTCTTCAGAATATAGATGATATATATTCAGGTTTAAATTTAATTTCTACAAATGCAGCTTTTCGAACATCCCGATAATATTATGACATAAAATTCGTTCTGTTATTGAAATCCATAATTATTTATTGTAAGTATTCCTCACCTTATGTCCATAAAACTAATTTCGAAATTGATATGTAAATAAAAGTAGACCTCGAATGTTAACTGAAGATACAAAACGTATGTTTTACGTGTTGTATGGGTGCGCGCACATAAAAATATATTTGCTTGCTTCAAATGAGGTGAATGTGGCATTAAATGGTTTTAGAATTGCCTAAACTAGCAAAACGTTACTGGACCTACTTTTAAATGATTTTAGATAATCTTTCTTATTTAATAAATTTCCATGATATACCACGAATATTCATCTCTTTTTGAACATATAATTATTGAGAGACTTCCAGGGAGGCAGGAACTCATCGAGGGAAGCCACCTACTACACCCACTAGCTGTCATACTTTTTCTTGAATTCATTCACACTTCTTGCACACAAAACATCCAATGACAATCCATTCGCACGCACTACTCGGAGAGCAAAATCTAGATCTCACCCCCTTCTTGGCTGCATTCATTCTCGGCTTCTAAGGAAGCCCTCTCCTCCTTTCCACACCCTGTTCTTGAAATCCCTGTTCTTCTCAGTATGCTCAACTAATAGAACTTCTTAGCGTACGGAATAGGATTCCCTGCTATAATACCTATGCAGGAATTAAATTTGAGAGCCAAGCACTTGGTTCTAATGCGCCATTGTGATTAACTGGAGGAAGCGATGAAACTAGATATTAATATAATGCTAAAGGACGGACTACCACGATCCCTCACGCTACCAAAATAATAGTTACTTTACTGAATATCTTTTAGCACTCGTTAGCTAATACTATGTTTTTGGAGTAGTGTCATCCAAATAACAGTTCAATCTGATGAGGCTTTATAAGCAATTGTCCTACTCTGATAATTTCGATATCCAAAAAATTTACAGCATGGACATTATAATTCGGTTTGATCATAAATGCAAAACCTGAATGTTTCTATTAGGCAGATCAAGAAAAACTAAATAATTGATGAGAAAGGCAATAGAAACGGAGATAAATGAATGACAATGGGAGGTATTGCAACCCATGATTTTCTGCATTTTTGGGAGGAAAAAAAATTAAATTTGCGAATCTGTTTTTATTATCATCATTTTAAGTATTTGGATAAATTGTGAATTATCTCCATGAATAGGTGTTTATTTGCGTAGATCAGCAAGCGGGAGACGAAGTGATGCGTAACATTGTAGCACACCAACACGTAAACACAAAACCAAATTTTTAGCCATTATACGAAGTTTCATTTGCCGAAATGAAGAAAAAAAAAAGAACAAAAAAGAAAAAGAAAACCGAATGAAAGTATAATAGTTATTTAAATTTTTAGTTAAGTCAACCTATATTTTATTTAAAATTTTACATGGTATATTGACAGTTGTAGAATTTTACTTATTTATGAAAATTTTGCAATGCTCAAAATACACTGCTGTTTGCTGTTTGGGCAAATGTTTCTTTTACTGCTGTTATTCCATCAATCTCATACCTAATATTATCTGTTAAATATTCCAGTTTTTGTTAAGTTATAATGTAGTCATACCATAATATATGCAATAATATAAATACATACGTACAATCGTGGAACTCTCAATTGTGTAAGTTTGTGCATGCGTTTCTACCGGTCAACATTGCATGTTTGGAATCGCCAGAGATTAAAATGGGATGATCTAAGTTTTCTTTTGAGCTATAAAATAAGTGAACATCTGTCTTTGAGTATTCGTAATATATTTTGAGTAACAGTTATTCCTTTTCTATTTTAACTGAATATCTGTTTCGAGTTATGTGAATTTCAAGGACACATGAATATGTAACAACCACACAGCAGAAAACTGTATGAATGTACAAGAAGTCTTGTACTATAAATGCAGTTTTATTCTTGAGGTAGAATGGACTGAGAAAAATCGTTTATAAAAGCTTTGGTACCTCTGAACCGATCTATAACTACTCTATTTGAGTTTATTTCCATTCTGTTTTGATTCAAACAATGCGTTTTATGTTACCAATTTAATACGTTTAGATAGAGCCGAGCCGCATCATAGTTCCGCCTTGGATTGCCGAGAAGGCTCTTATGATAGCAAATGTTCGGGTCTCCCACTTTCTAGAAATCCACATGCTGCGTGAGAACGCAAAATGAAACCTGGAAACATATCTCACAATTTCTCTAGCTCAGTGGAGGATTTCGTTGTGCAGTTTTAGGGATAGCAGTTCGCTTTAAGTCTTGAATAGTGCATTTTCACGGCGTGCATTTCTTACCTGTATTTCTATTACGCACTTTCAGAGAGGATAACGTAAGATGGAGAAATGGTTGGAAGGTCGATAACAGTGACAGCTTGGATAGCCATTTCCATTTGTCATTGGGGGAGTTCTTGATATTCTTGATGCTGACTCTTTGAATTTAGTATCCAAGCGTAGCTCCCCGTTTCCACCTCCAGTGCGTTAGTCTTACTGCCACGGAGATTTTGTGTTTTCTTTGGAAGATTTCCAAGAAAACGCCACCAGTGGTTTATACAGTAGAACCTCTAATCGAAAAAGACCCCTCACTGCTATCTGATATCCAACAGTTCCTAATGTTTTTATTCCTCCTTGGCTTTCAAACTTCAAAAACGATTTAGAGATATGCACTTAACAAACATATTATTTCGCAAAAATAACAAATTTTCTTGCATAAAATGCGTCAGTTGTCCCATAGAACCTTTTCTACACATTTTTCAGTTGAGAAAGTTGCAAAAATGTATTGTTAGTGCAAAGATAAAAGTATTAGAAAGCAATATAATGTTATATTTTCTTTAACAGGGGCACACTATTTGGGGGGGGGGAGAGAAAAAATTTCCAGAAGATGTATTCATGTTTTAAATCACATTTTTCAAAGATTGTTTAAAACATTATTTTTACAAATGGGACGTTCACTAATAAACAACTGAAAATGCATTTACTAATTGCAAATTGGGGAAAGTTTAAGCACAAAATGAAAGGAAACTTGGTTGACCGAGTGGATGGATTCTTCCTCCTCACCCTATTATAGGAAATGGGATAAAACCTCATCTTATTGGTTTGTGCATATATCTTTACAGAACATTTATCGAAAAAAATCATCATTATAGATTATATCATTATATTCAGACTTATTTACTTACGTTGTATGAAATTATTGTTGCTCGTCTATTAACTGAATTTGTATGCATACAAAAGGTTTTGGGGTCATTAGTGAGTGATTAGTATTAAATTTCTGTCAGTAATTTTTAGATGCTTTCAACTTGGCGTTCTTTCGTGGCCATTTTATTCATGATTCGTTTTTTTTTTTTAATTTTGAGAGAAACAGGCTTGTTTTATGCTATGCATTTATTAAAATAAGCGAAGCAAACATCTAACTCCATTAAGAAATCCCAAAATTTGGACATATGATCAGTGTGGTTCGTATTTACTATGTTACACGACTCTAACAGGAAATGTAGCTCGTTAGCAGAAAGCAATATTGTAAGATAATGAGAAGTAACCCAAGTATGAACTGGGTGAATGGGGATAAAATATCATAAGAAGGTCATCTCTGGAAAACATTACCAGAAACATTAAACACAGGAACAGGTAACTAGCATAGAAAAATTGGAGAGGAGAAATGGATAACGATTTGCCTGAATTACCGTGGAAACTGATAAAGTAATGGAGTGCAGCTCTGCTCCATTACTTGCTAATCAGCGAGCAGTGGAATAAAGCTCTCCTTCGTTAAACCTTGGAGTAGTACAGAAGGAGTCGAAAGAATTTCGATATGTCAGGTGGTACATCGTTAACAAGCGTTTTTACTATGTTTTGGTTTGAGATATTTTATTAATCTGAATTATGAAATCTGGTTAATGGTGATATTATTCCGTTAAGAAAATTACACAATTTGTGGGAAAAAATATTTGACAGAAAACTTAAGTAACAATAAATACTTAAGCATTTAATACACTGAAACTAAATAATAAAATATTAAAAATATTGAACAGTTTAAAATATTCATGTACATCGTATTGTTATTAATGTTCCCATGGATCAAAATAAATGAATATAAGCAGAATATCTTTACTTTTATCTGCTTTACAAAATATGCGAAGAGAATGTTTACAATAACACTGAGGCAACTATACCCATGAGAAGTCAGTATATTTTGTTTCACAACTGAATGCGTCTTGTCTTTTGGGGTAGGTTTTCTGTTCTGCAAAAGATAAAAAAACGAGTTTTGGCGAAGAAAAAAAAAATCCCTGCTCTCTTAGAGCAGCTAATTGATCCTCGGCTGATTGCGCAGCAAATGTAAAGTTAGCTGCACGGTGAACGTAAATCAGTTCTCTTTTTAAATTACATATTTATAAATACGGCTTTGTTTCTCCCGAACAGACTACCTATCTATTTTTCTCAACACGAGGAACCCGCGTTATGCTAATTGTTTGCTTGCAGTGATCGATAAATCATTGTGCAATTTTTCTGTTAAAATATTTTTGAAGGTGAATTCAGCTCAATATTTTATTTATTTTGTTTTGTAGCTTTTGTTTTATCTAAGGTGGAAATAAAATCTTGGAAATTGGCACTGACCATATTGAAGCAAAGGAAAAGTGCATATTTTTGGTATGAGCACCAAGATTGGAAATACTAGACTCAACCAATAAACCGAAATTATACTGTATATGCTTATGTGCCAAGATACGAAAGTTAAAACGTTTAACTTTATATACAACTGAAATATTTTCCTAAATACTTTTACGTGGTACCACGTAAATGCTTTTATCTCACTAACATCGGAATGGAAGCAGTGATACGTTCTCAATGCACAAATAAGTATTTCGAGATTGTTTAATGTGAATTTGTAAGAATTTACAGAAGTACTTAATTTGGGTAGATAAGCTTAATGTGACTATCCGTGACGTTAATGACTACAGTTGAATTATACTGACCTCACTTGATGTTTAATATTAGTGCTACTTGGGTCCTGAGCAAACATGAACTCGGATTGGAATTGGGGATAAATTTAAGGGTATTGTAAAATACATCCGAAATGTTATTAATTTCATATTAGCATTTATTTTAGCAGTCTTTTTTAGTTTCCACCTACTAGTACGAATGCTGTCCACTTAGAAATGTTATTTTTCTAGATACATTAAAAGTTTGTAAAGATAACCAAGCTCTTTAGATATAGAAAGTATTTAGTTACTGTAATGTGTAAATAACTTCACCTGAATGTAAACATTTTTTCCTTCTGCTTTCTGTATGTACCCCAACTTCTCAAAACTTCAGCGACTGTTTAATTAATTTCACATGCGAGCTGTTATTCAGTACAATGTTTGGTTATCATCAGAGGAAGCGAGAAGGATAGAGAACTACCTTCTTTAAAATAGCTTGTTTGCTTTGTATCCTATTGACTTTGTTTAGGAACAACTCTATGCTGCTGAATCCTCTCTTGTTGCCTGAAAGCTGTTCGCTCTATGAAAAGGGAATGCAGCGTTTGGTTTCACCAGGATTCTAAAGAATAGACTTGCATATCTTTCTTACTTTGTTGGCTTACAATAGACCTTAGTAGATATTTCGTAGATGCTCTGAGTTCAGATACCATGGGATAAAAGATACCAGTGCGTTCGGTTATCGCAGTGAAAGAATTTTTGTATGTTATTCATTTTTTGAAAGACATGAAAAATTGGTTGGATTATAGCCAGACGTCATTCCCGTTTTTATTCTTAATCTTGTGTGTGTTTTTCCCTCCCAGTTAGGAAATTAGGTAATCTCTTTCGCTACCCTTAGTAACAAGCATTCAGTATGCGATAATTTTCCCTTTAAGTTTGATTAAAAATATATTAACAGTAACAAGGTAATTATTGTAAATTAACTTTAACTTTTGTGAGTCCTAATGTACATAACATTCTAATACACCGAATGGTGTGTTCCCCATAAATTCATGAAGAGAAATAAAGCCCGATAAAGCGATTGTGTATCTTAGATTGGTATTTACTTTTATTGTCCATCAATAAGTTAATTTTTCGATTTTTCGAATTACAGTACTTAAATGTGTAAATGAAGATATTTGTTTTAGACGAAATTCATATTATAAAAGTTATTGTAGATAAAATATTTCACTTCATTGGCCAAAAAAAAAAGACACTTTGCATGCTTGGGAATTAAATTATCTGACAAGAGAAAGCATGCTCTATTGGAAAATCTGGAGCGATTTCATTTATTTGAATTACTGGCGAAATATTTTGTCTGTTTTTTACACAGCTGTATAATGTAAGATGTGTTTAGCTTTAGCTCAACGGATAACAGTTGTGATGACACAGCGTGCAGAAGTTCATATTCTGTGTGTGTGTATGAGAGAGAGTACGCGCACACACCGTTATGATACACACTAAAATCAAAATATAGTTTTACTTATTTCCTATCAGTATTTATCTTTTACCTATAACAATTTAAACGGAAAAATTCTTATCCCTGTCAGAACTCCAGGGTAATTATTGCCTTTTTCCCAAGTGTTCTCACAGTGGATCCTATATTTGGATGTAGCCGTTCATGAGTGAGAAGTATTACCAAATAAAAGTCAAATTTTTGACTTCTGTGAACAATTTAAGAAGTGTTGGAATAGATTTTTTTTAAAGTAGACATATATTTTCTTAATGTTGTATTAGTTAATATATTTGAATTAGCTTTAGTTGGGATGCATATGTTCTGAATGGTATTCCGTGCAAATAGCTGATCATATTGCTAATATTAAAGTTATCTTTAAAACAATAACTAAGACAATCTGCCAAGTGGGTTATCGTTTTCGCTCTCCAACCAACAGGCTGTGGGTTTGAATTCCAATGCGGGCATGAATGTCTGTGAACAACTTTAGGTGGGGCAGGAATTTGATCTCTCAGTGTGTTCTCCCTTTGGTCTCTCGAAGAGTATTTCCTGATTACCTAATTCTGATTCTAGTTACAGTACTATAGTTTAAGGTACTGAAGTCTTTTTTTCTGGGTGAAATCGATACAAATCCCGTCAATTAGTATGAACTGAAAAAAAGTTCATAAAACTGACTTTTTATTCCATGAATTTGTTTGATAAATTACAGTTATGCTCTAATTTTGGAGCAGGAGAGGTTAGTTTCTTTCATTATCCAAATAATTAATTTCTCAACGTAATATGAGATTACAGACATCAAAATGTTAACAGCATATTTCAAGGGAAAATTTCTATAACATTAAAATAAGAAATTATGTTACTAAAGTGTATAGCCAAAACGCTTCAACTTGGCATAAGTGACACATTAAAGTGAAGGATATTAGGATATATCCAAATTTTATAGCCAAATATAAATTATAATCATCATAAGTCAAGAAAGAAAAAGTTTCGAATTTTTCCAGAGTGCTTATGATGATACAACTTTCGGCATCGGAGCTGCCTTGGTGTATGTACTACTTAAAAGTAACAAGCTGTACTCAGGAGCTCGTATGTTTCGTTTGTTTACCTTTTTCATCCTCCATTCTAGACGGATAGAGTGACCTTAAGACGGAAAAAAACACGAGTTTCCAGTTGCAAACCCACCACTCCCGTATGAGACCAGCTGACTCGTCTTTAGTTAAAAGCTCTGATAAAAGTTATAAAAGGTTTGCCTTTTATTAGTGCTTAAATTAGATTTCATTGCCCTGATAGCTGATGAGAACTATTGCTTCTCATTAAAGACAAGGAAGAAACCTAAAATCCTATTGCAGAAAATTATATTCATATGTTAAATCGCAGTAGGTTAAATGCATAATCAATTATATACCTACTGAGAGTTCACTCATAAGTCCGTAATATCGTACAAATCGAAGACTTTCTTCGGCTCTATACTTTAATAATTGATTACGGACCTACCGAAAGTTATGTTCACAAAATTATGTACAGAGTTATTAATAAAGAATTACATAATTTACTCATTAATAAAAGACAAACATACGAGCTCCTCCGCAGAGCACGGGTCCTTCTTTTAAGTTTAATACCGAGTTCATTTTAAGTTGGTTTTAGTTCATACCAAGGCAACTGCAGTGCTGAAGGTTATATTCTCATAATTTGTCTGGTGAAAATTCAAAACGGAATTATATAATTTGGTTCCAAACGAGTTTGATAAATCTAATTTAGGAAGCAAGCATATCTTCTTTCGTCAATATTCTGTGCATTGTACTATTGTATTTAATTATCTGCTTGTGGTAGAACTTGCAATAGCAACAATTAAATTATTAGCATGCCGAAAATGTGATTTTTAAAGGAATGAAACATAAAACTTGTATGTCGAAAAATGAAGTTCACGCTCTTTGCTTTCATCTATCTCGCATTCAACTGATTTACACATTTGAGTCCTTCAGTTCGGAAATTACTTTATATTCCTTGAGCAAATTAATATTTAAATAATAAAATTACCGTACTGTTTGTTTTCTCAAAGCAATAAAAATGCATCGAAAAACAATTTCTGTGCACCTGAAACAGGAAGCATACACACTACTATGCATGTGATGTAACTACCAATATGAAATCGGCTAAACGCGATCCAGAGTTCACCTGGCTTGCGTCACCTGCTGTCACGAAATGAGCTACTCCTCATATGTAAAGCATTTTGTAGTTCAGCGTAAATAAGACTTCTTTCCATCATGCTCTAGATTCGCCCACGGTAGATTATATTGAAGATTTTGAACCTTTCATCAGTGAAATTGTTTAAATTTTTCAAGTATTCGAGCAGACAGATTGCTCGTTAATTTTATAACACGTTGATATTTTATATTCTAATTTGAAGAGAGCTTGATGACTGGTGTTCAAGCCCTAGGACTGAATTTCACTCGTATTTTAAGAAAAGCCTTTATAACCTATTTAATACTAATAATATAAAATCGTTCCGTATCGGTATAAAATTAAGAATTGAATAAATTGAATTAATTTGCTACTCTCATAAATCCTTGGCAATCAGTTTTCTAATAAATAGCGGTATTATAAGAGAGTTTTACAGCCTTTTAGCATGTTTAAACTTATTTAAAAGGTTTCCGAATATCCTGAACAGCTTTTAAAATATTAAAGAAAAAATTATTTCACCCACGAAAGATTATAAATCTATATGGCATATTAGGTATTATATTACCTAATGATTGTTTTATTTATTTTACTTATTTCTCAAAATCCGGAGACTTTGGTCTAGAGACCAAATGAGTAACCTTTTCCAGTCACTTCAGGCCGCCAATGAGCATGACAGTTGTTTTATATAATGGACAGAAATTAATTTCTCATCGCATAACATTTAGAAACATCCCTACGAGATTCGAACCCGCAGCATGTTGGTTGTAGTGCGCTTACGCTATTACTCGGACCAACCAAGCCGACAAGTTTGAAATTCTTTACTTCGTTTTCTAAAAACCGAAGATTTAACATTTCTTAAGCAAAATCACTAGTTGATTCAGAAAATATTTCAATAATAGCAAGCGTCCGATCTAGTAAACATGACAGCATGCTAATTTTAGTAATTTTCATTAATAATTAATACAGCCAAAGAACGTGTGTTATGGAAAATATTCTATTCTAAATGGAAAATAATAATAAATAAAAAATAAAAGTAAATTTCTCGGCGTTTCTGAAAATCCGCCTGCGAATATTTTTTTTTTTCGAATGTAAAAATAGGCCCTAATTACATCACTCTACATGAATCTCACTAAATTACTTTCGAATATCGCTTGATATTTTCTAATTAGTTGAATAAAAATGTCGGAGTCGCTGAATTTTTTTTAAATATCATTATTATCAAGTCATGCGACTAAAAGGCTTAAGCATTACAAGCCTTGCCTCATTCTAATTATGGCTGGTCATGTTGCTTTCTAGAAATGATAACAGATTATTTCTTAAGCACATCAGAATTTAGAGGGAACAAGGAACTCTTAAGTTTATTTTTTTATATATTAAAGTTAATTAGGATTATTTATGGAAGTAAACATTATTAAAATACGGTGATAAACAATATTTGCACTTTAAAATTAACAGATGTGTAAAATTGTGAAAAGTGTTGACTTTTATCACGAGTTGAATATCAGGGGTTTGCGTTGTTGTCAATAAATATAGCCAATAAATTGTCAGTATTCATAGGCATAAAATTATAATTAACTAATAAAAATGTCTGTCGAAAAGGGGGAACTATAAATATTCAAGTTTCGCATGCAAATCATCTGCAGGTCATAAAGACTAAGATGAAACCATCCGCTACTTCTAAACTTTACTGCTGTCAGATTATAACTTGCTTGAGGTAATTGATCGCTGCTCTAAAATTAATAGGAAAAATCATCGGGCGATGTTGGAAAATCTAGCGTGAAAGTTATATAACACATTCATTAAATAAAGAAATTCTTCTTGCCCACTGAAAGGAATAGTCGGGGAAGGTCATTTACATGAACATTTCGCTGCACACTTCGAATCTCTCGCAGAACGAGTAAAGATCAATAGTTTACAAAAGAGAAAGACGAAGAAGAAAGGAATCGCTAATCGCACTTTAATGATACCTTTCTTGAATGAGACTATGCAATGATCCTTTTGCAACGACCATTGTCACCGTTCAAAGCACATCATAAATTTTCTGGTCACTCATCCACACTTCAGTTTAAGACATAATGTTATAAATACTCCTGAATATTTAAATTCTTCGGTGCTCTGTCGATAATGAGCGCTTTCAAGTTCAGTGTGAAGTCTCATCGGTTACGATTTGTACAAAGGCCTGTTTACGGAGGGAAATTAAAATAAGTCACAATTCAAATAATATGGATTTTAATGCAAGAAGATGCACGGAAATAATATAAATAAACGCTTAGCGAAGAATACAATGCCAAACTCGTCGTAGATTTCGATTGTCACGGAATGTGCTACTCCTGATCTTAGTTTCCTTCATAGATATAATTTTCAAATTAATCGTGGACATTCGCAGGGGAAAAATTGCGAATCTCATAAAAAGAAATAAACCAAGCAGAAATAGCACAAATGCTTGATTCATACTGAGCAGAAGCTTTATAAATAGTACATTATTGCACTTGAGCATTTTAAACAGAATCTGAACCAGCTATAGTGGAAATTTCAAACGTAATTTAGGAGACTTGATTTCTACAAATTTATTGTTGATTATGCTGCTGTTTACGAACTGTATTTATAACAACAAAAAGCTCAGTCATTAATGATTGTGATTTTAACACCAAGATGCATTCTTTTTCAAAGTCTAGAAAAAATGGAACTTAATTGATAAAATTTCATATTGTTCATATAAGGTAAAAGTATGTTTTAGAAATGCCGATGGGTGTTTGAACTTCTGAAAAGCATATTTCATTTATACTGCCGATGAACTGCTTGACAGGTAGCTCGCAAAGGTCTTACACGCTCGCGCGCGCGCGCACACACACACATATTCTAGTATTTCTCCTATCATAATGACAGAATGCAGCACAAAGTGAACACGTTCGGAATGATCCACAGCCCTAGAGTGTGCTCAATGGGTGCATGTATTATTGATAATCATATCGCGTCGTATAAGGTTAAAGTTTTTAAATTATGAAACAGTTACTTAATTATTTCTCAATACTGTTAATTCCATTAAACCGCATAAGTTCTGAAGAGAACATAAACTTATACGCACATATGGCGTAAGCCATATGTGCGTGTAAGTTTATGTTCTCTTTACGAGACGATTTTCAGATTAATTTTGTAGAATTAATTTCATAATGTACGTATTTTTTAACATTTTTTAATCGTTTTTTTAAAATGATTTTTTAATTGTTTCTAACTCCTGCGGTTGCACCTTTATTAAGCATATTTATTGAAATTAAACATGGCCGAAATATTCTTAAAAACTTACTACATTGATTTGTTTCATTAAAAAGAATTCGATTCAGTTTGATTTTGAATTTATCGTTTTAATATTTCTCAAAGAGTTTGTAAAAAAAATTTTTCCTATAAGTTTTTAATTTTGACTGTTGGCACGTTGTTATTCATATTCACTGCAGTAGTTTCAAAATGAGTAAATATAAAATAAATGGGTGGTTTAAGTATTTATTAAATAAATGTAACTATCTATAGGCACTTCAAAAACTTGCATGTGATGCGTATATTTTTACACAAAAAAAAGTGTAAAAACACACCAAATAAAAAACGACCTAAATTGCACTGAAGTACTAGCAACATTGCGAGGGGAAAATCTGTGTGTGTGTGTGTATGTTTGATAATTCAGTTCGATAATTCAGAAATCAAGCACACTACTTAATTTTTCGTGATCCTTCTATGGTACTAAATTCAAACTTGTAATTTTGTAGATATTTTTGCCTTGACATTTTTTACGCAAAATATTTTTGGCAAGAATTTACACTATCTATCAATAATTCTCCGGATAACCCTGTTATTTGGAATTATGGAACACTCCAAGCTTGTTAATAGCATAAAACCTGGTCTACAGATAGTAGGAAGCAGTATTCCATCGTAGTAGTTGAATACAGGTGGTATGGCAACACGGCGTGAACTCAGTGACTTCGAGAGAGGTGTCATCGTGGGCTGTCACTTTCGTGACATGTCCATACGTGGCATTACCACTCAACTGGAGCATCCAAAATCAACGGCTAGCGATGTGATCACCAGATGCAGACGTTCTGGAATCATTAGTGCAGGAAAACACCCAAGGCGGCTGCCGAAAATGACTGACAGGGACAGGAGGGTGTTAAAATGAGTGGCACGCAAAAATCTGGCTACAATCGACACAGGCCATCCGTGATGAGTTCCAGAGCGCCAGTAACGCCATGATGAGCACTAATACTGTACGAAAAGGACTCCATTTACGTGGTTTCCACGGAAGAGCAGCGGAGAAGGTGATCAAAGTCAAAGGTGGACATACCCGACATTAGGTTTCGCCTTCTAGTATCAACTGTAAATTGCTAAAGTGTCCGACAATTATTGGTAGATAGTGTAGTGATGATATAATGATATGATATAATTTAATATTTCCTGTTATTGTTTTAATTATTTTTGTATATTACGTGGCCTTATTTAATTTCTCTAAGCCCGAACACTTTGGTAATTACAAATCTGTCAGTAGCTCTCCTGATCTTCCAGTGAAATTACTCGTTGGTTTCATGCCGTACTAAGATTTCATCGAAAATGAAGGCCAGATTATTGAATTAAAAGTGTCCTTAATTGCTCTGGGCTTAGTATTTTTATTTATTTTGTTTAAAGTTCCATAAAAGGCACATCGTAAAATACGAAATCTTTTTCCATATTTCAAGAAATTTGTCTGTATCAATGCTGTATGGAGTTTAAGGATGTAAGACAGCATAAATGTTTACAAAAAAAAATGCTTGTCTTGTTTAGCACTTAGCGTTTATTCAATGTTTCGGAATTCTTGGTTTGCATGTTGATCTTCAAAGACTTCATATGCATTCAATATCTATAGACATGTCACAGTTGGAAAATTGATAATTATAACTTTTTCTTACTCTAAAACTACAAAACAATTTGAATTAGTGAAACACCAAGGCCACATTTGCGGATCAGCTAAGCGGTGCTATGTACAATCAATACGGGTTATGCTATGAAAATTTTATACTTTAAGTATCAGTCGTTAAGATATTTTTTTAACTTTGTTTAAATATTTATTACATCTGTGTAAATATTTAACTGCATGGGTGCGCAAATATTTGCGTACCCATGCAGTTAAAACCTTTGTGCTGATGCTATATATATTTTTTTCACATTCCGCAGAGTTTGGACTTGAAACTGAAATTCTCCAATTTTTCTGTTTAAGAGGCGTGATCAGAAAACATGGGTGTCTACTCAATGAAGAATGGCTTTAATTAGAATAGTGACGTAGTTTTCTGTGCGTTAGCACCATTGATTTTATACAAGTAATATTTTCATCATAAGCCTTGCTCTTTAGTACTTGGAAAATATCCCTCTTTCTCTGTTTCTCTAAAATCGGTGTGATTATTACTACTTGAGATATATATATATATTATATTTGTGAATAATGACTTTACATCTTTCTTATAAGCAATCTTTCTATAATCAGATTTTAAATCTTTTATTTTTGAACTTTACTGTTTCTGATGTGTAAACTGCCTCATTGATACGATTTATTGGTCAGTAAGCCGTTGCATCAGGTTGTGAGATCTATATAATAATTAATTACAGTTCTGTGATCTATAGAGTTCTTAGCACGTTTGGTATTTTGCATGGTTCAACAGCCTAGTCGGTAAAAGAACACCTAATTAATTAATAATTAAAACAGTTAGAGGTAGCCTTAAGAGCCTATGATACGTCTAAGGAAGAATCTAAGATTCAAGGGATTTCTCATAAGTATGATACTAGTTGAAAGCGTATCTTTTATGATTATATTCATTCAATATATTGTTTAGCATTCTCTTCGTAATTAGTGAGTAGGTTTTCAATCTCTTAACAACATACAATTGTAGCAGCATCAGTGTTTCGTGTAACACTCATATATGTACTACAGCTATTCTACGACAAAAGCTTTTAATGCTATCGTACTTTGTTTAAGTGCCTTCGAGTTCGATGCACTTTTGACATCGATACCACAGACAGGACATAGTAACTCTGTAATCAATCACAGCAACCAAAATAGCAGCCTTGTATTGAAGCTTTCTTCATAGCACCGGTGAAACAAACTCTCTTTACATAGTTTCTTTCAGCTGTGGCAACAAACACTTAATTGTATGGAAATGGCTGGAGAAATAGGAATGCGAATACTTCCCGATTTCGGCCCAAAGAAAACGACGCATTTGGTTTGGGGCTAATGATTTTAAGATATTTCATTTCTGCTCTCTTCAACGCATTGCTGTTTATATATTGCATCGTAATATATTAGGCATTCACTCTGTTGACAAGAAACACGGAATCGTCAAGAATCTAGACAACTTACTACGAAAGGAATAATCCAATATTAACATTGTGACGAAAGATAAAGAACAAATATTGCTATTTTTCCGGTATATTTTATTGTCTTTTCCACACATTGTCTTTTTTTGCTGTAAAAAGGCAATGCTCTTGTTTATATGGTGATTCAATATTCTAATTCTACCCAACGGGGGGGGGGTGGCTGAAGGTCGTAGGAAAAGTAGGACTTTTCGACGAGATTAATTTAAGCTGGTTTCAGAGGAATACGGAAAGAATTATTCTCTCTCTTCATTCCAGCAACACTTTAAAAAAAAAGTGGGAGCTCAATTCCTCAGGATTATATCTTTCCCCCTCTGGTTATAACTCAGGTAAAATACGCAGGCACATGGCGGCCGTTACTTGCTTCCTCGAACTCCTTATGCCTATTTGATGATCAAAGAACGCCGTCCTACGCTATGTCTCATTATCCGAGTAGAGCATAAATGGAGCTGCCTCATCGACATCCAAGAGAGAGATATCGAAGATGCCTTCCTAGCAAGAATGCTAACTAAAGGCGACAAACGTGTATTTCAGGTTGGATGAACTACGAGAACGCTTTGCAGCCTTCGCTAGTTCAGTTTGGTCGTTTTGGGAAATATCATTGCTCGACTAATATGAAGGAAATTTTGGATTAATAAGGAATCTAAAACTATAATATTAAGGAAAGTTGATTTATTGCACTGTTATGCAATATTCACATTTCATAAATCTGATAAAATTATTTTAAATATTTGCCATTGAAGAAATATTCAAGGAATAAAGGAGGAAAATCCATAGGTATACAAGAAAGAACGATTACTCTCTGTCATAAATATGATTTCAGACAATCTTTATCCTATTTTCTTTTATTTACGATTAACTTATTTCTGCTATTTAACTGAAGTAATTTGAGGAAGCAGATTAAATAACAAAGGTGTTGCGATAATGAAGTTTTACGAATTAATTTATCAAATTATTAATATTTAATTATTAAAATGAAAATTATACGTTGTAATGTACTTTGAGGCCAGTTCCGGATAAATAAAAATATCTGTCGCACTCGATATGTCCAGCAACTGGACATAGCTGTACAGCATATCTAGCAGCTGTATGCATAAGCGTACAGCTGCTGGATATATTAAGTGCAACAGATAGTTTTATTTATCCGGAACTAGCCTCAAAGTACATTACAATGAATAATTTACATTTTGATAATTACATATTTATCATTTCACTACGGAAAAATTCTTAAACGCACTGAAATTAAATTTTTTATTGAATTACTTTTTCTTAATTTAATATTACCTTTCACATGAAATGTCAGATTAAAATTAAATGTCTTTCTTTACATCTAAAGAGATAATTAAAATACGATGAATATTTATTCCCACATACAGTTCTTTCCTGTGAATGGTCGTTTGTTAGTTGCCAATGGTTTCTTGTTAACGTTTTTACTAAATTTATAGATATTGGCGAATGAGCGATTAAGATGCCCACATCTTCAAAAGAAACGGATTTGGATTTTCATGCAAAATTTTCAGTATTACATTCGACGTTTGCACTCGTATTTGTTACAAATCTTCTGTTTGTTGTCATTGTGAATGCTTTAACTACTTCATTCTGTAGAATGATGGTTATTGCTGCTACATATGGGGATATGAAGCAATAAAAACAACACTTCATCTCCACAGGCTTACTATTCTGATAATCATTTCAGAGATAAAGCACCCAACATAACACAAATGAACAAAATTGCTTTGCTTTCGAAGCTTCGAAACACGTTTCGAGAGCTACAGTGAGGAAATGATTGATGCAATTTTCAAGGAAATAATACATACAGACGATAATAATCATCGGGTAGTAGTTGGCTCAAATACTCCTCTTGAGTACTGTGCAAAAGAATCGTTTATTTAAGAGGCTTTTCTTTTCTTCCTGATTTCCGGAAGAGAAAATAAACCAGTCTGTGCAACTTCTATTATTATTATTATTTTTTTTTTTATTTTGAATTTCGGAATTCGAAACATCTGGTACTGACATTTCGTTAATAGGACGCTGAATTTTTGTAACAGGAAGTAGTTGAGGATCGCAGTTGTGGTTGTTAGAATTATGTGCAAGTGTTTTGAATCTTATTTGTAAAATCGTTTTCTCTGCATGATATAAAGAGAGCTGGTGCAATTTTTCCACACTTGAGAAAGATGAAGCAAGATTTCTTGCATCTGTATACATATTCATTTCTTCCTCGAGAGACGATTCGTTTCGAGAATTTTTAAAAGCAACATCCGATCTGATCTGTGAAATACTAACTCTTGAACTATCCTATTAATGAAGTTCGAGCAAATTAGAAATGATTCTTGAGAGTAAAGTTGTGAAATATTCTTCTCTTCATTGGCATTAAGACATGTGCATATCATTTGGATTAACCTGCTCTATTAATCAAAAAGGAAAGGTATTACTTGAATTAGTTAACTTTACATAAATGAATTCGTTTTGATCTATCATTAGGAATTGTGATCTTTAGAATACGGATTCTTTTGTCTTAATGATTTTGAAAGGGCAAAAAAAAAGGAAATATGTCCTCCTTTCAGGACAGCATTTAAAAAAAAAAAGAAAAGAAAAAAACTCCAGTAACAATTTGTTCCGAAAAAGAGACAAGTGTCTGCAACTTGGTTGCTTCGAAGTCAGGCGTTTAGCGACAGTTTGCAGCGTTTTTATTACTTTACTATTGTTTAACTTTCGTGTTTTTTTCCATTTTTTTTAAACTTTTTTTACACCGGTCGATATGTTCCTGATCACAACTTCTCCCAGATTACTGCACCGTCGGTTTTCTGCAGTGAAAGGACACCTGCAACCAATAGGCTTCCTCAGTATTACCTAATAGAGGTTTCACAGTCTTGTACAATATCCGCAAAAGATTAATTTGCAATTTGAATCTAAAAGTTCATAAATGTGAGTTGTAGATCTATACGTTACTAATAATTTAGGTCTCAGATGCATTATTTTGCCATCAATAGTCTGCATTTATTTAAAAAAAAAAAAAACCCTGCTGCATATAATAATAATGGCAATGAAAAATCTAATTACATAAATAGGCTAGAAATTGACTAGGTAGGAAGACTTTCAACTGCCTATCAGTAGTGGTTTAAAGTTCATTTTATATTTAATACTGAAATTTATGACTACAGAAGTTATAAAGGAAACCTTCTAACTAGTATATTAATATTCCAATGTAACATTTCCGTGGCGAGATGTTACATTGGAATTGGGAAACGTATTCTAAATTTTATTTAACTGAGTCTGTTAATCATAAAAGAAGCGTAACGCGTCAACTGACTTTATATGCGAAATTTCTTAAGTTTGCTTCGCTTTGTGTTTATTAGGAAAAAAACAAACTGAAAAAGAAACAAATTTTCTTAGGCATGCGATGTTTCATCATTTTCCATAAGCTGATTTATAATATACTGATTTTTCTTTTTTGGCTGAGAACGTAACTCGCTTTTAAATATAAAATATTCTTATGAGTGGTATAACTTTAAAATACGTTTCTATAATTCGCTACAGAGGTTCCACGGAATTCGTTATTTTCAGCTAAAGGTAATGCGTAAATTATTATACTTCAGCTGAAAATAACGAATGAATACACTCGACTGGAACATTTGTTGCAGGAGTCTTTGTACTTGCCAGACAAAACGTCTGTAGAGCCAGTAGTCATAGAACAAGCAGTACGATAGTAAGCCCAGATATTATGAGGCTAGGGAAGAGGAGCTATTAAAGCCTTTTGTTTCGGTTTGAAATGATGTGGGGTAACTATCTACAGCCAAATGTAGCTATACTTCATGTAAAATATGCGCAATATTTTACAGTAATTATTGATGTAATATATTCTATTTAATGAACCTTTGAATTTTTACGAGAAACACCATCATTCCCATAAATTTATCCCTACTTGCTTTCTCTTCCACCTATAGTTTACAGAATTCTTTAAAATGCTGACATGCACAACTAAAAAATTGGAAACATTAAAAAGAAAAGCATCATAGACAAGAGCATGACAAAAACACAGCAGTCAGTTTTGAATGAGTACCAGAGAATTAGATCAATATAACAAATACCTCACATTCATAATTGTGCCTTATTCTACACTCCATTTAATTTTTAGGGTTTACTGCTAAATTTAGTTTACACAAATCTAATCACTATTTGATTGCTACTGCATCTGCTGTTGTTTAATGACATTTAAATCCAAGTTTCGATCATTTATATAGTCGATAAAACAAACAAAAAAACTCCTGATCTTGCACTGCGTTTCCATTCTCATTCAGCCAGTGCTAAAAAAGGGGTCTGAATTCATTTAGTTTTATCAAAACTCCATAAATGTATAATTGAGCGTTTTATTCACGTAGCTCAAGAAGTTGTTTTTCTTTAGGTATCCAGAAGAGATTCGCTAATGCATCTTCTGTTCACACGTGAAACTACGTCTTTTGTGCTGATGCTATCTGGTTAATGAAGTATCCACTCTATGCTAGGTAAAGAATGTCAGTACGGTTCAAAAGTCCTCATTAGTAAGTTCGCAGTGTGTATGTATAGCTGCACTCACGTCGGTGAAGTTATTTCTCTCTAGAGGACACCACAGTTGGGTACTACTGCCGCTTTCAGCCTCTCTACAGCAGATGAAAACAAGTAGTTTTAGCTTTCTCTTTCTTTACTCTCTTCGTGATCTGAGTGTTCAAATGCAATGATACTCCGCCACACTAATCACCCGAGAGAAAAAGAATATAAGACGGCATTAATTACAATATTTGACATTTTCTTATTTAAATGGTAACTAGCATATAAACTGCAAAATTGAATTTCGTTTCGGAAACTAAATAAAGAATCTGAACTGATGATTAAACTAGATAATTGCAAACTTTTGGAAGTTACCATTACTACTAACGTTAGAAGGAAGCCAAATTTATTTTCACTGGACACAAAGGAACAGCATGTTTGGCTCACTTATATAGTAATTAGACCAAGAATAAGTTTCACTTAATATGCGGGTAAAAAGAGTAAAAAAGCGAACGTCTACATAAGAAAGAAACGTGCATCCGTGCTGGGTTTATTCAGCTGAATTAGCAGAATTTAGGTTAACCGCAGAGGAAACAACCCTACCATCCATTAGTTGTGCTGCATCAACTATTTGCATATATTCCCTACTCAGGTAAAGTGCGAAGGCTCCCTAGAAGGAATGCCCATATCACCTTCATCTAGACTAAATCAGAATAAGATTTGTGGCACATAAGCTGAATTAATTCTCCTACATAATCGGACATCTTTTTTGGAATGCGAATGGAACCATTTTTCGAATTTGAATATTCATATTACCATACCAGAGTTTTGTGCTCTTCCTCAAAATATTTAGTACCAAAAGCTTATGGTTAATTATGCTTAACCAGCAATAATTTTGTAATGGTTAATCTCCACCGAAATGCAATGCAGATTCACTGAGAACTAATTGAGTTCATTGGGTAATAACACAATAAATACCAGTTGAGTTTTTTTCATTGAGCAAGGGAAGATTCTAGAAATTAAGTATGCTAGAGATGTGATAAAAATTCGAAAAGAAATATTTCAATTAGAAAACCTTCCTACAACCTAAACCTGTAAAAACGTTTTTTCGTGATTTCTCACCTTCCTTGATTTATCTTACCCTAGAACTACTTGTTTTGGCGTAACGATTGTTGCTGATAACAAAGTTATCTTCTGAAACTGCGAAAAGGCTATCACTTCCACATAGCAACAACGAAATTGCTTGCACGCTATTACCATTATGCAGACGACGTCCAACTATCTATTACCTTGTATTCTTCGGGCAGAAAAACGTATTCGGTCTGGAAAGGAAATATTAACAAATGTATGTAATCGATTTGGTATATGAAAAATGGTTTTGGTTAAATGACAAGATATTTTAATAAGCAAAGTTCGTTCATAAAGATATTTTAATATATAGTGCACCTAGTCGGGTGACTACATGAGATTGGCATGTGTTCAGCATTTCTGAAACCAAGTAGTTCATGCATTACTTCTCATGGAACGAAGCCTCAATCTTGTTTGTAACCTGATAATGAAAGTTTTTTTTTCCAGTCTTGCTTTTGCAAATTCCTTCTTCCAGCAACAGCGTTAGCTTTTGCAATTCAAAATCTGTTTCAACATGCCGGGTACACAATAGGCATGCTTGGTGAATGTTCTAGGTTCTCCAACGTGTCCTACTATGCTACTGATACGTGATATATATATATATATATATAAGAACTGGTATATAAGTTAACAGTAAGCGGTCTGTACATTTATGGGACTTCAGAATTAATAAAAAGAATCAGTTGTTGGCTTTGAAGTAAGCAGTATCAAATTAAAAGTGGGAAAACCATAAATTTCTAGTGGATGACATAGCCATTTATCACGGAGAATAGTTCAAGTACCTAATATGAACAAAAATAACGAATCCGCAAACTCTTCAGCAGTTTAAAATGTCTCTATTTATAAGAGAGCTCTTTTTTTTTCCTTTTTTTTTTTTGGTGGAAAGATAAATGCCTAAGTATCTTGACGCGATGTCAGAAACATCCTCTTAAGTATACTGATGGCACTTCAGGAAAATAACATAAACATTGAAATTTATCAAATTACAATGTGAATGAATATCGGTGTATAGCTGAAAAAATTGTTTGCACATATCGACTCAGCGTCTGAAAGAATACGATTTATTATTTAATAAATAATAGTTAAAATCAGAATTTTGATTTATTGTGCACAGCGTTACGTCTTCAAATTAAGAGCGATAATATAGTACCGGAATGGGGGGTTTTCTATGAGAATGTCTATTAACAATCTGAAAGTAGGAAAGTTGGCATTTACTGTCATAAAATATTTGATCATGAAGGAGTATTCACATGCTGCAAAGAACATTTGGAGACTTCCAGAATGCCACTGTTAAAATCACGTTGACGATGTTGATCGACGCCTATCCGTTATTAAATTTTTCTATGGAAATGAACTGCATATAAAGTTATTCCTGTTATGAATAGCAATTGGTAGAATTGACCATTTCAAGTTTGAAAACAATGTACGTTTCAAGAACAGAAATTAACCGGATTATACCAATCCTCTGCGATTATTGAGCTCCACGCAAGGAGAACATTTACATTTATTCTGGATTTATTGAGATTTTCATTACAGAACAATTCAAATGGTTATATGAGAGACTATATTATGTTAATCGTTCAGGATATTGAAGAGGTCTTATTTTGATTTTTTGGTTGATCATGTTTGAGAAAATGAGAGAGAAATAAGCTACAGGAGATATTTTTGGATTTTTTTCACATCAAAACATATGTCCACCTGATGATCGTGCTGTGTAATCGCTGCAATAGTTGCACCGCAAACCCTGATGGTCTAATACCCTTACATCCTAGGTATTTTACTGATATGGGAGATAAAATAACAAATATTGATGTAGTAATAAATACTATATCTGCATTTAGGAAATATATTTCCTCATTCTATAGCGCAATTAGGGAGAAAAGATTCCCAAATATTATGCATATTATATCCTCACCAACGATCATGGGTTGTATATGTGAGTGTTGTCGTATTCGATGACGGCTGATGAATATTTTTTCTTCTCTTTGGACAGCTGAACGAAATATGCTGAGAAAATATTAGATAGGTAGTTATAAAAAATACATTGCAATTTGGTCTTGGAAAAATGTACTGAAGATGTGAGAACATCTTTTTTTTTTAAGAAAATGTGAGAAGAATGGTGTATATGGTGCTTGTTTCCCCTATAATCTCCCCAACAATGACTCCCATCACACTTTCAACGGAAGCATTCAATTCTCACCCATTATTTCCTTCAACGCGATGTTTATTATTTTTGTTACCAAAACTTCAGTTATACTAGCTAGAAATCTAATAAAATGCTGCACGAATTGCGTAGCCTGATATCGTTCAAGGAAGGCGATTTTCTCTCTGCATGATTGCTACGTATTGAGTTATTTTGCAGGACGTATATTGTTAAAACGGAACGTAGTTTTCTCTTTTTTAGAACAAAAACAATCCTTCGAGAAAGTACTTTAATTATAGATTAACGACTAGAAGTGAAAAATCACTATATAGCAGTGAGTAAAGATATTAAACAAATCACTAATGCAATATCTAGGGAGAATCATTGCATAATTCTATAAACATTATTCAACACAAATTTCTATTATTTTCTTCAGGACAACTCACACGAATGAAGTGAGTTATTCGGTCTCTACAGTACTGCTGCTTCAGTTACTGCTTACGGTTTTAAACCGAAATAAAATATCTTCCAGGACAGCAGCTAGCTAATGACATGTTTGATGCCTGTGTCATTGCCTAGGATACTATCCAGATGTTATCTTTCGTGTAGCCCAAGTGAAGTAATAAATACTGTAAGAAACACCAGGAGCCTGTTTTCATAACGCAACTTTTTTTTCAAAAAAATAGCAGTGCGTGCCAATTTTTTTCCTAATGCAAATCTCGATTATCAATATGAACACGGGTATTACTATATTTTGATGGTCTCATTAAATGGGATATGCATAATCATACATTCGCGGCGAACAGAGCTGAACTGCTCTTATTGCAAGTTTGCATGACATGTTATGCTACCGTTATGTGTGAATAGAAAACTTGTTCTCATTCCGTTCTAGACAAGGAGGAAGAATTGGGGGGAGGGGATTCTGATGAGACCACCGCATTATCTTTTAAAGATAATGCGTGCGTAATAACAATGAGATTTTTAAGTACACTTATCATAGTACCATTACATCGTGTTTTTGAAGTATTTAATGCTATTAATATTATATTTAGTAAATGAAAATAAGAATTAAAAGGAAATAAAATTACTGAGCTAACTGTGTTGAATGTACAGCGACATCTTATGTATTTATATAAAAAATACGGAGGATTTCTACATCGGTTTCAGTTGTTGGATTTGGCCTAAAAGAAATAAGGCAACTCTGTGTTTTTCCTCCCCAGTTTGCCTGTTTTCAGAGATCAAAAATCCGAATTTCCTTTAGGAAAAATCTTGCCACTTCAGTAATTAACCTCCATTTGAAAAGGCCTCGGGGTTCTTCGCGTCCCAGACGGAATTCAACCCCAGGTCTTTCTAACTAAAGGAGTTCGTTGATACCGAATGAATAAATTCCATTCCATTCCATTTAAGCAAGCAAAATGTTAAAGTAATAAACCATTAAATAAAAAATAAACGCTTAAAGTAGGCTAAATAAAATTTCCATGTTATGAATGTTCATTCTTCGAGAGAAATTTTCATTTTTAACAATTTAAGCACCATCTGGAAAATGAGAATAATATTGGAAAACAGGGTTATGTTTTCAAAAAGGTGTCGTTTTTTGTATTGATCGACATTGTTGTATTGCTTTGAGAATTACCATCAGCCCGAAGTCTTCTCAGAATTCTACAGAAAAAGCCTTGAGACGTTGATATGAGCTGTAACGGAGAAAAATTTGAAAATCTTTTGGGATAGCATGACTTTGATTGCCTTTTTATAATCTTAAAAAGAAAAGAAAAACGGAACGGTTATGCACTACTAAGCATATGCTTAAGTCATCAGTGCCGGATACTCATTCATTCAGTCTTGATCCATTCGGAATTATCATGAAATAAATGTACAGTAGTAGTTTACTCCTATAGAATAAAGACTTTTGTTTTTGTTTAGTTAACAAGCAATGCATTCTTAATGTAAATAATAATATAAATAGGGAAATGATATAAATTTTACCACAATATAGCGATTGCAGTACCCAACGCATTCACATTTCAATTGAGAATATCTTCACTTTAAGTAGTGTATTACTAAGCTAATAATTGTAAAGAAACGTTTTCTCATGAATTTCGAGTAACAATATTTGATACATCTGAACAGTTTCTTTAGGAATAAATTTACAATTTAAATCGATTCTTTGTTACAAAGTTCATGACGACAAAGTAACCTGATTCTGGCAATGTTCAACTAATTTTGAACTACTTTAAATTAAAGTTAGCATTGCGTGCGACATCTCTTCTTGTGCTCTTTCAATTTCATGAAAGTAACTCAATGATATTCTTTACCACGTTATCAGTGAATATGACGCCGTTATTAGTAAAATTTGAATGTCAGCTTTTGAATTTTGCAGAGTATTTTGCTTATTCAACATTTTCTTCCATATTTTGGAGACGTTTGCTATTTCTGTAACATTTTATCTTATTTATTATAATTAGATAAGATACTATTGTAATGTGTTTTCTTTCATCCTTAGCAAAAGACGAGTTTCTCCTTTATTTCCAACATTTTTAGCCGATTGAATGCCAAAGTAACACAGGGTAAGATGATTAATTATCCTTAGATAATAGTACGTTTTCCTGAAAACCAAATATTGGTTAATTGATTCAAAATTTTCTTAAATAATAACTTTATAAAGGAATTTTTCTTGATTGATTGTATTTTCACTATTAGCATATTAAGAGTTACAATTGATTGATCTTGTAATGAAGCTATCAAATTTTGTTCAGTCTCTCAGCAAAATCTTAGGCCGAAACGGTACCGTACGCGTTATAATTTCTTAAGTTTTTTCTTTTAAAATTTCAAATCGGTGGATCGTTATTCCTTACATTATTAAAAATATATATAATAAGGCAAATAAATTTGGCTCTCCGTTTCTTGGCTATTATTGATCCCTCTGGAGTAAGACTCGGAAATAGTCACACAGTATGTAATGATGTTCTTAGTTGTAGTTGCCCGTGTAATATCCAGCTTATCCCAAAAAGCTTTTAGCTTCGCTTTCTGCAGAAGATTCGGATGAAGGGATGACAGTTGGTTTTGAAAACGCGTCAACCAACCGAATGAGACATTGTGAATGAAATGCACAAGGAACTTCCCTGTTGCGTTTGGCTTTACCGTTTGTAAGGTTCGTGGCATCCGGTACAGGCAGACGGGTATTAGGTTCGTGGCGGACTAGTTATTAATGACCACAAGTTTGGACATAAAGAAAATCAAATATGTCAAAATATTTTGATAAATAGTCAGAAAGAAGTAGTTATCGAATACTGAAGGAAAGAGGGCATTGAACAATGTACGTCAGAATAACTGAACATAATAGCTTTTCTGAGGCAAAGAAACTAGCTTCTGTCAATATGTGCAGTCCAGTTTTCTTAGCCATTTCATCTCTCTCTATCTCGGAAACCTTTAAATGTCCAAAGAAAGAAAATATATGGTTTCTGCTGAAATCGAGCATTCGAGATAAATGAAATCAACAAACTACGCACTTAATAGGCTTCGTAATGCAAGTGAGAATAATGCGGTGCACTTTTTCAAGAGTCAGTAGTGCTTGAATTCAGTTTGGGACAAGTGTAATAAGGCATATTTCTCCTGATGTTCAGTTAAACGTGTTATTCGTTTCTCTGTAAATGTTAACGATGTGTTAAAACGACAAGTTGGTGGACCGGAAATGCCGTCTCTTATTATCATAATTATTCAATAGATAAAATGTCAGTATCGTTTTTGAAGCAGCGTTTTTCACTTATTGGATTTTTATGACAATTGCTCAGACTGTCAGTTTCTTTTCAAGTTAAAATAACTATGCACTAAATTGATACAGTGTAAGATAAATGCTTTAATTAAATATCACTCAATGCGATAAAATGATTGAGACGAAGAGTACATGATGCTGCTATGTTTTTTAATGAGTAATGCTTTTTTTTAATGACAAGTGTAAAAAAAAAAAAAAAAACCTTAAAGAAACTATACCAGCTAGTATTGCTTTCGTGTGGCTGGGTGAACTAGAGATGTGGAAACGTATGTTTTACATATATAACTGTACTGAAAAAAGGAAACGGATTATCTTACTCCTGAGACTCATGCTACGTGTACTCATGATAGTTGTACACTCCTTCGTGAGCATGAATGGGTAAAAAGCAAATCTTTCAGTTCCGTTTTTTTTTTTCATACGTAAAAGAAAATCTTGCAAAGCATATGCTTTACTTCATGTATTAATTCTTTATTAAATTCTTTTATAGTCATATAGCGATGTTTGTATCGTCATTTGAAATGTACCTTATCTCACTTGTTTAATCATTTAATTCATTGAAATTGTCGTGACTAAAACAAGCTGCTTAAATCACGAATTTAACAAATGCGTTGCCTTCGCTGCCGACTTGGAGATAATTCGAAACAATTTTCCTAGTGTCTTATGCTTGTATTCCTTATCGTGTACGGAAATGCTGAACTAAAGTTCGTTTCAGTGAAAGCACGCACAAGCGTTGAGTTTCAATTGCAGAAATGGCAGTTGCAGCTCAAGGTTTACAATAATTGAAATGATGAATTTGGTATCATACATCGCAAAATGCACAGAATCTAAGATTATCAAGTAATGGAAATTCCATTTTAAAGTACTAAAAGTGGGAAAAAATTGCTTCAATTTTTCATTGAGCCTTTTCAATTCTTAATTCGAAGACTAAATAATTTTAAATTTATAAATTTATTTGACATTGATCAAGAGTAAATAATAATTAATTAAAAAAACCTCTTTCTCCATGTCACAATTTCTCCAGTTCTGAAAACATGAGAACTTCCAATCTTATACTACAATTTTTTAGCCTTACACGGATATTCGTGATTTAAAATCTGCATGTTAAAAACTTTCCCATATTCTCCTTATGCTTAATAAATGAAATCAGTCCACACGATCAGTTTCCTGAGATTTCAGTAGGTTACCCAGTAAAAATTATTCATGCCTATAAAAACACGGGTGTTACTACCACATGACTTAATTTCTGTTTTCAAACTTGTCCAGCGAGATTAACCACATCCCAGGTATACCCTCAGAATGACAAGCCATCATCACTTAGATTGTTCTTTGAGATGGCACGCCATTGGTCGATTTGAAGTAGGGAAGACGCAGGCGAAAATGGTAAGTTGGCTTAATGTGTCGCGTAATGTTATTTCACCACAGACGCAGTTTCTGGAACCATGATAAGCAGAATTGACCAAGGTTGCTCGAGGACTACGTCAACTAGAACAGCCCGCTCTGGGTCTAAAAGTAAGACGAAACGTAACGTCCTGTGACCTGCTATCTCTAGAGGTTGCTGCGGCCACAGGAGAAAACATTTCCAACGTAACTGTTAAAAAGCTCAATAGAAGTGCACTCTATGCATGGAAAACAGTGATTTGTATCCCATTACCCACAAACCACTGCAGAACTTGTCTACACTGGTGCCATATACTTGTGAATGAGAAATGTTTGTAAGTTAAAATGGGTAAATGTCCCATTTTAACTTACAAACGGATTATACTGTTATTTAATCTGGAAAGAACCAGGAATACGGCGCCATCCCTCTAACATTATAGAAAGGGACATTTAGAATGCAGGTATAAGGAGTGAAACAAAACGATCAACTACTGGAGCCCCGCCACATGTTTTCGATAGGAATATCGCAGCTGTAGTGGTAAGATTTTATTTTCGTGCATGACAGGCCCACTGCCTCTAGAGCTCAATTGGTGAAGTAGTAACTTGAAACTGATAATATATATCCCATTGCCGTTGCCAGTACGATCGTCATATTTAAATCTGGTAGAACATGTATGGGAAGCCGCTGGGCGACGCATCGTGCGTTAATTCTGCTCTGATAGAATAATCGGATTTATGGCCACAGAATGTCATTGACACCCTTATATCAAGCATGATCCATGGCTGTCTGGCTTGCTCAGTCCTCTAACAGCTGAGTAGGCCAGACAGCTGTGGAAATATGCCACCATATTTATTGACTTCTGTAATCTTTCTTTAGTAATTCTTGTACACCCCTATGCAATGTCCCTCATACTAATCGAAAGTTTCTTGCTTTCTCCTTATTTCGTTATTATTCTGTTGTACACCATTTCAGATTTTATCATGCTTTAGCAAATTTCACAAGTTACAAGTCATAGCACATTTTCTATATTTTCGTACTTTTGCTCAGGAGTAAAAAAATATAGAAAATGTGGTATAGTTTTTGACATCAATCCCATGCACGAGTCTACTAAACTTATTGCGTGGATGAGTACGATTTTTTTTATTATTTTTATTCCTTTTTACTTTAACAATAATCAGATACGCGAAAGGTCAGCCTATTGCATAGTATACAGAGGCGTATTAATTCGGAAAAGTTGCTCTAGACACTACATTACTTTTTCCCTCCGCTTCGAGGAGTTGGTGTGTCATCGCCGATCATCATCTTCTGCATACATATTCAAAACAACCATTCCCTGCAGAATTTACTACTTGTTTAAAAGAAGAGGAGGTTATAGCCACTAAGCCTACCACACCATTTGTTCCTTTCGGTATTTACTCAATTTTTATATTGTGCTATCCTTCCCACTTTTCAGCTAATAGCAGCGAAGGCTATTACAAGTAATCCCAACAGAAGTCCTTCAGTGATTCATTTAAGAGTATCACTCAGTCCATATTATTTTGTTATCCGATTTACGAGTGATTTTTTCCGAATAAAATTTGTTTTTAATGTAAAAATTTAAGCGAAGAGAAAATGTAAATCCATTCCATGATTGCTATCAATTTAACCAGTTTGATCGCTGCTTTGGAACCGTTATTTAAGTTTTGAGATAACCTCTTAAACAAACCATATTTGAATATGTAGAATTTCTCTTGAAAGTAATGCATTATGATACGTGAATAAATTTTTAAAAAAGTTTCCTGGCGATCAACTACTTAAACGTAATTTTAATTTCTGTAAGTGATTTTCATTTATAATATAAATGAAAAGCAACTTAGAGAAATGAAGGAAAATAATCTTTGTTAAGGCAATGTGAAACGACATGATTAATAGTTGAAAATAGACTGTCAGTATGATTTATCATTAAATAATCTTACGATCTAGCTTTACAAGGCCATTCGTGGTAATTTAAAGCCAATGCTTAAATTATCTCCGAGTTCTATAATTGGTAGTTGCGTCATTAGAGAAAAATCATTAATATTTAAGAATCGAAGGGTAAGCAGTTATTCTTCAGTAATTCCTTAATGAGTCAGAGGGCACCAATTATTATTACAGATATCCCTTTGACAGTTGCAAGTAAACAATGATTCAATAAAAATATTGCAATTAATTTGCAATCGAAATATTTGACTGGAGCGCATTTTTGCAGTTAGTTATTTTTTAGCAGCTTGTCAAAACATCGATGTTCTCGTGAAGGGATTCCTGTTAAAAAGATTAATAAATATATACGGGCAATCCTGATATTTTGACGGAAAAAATAAATTCATTTCGCATTAAATAGCGATTTAAAGCGAAATTTATTTATTAACGATTTTGAGGAATAGCGAGATTAAATACTATATTTTTGTTATGTTTTTTAGACCTTCATATCTAAGTGCAATATGAATATTGTTTTTATAACTATCTAACAGACCCTTTTAAATGGAATTATTACACGAGTCTGCTAATTTTAGAGTTTTAGTTTAGTCAGTTCTGATAAGAAGTTATCTGGTATTTTGTTTTATATCTAAGTTTCATTCTAATTACAATATTTCAACATTTCATCGCTCATTATCGATATTTTTCGTCTTTTTTAAGTCGTCCGATAAATACCCAAAGAATTAGATGGTAAATTAAATTTTCTATTACTATTCTAATTTTAATGAAAATTATATTGCTCTGTTAAGTTATCTTCATTTTCATTCTTGAAATCTACCCTCTCACACTTTACAAAATCAATCGTGTTCAAGTGCTGCCCGATTGGTACAGATAATCCAGTGTTAATCTTTATTTGCTTATCAGTTTTTGCTGCAGCCTGTGGTAATGTTTTTGCAATATACATAATTCATGCTATGCATATTTTCTGATGTTTCAATTAGTAAATTAGCAAAGCATTTAAATAGCTTCATACAATATGCATTTCATGTTTGCAATACGACTTTGATTCCATGGCAGATTATTATTCTTATTACGTGACACCTCCACGGAGTCCAAAGGCTCATCGAGGGAGAACACCTATTCTACAACTCTCCTGTCTCCACCACTCAATTCACTAACTGCAACTACACCAACGCTAAGCACCAACACTAGTATTTCCACAGACAATCACAAATATCCATCCAAAGGCTGCGGGTTTCGAACCCTCAGCCTTTTGGCTGGAGAGCGGATACTCTAACCATTCCGCCAACCAGGCTGGCATATTATACTTTATATATTAAGTGAAATTACGAAATATTCGATTATTCGAATATTCAAATTAGGAAATTATAATCACTGAAGCGATATAATTTCCTAATTTGAAAGCCAATATATATGAAACAATGAATTTGATTAGTGCGTAGTACGTTTTGGATTAGTGTCACGAAAACCAAAATAAAGCTGTTGTCTATAAAGTGCATTTCGCTCTATTAATGATATAAATAAAACTTTGGTTTCTTCATTTAAATAACATTCTGAGGGGAAAACATCCGCCATCTGATAACACAAAAAATGTCTTTACTTTGTTATTGACAAATTCAAATTTAATTGTAATTCTTAAAACAAAATCTTCGCGATGTCAGAATGCATTTTACCGAAATTTTTAAATTTAATTTCACATTATAAAAACTAAAATTAGTCCATATTTCTCAGTTTTTCAATATTTCAAGTAATCGTTAACAGGTTCATAATATTTTTAATGAAATCAATATAAATCAACGAATTTTCGAAAGTTTGATCTATCTAGAATAGGATTACTTTTTTTAAAGCGCTCCCCCCCCCATCGGTCGATAAATCCCATTTTACTGGAAAGTGCATTCTCATGTGTAGTTCTTGAATTCTTGTTACCAATTAACTGTATTCCTTCTGTGTTTGAGTTGTTTATTCCTAAGTAACATATTCCTTTATTTACCTGTCAGGATTGGTAATGATCTACTAAAGATCATTATGCGAAGGCAGGCGAATGACTCTCCTTTCCAAATTGCGGGATCCTAAAAGTAAAAAAAAATGTAGGAAAGAATGTTTTTTTTTTAGCTTTTTTCCCCTGTTTCATTGAGGAAATGGAAAATCTCAGAACGAGATACGTTCTGTTCATGATATCTTTATTGGAAACTTTAATTAGAAGTTATAAATAAATAATGTGATTTCTATGGAGCCTGAAAGAGCTGGAAAAATACCACGTTTAACCGCTAATCTTTGGAATTCCTGAAGCCTTGAACCATTCAATGACATTAATGAGAAATAGGTTACAACTTTTGGTGACATGATACGATCTAAAACAGTTTATAACCAATTAAAAGTACATTAAATCGAAATTTTAACATGGCCGATGTTTACAATTTTAACATCTCTACATTTCGGTCTGCAAATCGAACTGTATATATACTGTCAAACAATCTTCACTTTGTAATATTGCGAGTTGCATTTATTTTCTCACGAAATAAGAAAACTTACACATGCTTCATGCAAACACTTTTAGAACATCCCAATATCTAAACTCAGATATTTAAAGAGATTTATATGTTTATACAGTTATATATTGTAAAACGATGGCCATAAAGTAAGGTCGGAATGCATATATCAGCATTCTGTTGGTATTAAGCTGTATGCGAATTGTGGTGGTTTGCAGTTCGTCTACAGATAATCAAGGATGACCGGACAAGTTTTATTTTTCTTTTTTTTACACACTTAAAATAAGTCACCACTGACATATAAGGCATTACGAGTTATGCATTAACCCTTTCTGACCTGAATTTTTTTTTACCAAGTGAAAAAAAATTTCTTTCTATTTATTTTGTCTTTAGGTCTAAAAAAGCAAGAGTATCAAGAATATATTTCAGGATAGGAATTCTGACTGACTGATTTTATATGGAATCATTATATTCTGGTAGCAAATATTCAACTTACGAGCTTATACTCTATAATTCAATATATGCATATATTCTACTAAGTCATAAAAACCGATATTGGTAAGATTTATATGTATAATACATACCTGTTATTATATTAAAAAAATGGAACTATGACGTACGATACCAATTGGAATCATTCGCCACGTAATATGGGCTACGAAAGCCAAGACCGTTAGTGATTTCAATTGGAATCACTAGGGCAGAAAGGGTTAAGCAGATTTTATATCAGGTGATATTTTGTGATATTGATATAAAGTGATATTTTATATCACTATATCAGGCCTTCCATGGACACCAATCACATTGACATCCGGTCTCGAATTCTTCAACGTTATCAAAGAGCAGGAAGTGCGCATTCGATTGGACAAATGATGCCATGGCATCACTGAATGCCGAATAATGGAGATAGTTATGTATACAGCCTTTGTTTTGATTTTTTTTCTTTCTCCAAACTCCCATGTAGCCTGGAACTCCCTTTGTAGCAGAGCACCTCGTGGAGTACGAAATGGATAATACTCCTTCATAAAAACTTCACCGCCCCTGTTGAACATGGAAGTTGTTGTTAATGAAATGAATCTTTGGACAACGTGAGATGGTCTGACGTCTTATCGGAGTATGAAGTGTTTTATGGACTGCTTCTTAGATAACAATTTATTTGAAGTGTTCGTCCAGAGGAATAGCGAGCCTTATCCTGATACATCAGGTCGATGGCGAACTTGTTCTTGTATCAATTCGAGTGGTTCGTTTCTACATTTGCTGTTGACATTAATAACGTAATCAAAATTACGTCTCAACTTTGATCTCCTAACCGCGATCGACAATCTAAACTTGCTATGACCAGATTCGTTTCCATGACTTAATGTCTGGTGGTCTTGGAATGGATAGTGGTCGTTTGCATCAAAGTTGGTCTTTGAATGGCGATACAGGCTTCATCTTTTTTTGTGCAAAACGAAGCAGTATTTTAGACATTATCTTTGAAGAACTCTCAAATTTCAAAAGAATGCTCAAATTCAGTTAGTATAAGTCGAAAACTGAGACAGATTTTCAACTAATTCTAAAAAAAATAGTCACGTATGCTTTCAACGATTCATATAAGGTTGTGCTCATAAGAAGCTATGTAATCGGGTAAATATGATTGTTTGTCACACACACACGCGCGCGCCAGTCATAAAGAAAATTCTGTTTACTTTCGAGTCATTTACATTTTTAATTTTCTTTTTTATTTAAGTATATACTTTGTTCAAATATACAGAAACTGTGTTATTAGACATAGTTTTATTGAATGTCATTCTTTCCAAATGAAGATATTACTCTGTATATTTTATTTTGGTCATGTATTTATATTTAGATTTGGCTGAAATCAAACGATTTTTGTATCAGCTATATTTTCTCTACTGAATTAATGTAGGCTAAATCGGCTTACTCTCTAATGCGAAAATTTTAATGCACAACTAAATTTCAGATTTTATGTTGTTTAATAACTAAACAAAAATATACGAATTTAAGTGCGAGGTCGAAAAACCAGCTCATATGCAATAGATTTAACTTAGATTAATTATTCGAAAAAATTCATGAAGTCGTTTCAATAATAATAATAATAATTAGTTGTGGTTACGCCCATAGCAATATTTTATAACTAAGTGCAAAATTAATCTTTTTGTGAATCTAGAAGAAGTATAAATTGCTGTAGGGAGGCAACGATTTTAATTTGGGAATACCGAATTTGGGAATTTAAAGGTTGGAACTGTAGGTGGATCAAATAATATTCAATCGCTTTACCATATATATATATATATATATATATATATATATATATATATATATATATATATCCTTGAAAATAACTGCTATAAAAAGGACAGATATATGTAAGATGATGCACGCTATGTCACAGAAATTAAGGTGGTGTATTTCAGGCGGTACTCCTAATGTGTCAAACGCTTCTAGCTCATGACCAGTTCTTTGACAACTATGTCGTCCACAAGAGGGCCGCTCAGATAGTTAATGATCCCCTCCTCAGAGAATTCTTCCCACTGTCTCGCAGACGGACTATTTCTGCTTTAGCGCTGTTGCAAGACTCTCCCACATTTTTACTAACCCACTGAACTTGTTTCCTCCGCTGGTCTTTCATCTAATGTACCTTCATATATCTCTGTTTTCTCCGGAATAGTTTTATTTGTTAAGTAGCCCTTCAAGGAATAAAACCTTCATCTGTTAAAAAAAATCATTATCAGAACCCTTCTCCTAATATCTACTCAGGTTTCCGATTAATCTATCCCACCAGCAAACTGAGGCTTGCACCGTTAGTGAATGGATGAGATTCACATAAAAAAAGTTAATTCTCAACATTTGTAAAACTAACTCAGAGGAGCTTAGAACCATTGCTTGTGAACTGATAGCATAGTCATGAGAATGACCTTACATCGGACCTTCAGCCGGAAAGACATGACTTTCATGTAAGACTGCAGGAATCTCTAAGCAAGTTTCGGATTAAATCGATTTATTGTCTCATTTATACGCGGTAGTATCTTTCTGGTCGCAGCAAGGATTTATACCAGCAAAGCAAGCTGAGTGAAAGACAAACGTGATTAACAGGCGTACTAGATTTATCTAATGACCATAAACACAAGCTAACCAAACAACTCTTGAAATAAATGATCTGCTGCATAGCAAAATCACATTACAAAATTATGCATAAAAATAATGCTGTAGATGCGCCGTGTTCTCCGGCCGATCTGCTCAAGCGTGTGTTTGTATAGACGACAGACATGCAGCAGCTCGTCTGAGCTCAGGAGGTCTTTAATATTTTTGAAAATATTTTGTTGTCTTTATTCGAGCAGTTATTCTTATTGATAACGCCGTCTTCCAAATTACGTTAAAATGTTATATGTAATCTTTGTAGATAAACATTTTTAACCTTTGAAAAAAAATATAAGACAGGGATTTGATGTAAGTACTCCAGCCTATAAGGATGGAGTACTTACGCTACAAAATGTTAAGCAAATATTCTTTGCATTTGTTTATGCTGTAATAACGATTGCGATGAGAAATTTATGTATACAAATGCAACTAGCGACTTAAAAATTTTGAAGCCAGGGGACAACGCCTCTCATGCACTTCCTCTCCGCTACACGCAATACACGTTGGTAAAAAAAAAAAACATATATGCAAGGTTAAATTTGTAATTTAATTATTCAGTATTTCTCCTCATCATTGTATTGCATTGTGATCACCGAAGTTATTAAAGCGGAAACTAATAATAGTTCTATCAAAAGGTTAGATAACTTTGTTCGTTTGTTAGCACACATGCTATTACCCTTGCTCATTGCTACTACAGTAAAAGGGAGATGTAAAATAAATCATATTATTCGCTATTCCTTACTGGAAGAGGCTTGTATATTTGAAGGTTAAGCACGTAGAGGCGGTCTATTATTCATTTAATTGCTTAGTTCGATTGTTATTGTCGTGAACTGAGCAGCAAACAATTATCTTCCCGGATCCATCAATTTGGTATCCGCGGCTTCTCTAACACAAGGGAATTCTGAGCGTTCGTTTTATTGATGACCTTATCTTCTCCCATCACCTCTTGGATCTCCCTTGGTAGTTTTCAATTGATTAGCAAAGTATACTATAGTGGGAATAGTGGCTTTCCCTAGCCATTCGATTACTGGGTTACCACGGGTCATTGCAATAACACTAATTGACACTCGCAGAGTTACTTAAAACACGAAACTCAGGAATCTGTTGTTTGCACAGAATAACTACCACTTTCTAGCGCTATACGAATCTCAACAATTTCTACAAATATGTACAAAATCACGAAGTCCTATTCTAATGAGCATAAATCTTTGGGGAGATTTCAATGTAGAGAATGAAATTTGGTGGCAATCGAGGACCTCTTACATAAATGTTCACAGGGCGCAATTATTAAATTTTAGACCCGAGCAAGTTACAAACTTGTGTAAATTTCCTGTCTGTTGTTTAGGTGTTGTTCAAAACAGGTTTCTTTTGCTGTTATACGTATTTCGATCCACTGATTGCTTTTAATAGACACTTTATATTAAAATATAATGAAACATGGCTATGTAAATAGTTCTAGAATCGTCACGCATTTCAATTAAGACAAAATTTAGCGGAAGGCTAAATAGATTTGAATGGATCAATTTTATTAAATGGTTAAAATAACATTTGAGAGAAAATTTGACTAATATTATTAAAACTAACAAAAGTGCTTAACATTCTTGAATTTGAAATAATTGATATGCTGCCAAATGTATTACAATCAGCATAGCTTTCTGTTCCTGATTTCTTAAAAAGGATCCAATTTGGAGAGATATATTGTAACGTCACCTGCTCTGTGGATATTATGACAGTGCAGAACTGTCTCTTGAAGTTAGTGCAAGTTTAGCTGTGGACCAGCCGTTTGTAGCCCATCTGTTGTGATTAGCCAATAAAGGCTAACCGTTTTAATTTTTGCGATATCTGAAAGTGTGATGCAATAAATTTGTATTGACTTCTTTAGAATTTTCTCTAAACGGAGAACGAAATATTAGGTTTATGGAAAAGATCTAGATGTTATGAAAAGTGCAAATGTCTTCCTGCAAAAGAAGCATTTTTGCAGGAACAGAGGTGCACTAGCATTCATCGAATTTTTGTTTTACTCCATTCCGTATTTCTGTCAACTGCTATTGGTTGTTTCATGCATGATCGTAGTTTCTCTGTTTCCAAGAGTACTGCATATTTTAGGTGAATGTTTTCGTCGACCGGTGTGAGACCGCCATCCTCAGATTAGATGCCTGAACTGGTCAGAAAAAGTAATGTTTGGGCTAGAGATGGTGTTTCCGATTTATCTAACTCTTTTTCAACCCACGACAATAAAAGGAGCTTTAACCACAGTTTAGTTCCCCATCTGAGAGAGAGAGAGAGAGAGATCGATCAGTGAAATACAAAACAAAAAAAAATCGAAATGTCCATTTTAATGCATTTTAATTCTTTTTTCAAAGAATCGTTTTTACGAATCTTTTCAATTTAAATTTCGAAATATTTTTGTTCTCATCTGTTATTTTTACAATTGGATATTTGAGATTTACTAAATGTAGGCAATAACTGTCTATCGGAGGCAAGTTCTGTCTATAATTTCCTCGTTACCAAATTATCTTGTTTCAGTATTTCGGATGACTCATGCTAATCTAGTGATTAATTGCTCACCTTTCTGATTATGGCAATCATCAGCTACGATTTTTTCCACTAGCTTCGTTGAACAGTCATTAATATCAAATTCGCAAAAGCTGTTTCATGTTTTTCGTGCTAAATAACGAACAGCACTCATATGCATAGTTGCTATGCGATAAAAGTCTTGTAATCGGCAGTGAATTTTAATAGTACACATTTTCGTGCATCAAAAATTCAATTACTGCGGGCTCTTTTATTAGCTTCAACAAACTTGCAAATGACCCGTCTGTTGTGAAAGCAATAACTTGAGAAATAAGACTTTAGTCGCGCATCACTGTATACTGAACTGTGGCAGAAGGACGAAGAAAGAAAATACTACAGACCCAGTTTAAGTGTCATTCAAATGAAATTCCCAAATACTCGTATTTTTACGTTTATAAGACGCCCCCATATATAAAACGAACCCTACTTTTTCGAACCCAAAATTAAGAAATCAATATTTTAATCATAAAACAGAATACATTTCATATTTTTTTAAATATTCAAAGTATATTTAGTAATTTTTAAGTAATATTTTTAAGATACATACTTGGAAATATTATGCATCACTCTCAGTTCCGGACATATCATTTTCTTCATCGTTTTTTTTTTTTTTTTTTTTTTAATTTCGGACATTTTTATGGGCCTGTGCTCAAAATGTTAATCCATTCATTACCACGCCAGTGAGTTGCAGACGTATGAATGCTTTCAGAGTTCTGATTGGTTTATTCAGAATCAGTCGTTAATGACGTCATCGATAGAGTTAACAAAGGCTAGTGATTGGCGGAAGCCTATTCGTGGAAACAAGATACCGGCAGGTTCGCCACAGTTACTTAAGGTCTCTCAACCAGTTATCCCCGTGTATAAGACGACCCCCAATGTTTGGTGTAAAAATTGTAGAAAAGAGTATCGGCTTATACACGGAATACAGTAAAAAAATACAGCAATTTTTCTTCCCTGGACGTAAGATCGCACTTGACTTCCCACATCTTGAACCTTCTGAATAGCAACCAATTTTTATCAAATGCATTGCGTAAAACGCAAAATAATTTTTCTTTATTTAATTTATCTGTAGGAATATTTTTCTTAGACTCTGCCTATATCGATTTTATTTAAAAATTTAGTTATCTGAATCATTCGATAAAATTTGTATTATTATTAACTTGTTTCAATCCGATCATTTTCACATGCAGTTAGAAAAACATTTCGAAATTATATATGTTTTGTTTGAATTGACTGAATAGTATTTGGCATTTAAGATGTACCCTAGAATATACCCAATTTCTCAGTTTTCTTTCAGGACAAAACTGTTACCATCTCATACATTCAGTGCAGATCGAAGAGTTTATCCAGAGCTTTTAGCAAATACAGTAAACCATCGATTTAACGGACGAAATGTCCTGCCCGTATGTCACATGTGAAAACACCCTGTTAATTTTATAATGCTTTTAACCAAGATTTGCTTATAATTAAATTAACAGGGTTTTTTGTAATTAATTTCCTGTTATTTTTAACAAATTTTAGGCAATCATATGTTGGAAAAACACTATAGTAATTTAGCCGACATAAATGAGTCACCGCTCATAAAACATGTTCGGCGAATAATTAGGACGTGATCACACCAATCGCACTGTAATTGGTTCTTTTTTGGCGTGGCGTGACTTTCTGTGGCAGTTTTATTACACACATTTTCGTAATTTTAGGGAGTTAATTATTTAAAAAAAAACAGCAGAATTCAAAAGTTCAAAAAAACACAAACAAAAAAACTTGATAGTTTTTTCAAAGCAGGATTACCTAAACCAAACGAGCATTAACTTATCTAAAGGTGTGAAAATTGTGTTAAAAATTGTGTGTAAAACAATTTTTTTGTTATTACAGTGCTAATATTGATAAAATTGAGTATAATGTTACAGATATTTTTATTTTAAAAAAATCGCGATTTAACGGACACCCCTTAGCCCGTATTAGTCCGTTAAATCGAGGGTTTACTGTATGAGCTCCTCACCACATTTAAACCATAATATCAATTTTGCAACCTTCATTCGTTTACTTAAGGACAAACTGTCCCTTGTTCACATTCAAGAGTATACGAAGTGCTCTGTACTTGAAACTTGGGTTTCAATGGACAGACAGGAAGAACTGTTTATCTGTCTTGGAGAACAAACAATACATTTGGCACCACTGATAATTATAGGAAGTCGGGGCTAGCAGACAGTACCTTTGATACCCCTTCACACAGCATGAAATCAAAAAGTTCTACAGCTATATACGCAGCAGCTTTAAAACATTCTTCAAACCTCAACAAGTATAATTATATCAATTTGCCAAAAATCTGGGAGATTAAGATCAAATTAAATTACTTGTTATCTTTCCCTTTATCTAACAGTAGATGACGTCAGTTTGGGACTATAGTTCCTCGTGTTGTCAGTCACAATTTTTTACACTGGTTCCACTGTTAACTTATTGTTGGTGTTCGCCTACTACGACAACTGTTTTTTGTGATCTGAAGATGCGTGGTATTGGAGTACCACGAAATATACTAGCGAAAAAGTTTTAATATTATTTTTATTCTTGTGTTGTGAATTAAAACCGTTAATCTAAAAATGAACTGCCAACACAGAAACCTTTTTACCAATTTCTTTTAGTATGTTTTTCAAAATTATTCGAGTTGATAGTAGAGGACTGCAGGTAATAAATTGCCAAAAAATGCTATTTCATCTTACCCGAAGTTGCTGTAATAACTTCCCATCTGATGGAAGGAATTTACTAAACCTTAGTATTCCTGATATCTTAAAATTTATAAATTATACATTATATTATCAGTTACGCTTCTTTAGTAGATGTATTCTTCAGTCAGATTTTGCCTTTTCTATTTGCTGATCTTCTAGAAATTCTAGTAGGAACGAGTACAGACAGTTGGAGACAACGAAAACACGTGAACAGTTTATTGACCTACGCTAAACAATAGTTTTGTTGTTTCATTTCTCGTCATTTTACTACCTAAAAGACCGTAAACAACGTGCTGCGTGCATTAGATATAACTTTTAAATGGGACTCAGAAAAGTAATTTGAACACGTGAGCTATTACACACGTCTTTACGAGACTTGAATATTGCAAGCGTCATTATAAAACAAATAAAATGAAGAGTTTGAAAGAAAAGGGGTTATGCAAGACGACACCAGCTACTAAATGCATACTTGTGAGTAGAAGAACTAATCTGTTTGGACTACAAGGGAATATGTACCGCTTTCGAGCCAGATGCTAACAAAACTTAAAAGATTAAAGTTTACTACTAGACGGAAATTAATCAAAGTTCAGTTATTTGGAGTCTGTCTTCTTAAAATTCGCTTAATAATTGCTTCATAAAGCTTTAAATATCAGTCAATTACTGCCATTTGAAGTTTGGAACATTTAGAAAATTAACAGCATCTTATTTTTATTGAAAATGATAAATAAATAAATGGAGGATTATTATTGGAAATTTTAAATATTTAATTCCTAACTCACTTCGAAAAAAATTGCCACACTCCAATAATGAATGTCTTCCTGAACACTGCTTCTTCAAATCATTCTGAAAAATTATATTTTAATTCAATACAGTTAATTTCTTAAAAAATAAATCCCCTTAACACTTTTTATTCCCCTATTTTTTGAAGAGAGATGGGCAGTTAGTCTTCTTCTCCTTCTCCTAGCCTTCACTGATAGTGAGCTCAAGCTATCTATGAACCACGGCTCTTGAATGGCACACTCTTTAAAACGGGAGCTTCCGGGAGAGAAAGAAAAAATACTTGCTCTGCCAAGTCGAGTAATTTGGTAACTGGCCGAAAAAACATAGAAAGGTTTGCAGTCGATGACTGCTAATACATAAACAGTCTGCCTTCCAGCAGCCTAGCGTTATGGAAGCAAATAGCATTTTCCAGAAGGCTGCGCAGGAACCTCTCTAGCATTATTTTTAAATATAAATGTCTTTAATATACTGTCTTTTTATGATTGAAATCAACGTTAAGAACTCTGTTTTAATACTTTTCCACCTGACTGTTTTTGTATGTGCTTATAGCAAGTGATAAAGAGAGCTAATACGCACTGCTGTTCATACGTTAGAATTTGTAACTGTAATGGTACTCGGTTAGAGCTTGTACGGCTGTTTGTTATAGAATTCTATTCTTGCATGTCGCTGCACATAGGTAATATGCTAATTCTGAAGCATATCCGCAGCCGTTCCAGTGTATTCTTGGCTCATCCATGATACTAAACAATATTGGACAAAAAGAAAAAAAAAATACCAGCATGCAATTATACAAAAAAAAAAAAAAAGACTTAGGACGGAACAAGATCATTTAGCTGAACAACATTGCATCCACAACATATTTTTCCGGAATATACAACACTTTGTATATTCCGGAAAAACAATGGACACACCCTTTGTGTGGGTGTGTCCATTGTTTCTGTTTTATATGGCTTTTAAATATTGCCATATTCTAGTATATGTTTTGTTATCGGACCCTGTATATAAAAAATAATTCATATTATATATATTTTAGCAAATAGTTTCTGTTCATATCTGAATATCATGATATTCTTTCGAAAAACATAGTGAAGACATTTATTTCGCAGGATATGGCATAAAAGAAAGCTATATGAAGTGTCCAGACCAGTGTTCTTTTTTATATTGCTCACACCCACGAAAAAGTACTGTACTTGCTAATTTATAGTACATTTTGTACCGTGGGTGGGGTAAGCATTTTTTTATCAATTTTATATATTTTTATTAGTTTATTTAGAGTTTATTAGTTTTTTATATAGTCCTGAAACACTGCTCTAGTAACCGAACGCGGAATCTTTTCAAGCCACTTCAGGTCTCCAATAAGCACCGCAATGGTCTCACACGGGGCGAAGAAATTCACCTTACACCTAAAGACAATCACAAGAATGTGGGTTTCCAACCCCAGCTTGTTGGTTGGACATCTGGTACACTAACCATCTGGCCAACTATGCAGGAAGGTGTGAGAATTTGTGCTATGTTTTCACGAGGAAAGAATAATCCGAACCATGTCGTGTGTAAATATATAGTAAACTTATAAAAATCTTTTTTTTTTACTTGTTTCTAATCTAAGTTTAGTTAAGTATAGTTTTGCCTGAATAATATAATTTATTCATCATATAACTGTTTATTTACACCAGCGAAATATTGAATTTTTCTTCATCACTATTGGAGTTACTTGGTCTTTATAGATAATTGCGCCATGGCTAATTTTTAAGTTCCTAATACATCTTATTGAAAGTATCAGCTCGCTGAGAGCTGATTACTTTCAATTTTCAATTTCGGGATACTGAACATGCGGAATATACCTAGTTTTGCAGTATTATCTAACATGTTTGCAAGAAAAGCTTACAATTCTCTCCGTGAATTTGAAACTTTTCAACTGAGTTAGGAATTCTTCAAGCACTCGTATATCCGCAGTCAGTTTCGCTCACACTTTTGATATTATTAATATTTACAAAAGAACAGTAAAATAGTTACTTTTCTGTATTGAGCGGGAAGGATAAAATTGGAAAACTAATATTTAATGTCTGTGTGTCTCAGTAGTGCTTTCCAAAGAAGTTTTAAACTGTATAATAATTTTATTATACCATGTGGCCATTCAGTAAATATAGCTGGAATATACTACACTACGATACCGATTGAGCACACTCTTTTTTAGACTAATAAAAAGTACATAAGAATATGAAGTAAGAATACCTGATACAGCTATAGAGTAAAGGAGTTTTTCCTTATCATTGTGTTTGTCGTACAACAATATATTTAATTATGGTATGTCATAATATATTTCGCGCACAAGAGTTCATTTCAATGGACATGTTTTGAATGCATTCAGAGATCTTCAAATTCTGAACTTCATCTTTAAAAAAAGAAAGAAAAAATTCACGATTTTCCCCCCACTTAGGATTTAGCAGTCATTTTTCAAAGATGACGCAATAAATAACAGAACATGGTTACATGTGACATTCTGAGAGAAATCGAATAATAAAACCGTTAAGTTTAATACAATCGAAATATTCTGAATTCTTTGCACGCTATCCTATTTCTAAACTGAAAGTAAAGGCTGCTATTAAATTGAAAAATCCGAAAATGTCAATAGTTCATTTTAGTCAGGTTTAACGTATTTTAAAGTACAAAAATATATTTATCGTTTAACAAACAGCTGACGTTTATTTATTTATTCTGGAATAATCTTAATCTCGATTCGGTACTGAGGATGTAGATAATTCACCAGAATGCGACTGATTAAAACAATAACTGTAGTTTCTTAAAACTGTGCGTAATTCATCAGCATTACAATTTTGCTCTTATAACAAATCCGAATATTATAAACAGGAATGGATGATATAATGGATAATATATAAACATAAATGGGTGGAACATGTTCAAAGAATGAAAATAGAAAGATTACCAAAACAAGCCTTAAAGTATAAGCCATTAGGATAAAGAAAACCAGGATGTCCTCTTAAAAGATTCAACGATGACTTCTAAGGCCGGAACAGGCCACGCTAGGCCTAAATCCTTGATATGCATGATGATGATGATGATAAACAGGAAATAGTTGGGACAACTACTGTTAATCAAGTTGTATAATGCTGATTAACATTGTTAACATATAGAGTCTGAAAAAAATAAAACTAAATACATACAACAAATAAATACATTTGTTGTATGGATAACTAGCACACTGCACCCTCTCTTCCCTCGTCATCGTCCAAAATTTAGCTTTTCAAGATCTATGAAACTCCCAATCATAAGAGTTCACTCGTGACTCGTGATCTTGCTATTAATGATATCTTATATTTCTTACATTTAGTGCTGAATCAAAAACACACTTCCTTCAGCGTCCTTAAAACAGTCATCTTAAGAACTAACACTGCGTGAAGTGGTTTGTGTTCCCGCAGGCATCCGTGTTCTTTAATAAAAATTGTGGACTAGAAACAAGAAGTTTGAGAAATTGACGTCAGCATTTCTCAGCAGTATTCTTCCTGCTGCAATTAAGAAAAAAATATAAATACATGTAGCTGGTGCCAATGTGGTGTTTTGAAATCTTAACCTCTTTGATGCACAGTCAACATAGTGACATACAGCGAAACATTTTTTATAACCACCGATAGCATTCACAAGGGCTAGATGCCGAAACTAGTCCAAGAGTCGTGAAATCGTTTTAAAATATATATCACTCTGGAAGAAAAAAAGAAAAAAACTTAATTTATTTAAAACTTAGTGCACGTTTCAAGTGTAAAAGTTATTTACAGAAATGCAAGTTCTCTCAAAGGATAGTTCTATAAACATTAAAAATATTTCAAGAACTATCGGATACATGGCGAAAATGATAGCCATACTTTAGGTTTGAAAAGTATGTTTTAAAGTTTAAATTATCTTTAAAACTGACTATCTCTGATTTATTTTGAACTATCTGTGATTTATTTGATAAGGCTGGTCTAGAGGTGAGAACAATGCTGGGATTCAAGCGAGTTTCAGGAACTCTTGAATGGTTCTTGTGATGTTTTCCGTGAAACTTATTGGCTTCATTTTTACATTAGGCAGTAACTCAGTAATGTACACAAATTACGAATGGTGATTTATGCCTTGATTAGAATCGAGTCCACTAATAACAGTGGTCCTATTTAAATCTTGGTATAATTTAATGCTGTAAGATAACCTCACCCTTTCTGGATAATTCCTTATATTGCTGATGTAGATATTTAGAACTGTCTAATCTTTTAATATTGACTATTAAAAAAGAGCCGTCCTTAAGTATGTGGCTGCTCTTACACCTTTTTCCGCTTTAGGAGATTACTCTTCATGAACTGTCATATAGAAAATGTTTATTAAAATTTAAAAAAAAATTAACTGATCTACTTTTGACAGGTTAGTTACTCTGTAATAAGTAGAAACCAAATTGAAACCTTAACAAGCAATACAAATTTTTCTTCCACTTTGTGAAGAAAACGTAATCAGTAGTTTTCAGAGGTATATTCCAACGATCAAGTAATCTACTGTATTGAGGTTCGATGCAATGTAATTTGACAGTAATTACCTTTCAATTAGCCTCTTTGAGGAAGAACTACCACATAAATTAATAAGTTTCAACATCGATTACACTAGTCACATACAAGGAACTTTGCTCTTTTAATATACATACGGTATATTTTTATCAATCGGTTCACTGAATTTAAAGCATAATTTAATTTCTACGGGCATAGATTTATTTATGTGATCGTATGAGAGCAATCATCGAGATAAGATTTTTGACCAGTAGGATGATTACATGCAGGAGTTTGTTTTCAGTTGGTTTCGGTCAGTTAATTTTGATAGCTTATTGATGGCTTGTGTATTCATTCCCTAATGCATTTAATCTTGACTTATTTTTAATCAAATAATTAATAAATATTCAAAGGTCTTTAATTATAAATTACAACTCGGTTAAGCAATGTAGCGTAGCCTAATATTTTAATGAGTTCGTTAAAGTGAGGTTAGCTGTATGAAAACGTTCAGAGTATACCAATATAACTTTTTAGGTTTTGTTTACTAATCATCTTCATATCCGCTCACTGTTAAAATGCCATTCAGGTTTTACGTATTCTGGTAACTTGAATTCATACGTTCGAAGTACGAATAAAATAGTTTCTATGGAGCATGTCTATCCATCCATCAGTGGCTTTAACAGGCACTTAAGCGCCCATGACCTTCCAAGTATCCTTGGATTTCTTAACCGTAATACGAGGATAAGTGGTTACCCCTATGCCTCTAAGTATTCTTGTCGGTTAATTGCGTGTATTCTATTGGCCGGTTTGCCTGTTCTGAGGGACGAAGAACCCGAGTTTCTTGGTGAAAAAAAATCCTCTACTTCTGTATGAGACTGGCTAAGTTAACTTTAGTCGAAAAAGACCAGCTAAAGGTTCCTCACGTCATGAGCTGGAATCGAACTCAAGTCTTTCCGACCAAAGGGCTTCGTCTATACCGACTTAGAGACGAAGGCTCGTATGGAGCATGCATTCATGCAACAGCTACCTTGATTCGTGCAATAGCTTGATGCAATACCTTGATTCGTGCAATTGCAATAGCGACCTTGTTCGCGCTCGCGCGCGCGTGTGTGCGAAAAGTGCGACGTGTGTGTGAGAGGAGTGCAGTCCATGATTTCTATATTATATAAAGTCAAGGACAGAATTCGTTTTATGTAATAAGTGCCTAAGCAAATATTGAGGTAAGAATTAAAGAGCAATAAATATAATAATTTATTCGATCATGTCAAAGATCACTGAGATAATTAGAGATTCTTAAAATTTGTAATGATCAAGTTTCGTCGTCTCAAAACATGATTGTTCTTCCTGTTTATCAGTATGTGAGAAAATATATGTTCTGCAATAGCAATGTTAAATTATTACGATATTTTACAACCAACTGAAAGAGTTTTGTGCTTGTATCTTGGAGAGTGAAGTGGTTATCGTTTTAGCTTCTTTTTCAAATTATTTTTCTCTGGATCGTTTTATTTTGTTATGCAGCTGCACACGTAGAAATCTGTGGTAGGCTTAATTAATCTTATTAGACTTTAAGGAAACTCTACAATTTTAAGTCGTTTGGTTGAATGTCATACCAGCGAAGTAATCAGACCGTTTTATTTACAAAATGGTCTTTATATATTCAGTTTTGCGCAAGATGTTTAAGCGTTTAGTCCGATATGTGAATATTTCACTGCTGTGATAAATCTGTTTTATATCTTCTGCCAGCCGATAAACTTGTGAACTGTTCTGACATTTCACACGTGCAATTTTCATAACTAAAACTTGCGTCTATTGATATGTACCTGAAATCTTTCATTTCATTTTTCCGAATCCTTTCATCGTGAATGTTTACTTATACTGGAAACTGAATTCCAACATAATAAACATTGTATTTGAACAAAGAAAGTGAGCCCATATAATGTTATTGCTTTGAGGGATGCATTACTACTATTCTTCCGAATCATTACGTTATTCTTCTCTATTGTAAATATAACTCCAAAGAATCAAGGAAATGTATACCAGCTGTTCTCTGCATTTTCCTGAACTGCTTTATATACGGAATTCTTTAGTTTTCTTCATTGTTATTGTTCTTGATGCTGCACAAGCAGACTGCAGCATTTCAAAGTGAGATAGAAACTTAGTAATACTTGTTTTTAGAGAGAGAATGACCTCTTATAGAAAAGGGAAATATAATTTAAATCGCGTATGGATTAGAATGTGCGAATTCATAAAAATTGCTCTCTAAATTCATTAAATACCTGTTCTTTAGAAATAAGCTCTTACTTTATTGAACTATTAAACAAAAGATATAGCCGAAATATGTTAAATCACGATCATAACTAAAAAGGGATATATATATATATATATATATATCCCTTTTTAATAATACTGTGTGTATATATATATGTATATATATAAAGCGTTCTAAATTTTGTACGTTAAGTGCGCACAGGAATGGAAACCTAAATATTCAGCCTATTCAGTTAGACGGAGCTGAAAGAGACGTAGTAGCTACAAAACATACCTTGCAACTGTGGCTATTAGCACTTGGTGTCAGCATCATGTATGATAATTGGATATTAAAATATCTCAACTTTTACGTCATTTTAATTTCGGTTCAGTAATGTTCTAAAAACTACATCACAATACCCCTTGTTTTCTAAGTATTTTCTAAATTTATTTCATTTATTGCATACTGTGTAATGCTCATGTTTCTGTTCTTTGTGGGGGACAAATAATGAATAAAGGTTTCTTTCATAGACGTATAAATTAGATACTTCGTCCAAATTGCACCATTTCCTGTTGATTTTTTTTAATTTTTTTAATTTAAGAATTGTTTTAATTTTGACATTTTGCTATTAGTTGCAGGTTATCTTATGTTACTCATCATAAGTATTTATTCACGATGAAAACTATAATATTATCATTTTCGTATGCGCCCCTATTGCTTCTAACCACCGATTTTCTTTTAAGATAATTTTTTTAAACGCGCATCCTTTCCATGCCACGAAATAGCTCATAAATAAAACATTGAGACTGGCAGTTCGTTTCTGTTTACTAATGATGGAGAAGAGAGAAAATTAGCGGAAAACTTTGTCATTTTGTAATTCTGAAGGCATGCATTCCATTTTAATCAAACTTGTTCCATTTAATTTCTCTTACTGCTTCCAGATGGGGAACCTAAACAGATTTCGGTATAGCAGTATATACGAGGGATCCATTGATTAATTGAACGTACAAACCATACATTTTACACCATAATGTAGCACCACCGTCACCACAAGTGGAAATGAAGTTAAGTATTCTCCGTGGGAGGGGCGAAGCTTAATGACCTTCAGGAATCCCAAGTACACTTGTTGTATTAGTCCTTCTAATGACGGAGGGAGAGCCTTCGTTCTGCACGTTCAAATTTCGTCATTAAGCTTCATGAGATAACCATAATTAAACAGCGAGTTACAGGACCAGAAGCCAGCGGAAGGAAACCTGCAGAGTTAAGCGCACATTTACGTCATTATTGAAAGCGCACCAAATGGAAAGGCTGTTTGTGTATTAAACCTCAGATGGGCAATAAATAATGATAAAGTCATTAATACGTGTATCGCGAACGATGTCAGTTATCACCTCTATTAAAGCAAGTTTTACTGAGATTACAATCTGTGTCAGTTTTTCACGAAGTTCAAAGTTATTTCTACACAGTAACCAACCATAATTTGTGGGTATTATTTAAGGTAGTATTCCTAAAGCAATGCTAAAACAATTTAAGAATAATTATGCAGTAGACGTGTAAGCAGAAAGGGAGGTCTCTCACAAATTATAAAAATTCTCCAACCAAAAAGAAGAAGAAAAAATTCATTCAAGTTACCCAAAATTGAAAATATGAAAAGTAGGAGTTCAAACTATGCTTTAGATGTTTGTTATTGTAGAAAGTAGAATTTATCATAATAGCAATTCGAAACGAACTTCTAAAAATCACATCTTGACCTTCTGTTTATTATCAAAGTGTAGAGTACTCACTCATATACTGTATATACCCAAGAATGATCGCAATCTTTGAATCTGAAAAAATACATTTCAATTAATATTTCCATAAATATCAACCTAAGAGATTAATCACTATCAATGTTACGTTTGCAACATATGTTTACGTAACAATTAATTATTATCAAATCTTCATGCCTGAATTAGTTTTGTTTGCAGCGAAACTAATTCAAACAAGGATGGTAAACTTTTACTAAGTTTACTGGAAAATTTCTGCTTTGAATCGCTAAAATTTTCGAACCAATCTAACGTTAAGTAAATTACATTTCCCTATGAATTTACCCCCGGATTGCCAGACTGAAAGTAGAATATTTGGAAAGTTCGTATATCTGCATGTTTGAGTGGTCTGAGGTGCCATCATTGTTTTGACTATTTTGATTTTCCACAGAGATTAACAAGATACACTTTTACACTCGTTCCTTGATTATACAAAGCATTGTCATTATTTTCAATTATTACCTCTTGCCAATATCAGATATAACAGAAACCGTTCTTGAGAAACTTCTCCTTACTCCTTCAGAGAAGTTTCGTCATATATATATGGATTTTTATATAATTCGTAAATTAATTTCAAAACATATTCCGCGTTAAACAGAAATGAAATTCATTTGTTTAAACAACAGAGTAATTACATTAATTGATACTTGTTTTCCTTCAACTTTTTTTAATTTAATTCTGTCAGAAATTTATTCGATTTTTGATAAATCAGTGAGAAAACGAAATATCCACAGCTGATAGAAAAAACGTAAAAATGTTACACTCTAAAATTAAGTGTGGATAAAATTATTTTTTACTATAAACAAAGAAGAGCAGAATTACATTGGACATCGTTGGTTTAGAATACTTTGAAATAAAAGAAGTCATTCATCACTTGACTAAAATTACAAATTAGTCATAACTTATATCTTCTTCTTATTATTGTGCTATCTTCTATCTAAGGTCAGCGACCATCTTGGCAAACAAACTGCGCTCTTGTGCTAATCTGAGCAGTTGTGCACTGCTCTTTCCTGTCCACGTCTTGATGTTGTCAAACCATGATATTCTTTTTCTTCCTCTAGTTCCTTTGCCACCAATTCTTCCTATCAAAATAGTTTGTAGAAGTTGGTATTTGCTGTTTCTCATGATGTGGCCAAGATATGATGTTTTTCGTTTCTTGATTATTTGTACAAGATGCTTTGCCAATGGATTTTTAGACATCTTCATTGGTAATTTTTTCTGTCCATGATATCTTTAGCATTCTTCTGTATCGCCACATCTCAAAGGCTTCGATTTTCTTGATGGTTGTCGCCTTCAATGTCCATGTTTCAACTCCATAGAGCAGAATAGACCACACGTAGCATTTCAGCATTCGGCATCCGACTTCCATGTTTAGGTCTTTATTGCAGAATAGTGTTCTCATTTTCATGAAGGACTGCCGTGCAACTTCAATCCTTGTCTTTATATCTATTTCTGGATCCCACCGTTCATTAAGCCAGCAACCAAGATATTTATATCTTGACACTTGATCAATATTTTTCCCATTGAGTGTCAGTTTCATTGATGAGGCTGGATGTTTGCTGATGATCATGTATTTTGTCTTGTTGATGTTTATATTTATTCCCATTCTTTGGCTTTCTATGTATACTCTGTCGATGAGTTTTTGGAGATCCATAATGTTATCTGCAATTAGCACGGTGTCATCTGCATATCGTAGGTTGTTAACAATCTTTCCATTTATTGTGATTCCCTCTGGACATTCTTCCAATGCATTTTTAAAGATTACCTCTACATATATGTTGAACAGGAGTGGTGAGAATGAGTTTTTGGAGATCCATAATGTTATCTGCAATTAGCACGGTGTCATCTGCATATCGTAGGTTGTTAACAATCTTTCCATTTATTGTGATTCCCTCTGGACATTCTTCCAATGCTTTTTTAAAGATTACCTCTACATATATGTTGAACAGGAGTGGTGAGAGCACACATCCTTGTCTCACTCCTCTTTTGATGTTAATATCGCTGGCGGTAATGTTGTCTAATTGAACGGTAGCTGACTGATTCCAATACAGATTTGTTATTAGTCTTATGTCTTGTTCGTCTAGCCTTATTTGTTGAAGGACTTCTATTAAGTTAGTGTCTGACTTTGTCGAATGCTTTTTCAAAATCTATGAAACACATAAAGACAGATTTCTGTTTTTCTATGCATTTTTGTATCAATATTTGGGTACAGAAAAGGGCCTCTCTGGTACCAAAACCATTCCGAAAGCCGAATTGTGTTTCACTTAGAGTTTCTTCATTTTTTCTATAAATACGATTCTGAATTACTTTCAAAAATATTTTTAATGCTTGGCTCATTAGACTAATAAGTCGGAAGTCACCACAGGAATTTGCTTTGGGTTTCATTGGGACAGTGATAAATGTAGTTTTGAGCCAATCTGATGGAAATTCATCACTTTCATATATTTTATTAAATAGTTTTTCAAGAAGTTTGATGTTATCTGGTTCTATTAATTTTAAAAATTCTGTTTGCACACCATCTGGTCCACTGGCTTTTCCTGTTTTACTTGTTCGTATAGCATTCTCTATTTCGCATTTCATGATTGCTAGTCCTTGAATGTTATCTTTTATATTTATAGGCTTCTGTCTAGTATCATTGAAAAGTTCTGTTACATATTTTATCCAAATCTGTGCTTTATTCTCTTCTTCTAGAACTATTTTTCCATTTTCGTCTCTTAGAGACACTATTTGCTTTTTCCTCAGTTTTCCAGAAATTTCGTTGATTTTCTTATACAGATTGAAATTATCATGTTGTTTCTGAAGCAGTTCAATTTCAGTACATAAATTTTTCATCCAATTTTCCTTGGCTTCTTTTATTTTTTTCTTGATGATGTTATGTGTTTCTGTATACCTGGCAAGGTCTTTGTTTTTGTACATTCTTCTTGTATCAATAAGAGAAAGAATCTCATCTGTCATCCATTCCTGTTGTTTTATATTATTCACATAACCTACTTCTTCAATACTTGTTGTTACGATGGCATTCTTTAAGCTATTTCAAAGAGATTCCACACTTTTATTTTCTTCTATGTTAATCTGTTGTAACGCAGGTTAAGCTGTGTCTTGGCACTTTTATTTATGTTCGGGTCTTTTAGTTTTTCTACATCAATTTTCTTTTTCTTCTTTTGTGATTTTTATCTGATTTTAATCTAAGACTTCTGCAACTATGGGATTGTGGTCTGATGAGATATCTGCTCCAGGATAAGTCTTTGCACTCTTTATACTACTGTGGAATCTTTTATTTATCAGTATATAATCAATTTGATTTCTGACAATGTTATGTTGGTTATCTTGAGGCGATTTCCAAGTGTACAGTCTTCTAGGTGGAAGGTTAAACCAGGCATTTGCTATTGTTAGATCTTCTTCCTGACAGAACTGGACTAGGCGATCTCCTCTGTCGTTTCTGGTGCCTAAGCCATGTTCGCCAACAATTTCTCCATCACCCCCCTCTTCCCACTTTTGCATTGAAGTCACCCATCACTATGTTTATATCATGTTTCTTTGTTAGGTTTTTAATCTCTTTTAGGTGTTCATAAAACTCTTCAACATCTTCTTCACTTTTGTCAGCTGTGGGTGCATAAGCTTGGATGATATTTATGTTAATGGGGTTTCCCTTAAGTTGTAACAGCATTATCCTTTCAGAAAATGGAATCCAATTTATTACTGATTTATTGATTTCTTCATCTACTATTACAGCTACACCATGTCGATGTTTGTTCTCATCATTCCCAGAGTAATACATTGTCGTATTATCTTGTTGACACTTTCCAGATCCTGGCCATCTTGTCTCGCAAATTCCCAAAATCCGGATGCCCAGCCTCTTCATTTCTCTTGTGGCATTTCTTAATTTGCCAGCTTCATACAGAGTTCTGACATTCCAAGTTGCAATTTTAAAAGTGGACATCATTTTGAGCCCGGAGATTCTTCGCACCCCTGTCCCATTTAAGGGACGCCGGAAACTTGGGGCCAATTGTAAGGGTTTGCTCGCCATGGTGGTTGTTCTGGAGATAATGTAGAGCAGTAGTTTCTCCGTTTGCTTTCTGCTCTGCAGTATTACAGACGTACACAATATAATCATATTGCCATCTGCAAATCTCTCTGATCACAAGCTTTTCCGTCATCATTTGGCTTCAACCTTTTGTCAGTACTGACAATGCTGCTTCCCAATGTCAGGGGCAGTGACCCCAGCAGGTGCTTATTTAATGGCGGCACTACACGCCATGTCACCGAGTTGTCATTGGGCTTTGTAAGGTTTTAAGTGAAACAGAGTTGCCACTTCTGCTCCCCCACACCCTGATAGCTCAGTCGCTGTTGGTCCACGGCTGCTTATTCGCCAGATTGCTCTGCTTATATCGCAGCTAGCCTCCATATCTGAAGGCTGTTCCCCGATCCGCCACCTGGGGACGCACCCGGTAGTAGTCAGCTCTGCCCCGGGTAACTTATATCACAAATCACAATATGCTGCCTGTTAACTAAGGAAGACATTTAAATGATACTATGATACTTCTACATTTTTATGTGTGTGTTTGTGTGTGTACGTGCGTGAGTGTTCCCGTGTATTTGTATGGAAGAAATTAACTGATATCGTTGCATTTATTGTTCTCTCTCCCTCTGTCTCTCGGCGAGTATCTCAATTAGAAATAAGCTATTCAAATTATTACTCGGTTTCCTCTTCCACTGTGTAATATTTTGCTAAAACTACATTTTCAAAAAAGAAAGGAAATCTAGGTGAACCTGATTTGAAAAGTTTGCTAATTCAAAATTTTCGCATTTTCCATCGCGGGAAGGAATACCCAAGACAGAAGAAATGTGCATGAAACATGCAGTGCAATGCTGACAGCACACGTCGCATGAAACACTAAAGCATTAACGATAGTGTAATTACCCGTACCTTTTAAACGTTTCGATAATTTGTTACTACAACGATTATCACTAATTAGTTTGCACTACTTTCCTAATGAAATTTAGATTTATTCAATGAATACTTCCTATCTACTAGAAAGTTCTTTGAGCATATTCTGAATTGATAGACATGCAATAAAATTTGTATAATCATAATGCCTTTCGCTTTCTACTATTTAACTTATATTGGAAATGTACATGTATTGCGGCGACTATACGTGTGCTGTACATTTCTCAAAAAATGTAGCAGTGATAGCTAAGATTATGAAACGCTCCCACTATTTCCTTATAGCTGAAACAATGAAATTTTACTTAGTTTGTTATCAGCAGTAATCTAAAGACGGACGATAAATAGTTGTTATAGCTAAGCAGAAAATAATTTTGTTTACCTGTGAATGACTGAGAGTTGTGTATTTGCTTGTGATTTGATTAAGTTAATCAAAATAAGCCATTAAGGTGATTGAAAATCAAAGATCTGATTAGCTATTTTTGAACTGTTTGTTCTCACAATGCACCAGTCAGAAGCCCAAGTACTATCGAACTCAGGATGGAAAATCGCTCTAGAGTAACCTTTGCCTTTCACCTCCTGCAACAAAAGATCATTTTCGTGCTTTAAAGTGTATTCTTATAAGTCTTCTGTCTCTTGTGAAATTTTTTTAATGCAAAATAGTTTTTACACTTCGCAATTTTCATCCTTTCTTGACAGTAAGAAAATTATTTTATGGTCTTTTTTTGACAGCAGTTACTTGTAGTATCGGAATTTAAATCAGATATACTTAAATGCGTTTCCACTATTTTGACATCTGAAGTAAAAATATTTTTTTGTATTAAACAAAAATGATAATTTTACTATCATAAAAGTAAAGCATCTGAAGTAGGTGAATAAAACACATCCTCATTAAAAATTGGGGACAACTTATTAGACTCGATAAAAGTAACAAAATATGTACGCCCATAATTAATTAGTCTTGTATGATATTATTTAAGGATGCATTCACTTTTTTTCTTACAACATATTTTCTTAATTGCTTTAATTAAAAAAATGAAATAATTTATAAGAAATGTTTATTCATAACAAATAATATCAGATGAGATTCTCTTTCCATATGATACATTTACATTTTTATGTGTGCGGGTGTGTGTGTACGTGTTTGCGTGTTCCCTTGTATTTGTGTGTTAATTTAATCGACATTAAAATAAAGGAAACGCACATCTGCCGTTTTCTAAGTAAACGAACACCGGGAAAATTTTCCGCCAATACATATACCTTATTGCAACCAAAAACATGTTGGCAGAAAGAAAATTAGCAGCATCTTAGGGACTATCATGTTACTTCAGAAAATGAAGTTGTTATTCCAAGTTCGAATAACGCACTTCGCATTTAAGCGATCTAGTTAAAGGACAAAGCAAATAGAGATGCGCTTCTGTTTGAAAAAAAAATCCAAGATTCTGGAAATATTTAATCGGATGGCAATTATTTTTATAAGCGCTGGAATTTATTTCGTAACAGCCTGCTCTCCAGAAATAATTTCCCTTCATATCTTGTTATTTAGGATGAATTACCGTTTTGTTATTAATCTTGAAACAAAAGATGAGAAATCCCATAAGAGAAGCCAAAGACGAATGCACCTTATGTAAAGAGAAAGAGGAGAAGTACAGTCACGTTAACAGAATCAGAAAGAATGAGAATTCACTGAAATTCGTTCTTTATTCAACTCAATTTAAAAATGAAAGGAATATGGTGAATTCGTAAATAAATCGAGGTATTGTCTGGGATGATACAATTTGTATCACTTCTAGGTCCTGATTAGTTTATTCGTTTAAGACTGTGTGGAATAATCATCCTTTAGGCTTGACCTAACCACTTCTCATGTATCCCTTTTCTCACAGATTTTAATTCAGATAATGAAACAGTAGCAGTTACCGTATTATCTTTCTCAGCCAACCAGAGACCGGGTTTACACGCTTTATCTTTGTATATAAAATGCTGTATATAAATATATTATTTTCTTTATTTCTAAACTATAATGTCGCTTGCTTATTAAGCTATTCAAGGTGCGTCCTTCAAAATCTGCAGCACATTGCTGGTAGGGTTGCGAAGGTAATTTAAATAGATTTACAAGGTGCGTATAGAATTATTGATCATCAGCGGTCACAGCTGGCTGACTATGCGATGTGTGCATAGTGATGGTCTTCTCATTGTTCTGAAGAGCCTTGGAAACAGAATTAGTATCAATCAGGAGTTTACGATGTTGGAGAGACAATAGTAATCGTTCCTCTTATACCTCACGACCTCAAATAGTTGGATCTTGAACACCGTATTCCGGGAAGATGAATTTTATAGATTTTCATATCTCGGGACTCGATGAAGAAATTTCGTCATAGGTAAAGAACACTTATTTCATAACTCAGACTCCTTACGCAATGTATCCAGTAAAACGCTTTTATTCGTTTGAGTGATGCTGAGGTCATATTAAATTACATCTTCTGAAATAACTAGAGTATCATCAATGCGTCAAGATTGAGCACTAATCATGAAAGGAGTGTTCTTTTTACTCTGATGACACACTATGCTGAATGAAGTAATCTCCCAACTTTCGTTTCTCTCAAATTTTCAGTCAAGTTCTTGTAAATTGCTTTTACCCATATGAAAATTGTTTGATCGCTCCCTGATCGTCATTCTAGGATTGAGCCAGAAACCTCCAATAGATGTTTATATCCGAATGTTTACAGACAGGAATAACCCAATGTGGATCATCTTCAGCACTTTAATTTGCATCGCTAAAACATCAAATTCAATCAACGCAAGTTAGTTACAAATTCTGTTCCTGATGTCTGTATGGTCAAGTAAAATTTAATTCATTGTTCATTTGTTCTTCAAGCCATCCTGGCTAATCTGGGATATAAATGAGCATTGTCGAATTTACTTAGGCATTATCGTATTTTATATTTTTGTATCAGTACTACATACGAGAGGTCGCAAAACTTATTTCACAAGAGTACTGTGTGGAAATATTTAAGTAATATTTATACAAACAGCAACACAGGTAAATGAAATGAAATAGGACATGAGAACTTGATTTTTTTTAAGTTTAAAGCTGAACTGAATATGCATTGTTCGACGGGCGGCTATGTTTTCACATATTTAGAGAACCGTACAGGAATGTTGGCATTGGCCAGCTAGTAGTAGAGTGCCTATGAAACAGCTATAAAAGCAACATAATCAGAGTTTGAGAAAGTGATTATAAGAAATCAGAGATTTCTTATAATCACTTTCTCTGATTATAAGAAATGATGCTGAATGTTCATATGAATATTATTGAAAGTATGTGGTTGAGAAATGAGACGTTTCGTATAAACTAAGACTACGGAGCTGTGTTCTAATAGTGTTCAAGCCGATTACTTTGTCTCACTGGATAACTGTAAGGATATTGCTGTTTAAGACAGGAATTATGAAAGATTTAAGCCTGAATCATTTCACACCATCAGTGCAAAGGATAGGATGTAGGGCCAATGTGCAATGAATAGCATTAATATACGGGCGGAAAAGAGTTGGCAAAAGTGCACGATACTGGGATGTAATGGTGGCATATCTGCAAGTAGAAATCCATCTACCATAACGCATGGCGAACGACTGTTTTCTCCGTTTTAACGTAATTATGCCAAATAAAACTTTTGGCTCATTTAGGTGCCAAAGCAAGTCGGCTCCATTCAAGCACAGACGTGCGGATTTCTTGCAAACTGTGGCATGACATCTGCAAAACGTTTGCCTATACGACTTCGTATAGGCATACTTTTTGCAGGTCTGTCGTCTTCGTCCCTTTATCTACAACTCATCGTAGATCACGTTTTCAGTGGCTTGTATCCATAATAATTGGACAAGACGCCAGTGAGCTAATGTGCTCTTTACAGATGAGTCGTTTTGTCCTTCTTCCGATTCTAGGCGACCCCTGACTGGTGTGAAAATGGTACTGCTTACCATCACGAATGTTTCTGAAAGGAATAGATACGGTGTTGTTGGGGTCACTAAGCTTAACGGACACGCCGAGCTATAGCTACTGGAAAAAGTGTCTGACTAGTAAACGATATTGCAACGAAGTTCTTCAACGTCATGTTCGATTGTTCTGTAGTGCTGCAGACGAAGAATTCATTTTTATAAATGACAATGTGACATCACATCCTACATGAACAGTGGAGATACTGGAGAGCGAGGATATTAATCGAATGGCCAGCGTGCGCCCCAAATCTTAACCCAATGGGACACTGCTGATGTAAATTCCCTTGCAGGAAAGAAACAAATCCTCATCCATGCTCTGAAGGAGAAATGGGCCAGTTTGCCCCAAGAACTCCTGAATCACTTGTGGTTAAGCATGGTACGACGTTGTGAGAATTGCGTCGCAGTACGGGATGAATAAATTCCATATTGAAATATCTATCCGAATAGTTTTCTCTAAGTCCTGTACATTAATTCCTTACCTACGAACCTAGGAAATTTAGAACTTTTGCCAAAAACGTATTACAATTTAATTTTTACGAAATATATAGCATATTTTTGTCTAATGTAATTTACTAGTTTGCTGGCAATAAATTTATCTCTACATTTGTGTGTGTGGTCATGATATTTTTTTCATACAGAGGTGAAAATGTAATTTGTTCTTGGCTTTTAGACGCCGGTGTGTATATATATGTGTGCTTTTTGTAGGGTACACATTCCGAAGAGGGTTCGGTCAACTGTGTGAATGACATGGTACACCTATGCTAAAATGCTATTAGGAAACTTCACATTTTTTGATTATTTTAAATCATTTTCTTACTGATCTTCATAGTACCATAGTTTCTTGCTGATATTTTATAGATTTGCTTTCCAATACATACTTAAATTATGCAAAATCATAATTTGGTTATCATGTGATTTCATGGCACTGTGTGCCATATTTTTTCTCTTTGATGACAACCAGGAGTACGGAAACAGATCATTCCACTAAAATTCTTGTATAAATCAGACTTGATATTTTATTTTTTATTTTTTTTAACCGTAAGGAAAGAATCGTAGAGTATCGTGAAAATGGTGTGTTTTGTAATAGCATTCTTAGAGGATACATTCATTCGCATAATAATTTTACTATAGGCATGATTCCCTCCTCTCATTTGTGCATTTAAAATAGTCCCAATAACACAAAGTTTAAAATTCCTCGACATCTTTTAAAAGTATCATAAATATAGAAAATTGCTTAATTCCATCGTCATTTCGGACTGTTTTGCCAATGATAATGCAGTTTTAGTGGTATCGGGGAAAATAAGAACTTTAACCCCGAAAATCAGTTAATTGCTGTACGCATATGATCAAATAACATCACCATAGAAGTCTCTTATAATTATTTAAATGCAGTATAGATTCGATTTGTTCAGAGTTAAATTTAAGTTTTCAAGATTATTATCAAATCTGAGAAATTCTAGTAATCAAGATGAGCTATCTGAATGGTGGCATTCCTGTTAATACCAACGAGTACCAAGAAGTCGGGCACGGGTTATGAAACTTCCACCCTAATTTGGTTTATGTATTGTAGACATAAAATAGTGTGCTCTTTAATTTTGCTACTGCCTGTTGTTACTTTTTTTTCTAAAGAATAGTACGCGATTCTTAACTATCGTGAATACCAAATTTCAATGTAGTCTAAGACTGTCTGGGACTGTGAAAGTCAATTGAAATTATTTTTTACCATGTTTTGCTAATGAAAATGAACTGACTGAAATATAAACTGAACCGAATGAAGAAAAATAAATATTCGATCAGTCGCCCAAAGGAACTTGTGTATGGCCACAAAAATGAAGCTAATAGGTCTATACGCAGTTAGCGATATACCAACGATGTGTATTAATCTTGGATTTATAAAAACATCACATGGTGTGTCAAAAATTAAGGAAAAGGGAAACAAATTCATAATTTCTTTTGTTTTCTTCTTCATAAATCAGTTATTAATTAATAATAGTGAAATCTGTAATGTGGTTTGACATTCATTCGTAAAACCCAGTTTAGTCGCCAGTTTCTGCTTTCATTCCACTCATAAGTACTTGAAGTGATTACAATGCATAACATTGGTTTCTGCTGTGCAGCTAAAAATATCTCGGTTGTATTCTTACAATGAACATTCCATTCTTTCTTTATCCTGTTCTTTTGTCTCCTACATTTTATACATGCATGTGAGGAATCTTAGGATGATATCTGCAGGAGGTATTGTAGATCTCGAAAAAGTAACCGCTGCCCTTCTTTTTCTACCTCTACATCTATCACTCCATTACACCCGGCAGTCACATTATCCGTGCGAAAAGGAAAACTGTGAATGAAACGTTTTTAGCATAAAATCCACTGCTTGATGTCATATTTCACCCAGAAGAATGATTATAGGATCTCAATTCCCCACCATCGAGGTGAGTTTAAAGCGAGCTTGCGATGCGCCGGACTCTATCCTAGAATCAGCAAGCGTTCTCACAGCAGGCCTCACCAAAGACATTGTTCCTTCCCTTGCATACAAATCTGTCAAATGCAGCACAGTATGGTAGGGGGAAACAGTGATGTATCACGTAGATAGTTGACTTTTTTCGTACCATTAAACATACAGTCGAGATTCCGAATTCACGGTGATCACTAAGGAAAGAAAAATGGTTTTATTTATATGTGAGAAATAGACATTTCTAGTTTCGTGAAGAGCGATTATTCTATATATATATAGTAGTACAAAGCTAAAAAAGTTGCTGTTAGAATACAACTGAAAGGATTTTGCACGTGATGTTTCGAAATATATTGAAAAATCAGTAGCCTAAAATTATATGCTTGTACGATAGAGAGAATTAGATAATATCACGTAAGAAATAATTGCATCGTATGAACATATTTCTATTTACATAAACAGAGACAGACTTCTGGAGGTCGACTGATTTAAATCTGATTTATATGTTTATATTATTTTATTTGGCGATCGCTTATTTTCGATATCCTTGGCGCGATTGGCGCAAACACCTTCATTCACGTTTTGATGTAATACCGATAAACTGCTTAATTGTTAGTTTAATTTTGCTCAGTTTCCATATATATTGCTGTATTCTTTACCCGGTATAAGACCATGACCTGTTGACTGGAAGCCTCAATCGACTTTAAAAATTCTTTGTATTATCTTTAAAATATGATTTTTCCTGATATAATACTAATTTACTATAAATTTAATTACTCATCTTTATGGGTGGAACAGATAGGTTTTTTTGCGTAGATAACAATCAAATTACTGAACATTGAGCAGCAACGATGCATAGTTTATATTTGGTCAAAATGACAATGATAAGATAAGCAGAAGAGGAGGAATCTTCCCTACAAATCCTCCAGTGCTTTTCGACTCTTTTGCACTTCTCAGTGGATAAAGTAACTTCTTGAAGGCATGCCAAATACCGTTTTTTGGGATTAATTTCAGCCTTTCCTTTTTTAAAACAACGTGAAATAAATGTTTTGTTAAATTCTTTTGTCAAACAAGTGAAGCCAATCAATAATATTCCATCTGGAATGGACGTTACTGTTGATCTGCAGTGATTCTAGAAATAAGCTTAATTGGTGACTTTACATCGTACTTGACATAAGAATCACTGCCAAGACTCCTAATTGTTAATTGCAGTATGCTAAATATTCATCTTATACTAGTCACGTAATCTAACTAGGTAACAACATTAAAGATTTAAATGGAAATGTCTGCTACATTGGAATTGAACATTCACTCTTTCTTAATTTCACGAATACTTAGTTATTTCATCTACCTTCATTTCAAGGAATTTACGAACTTTGCGTTAAGGGATAATTTATAATCTGATGAATAGAATACCTCCATTGAGGCTGTAAGTTTCATTTACCACATGAATAACAGGAATCTAGACGAATGGTTCTATCCACGTCCTCATAGTTAAAGTAGCTATTTTTGGAAAAACGTAGTTATTTTTTCTGAGCAGATGCCCGTTCAGAAAAAATAAGCACATTCAAAATGATAAACTAATTCACTAAGGTTCATAGTAGGGATTTTCAACGGCAAGCGAATTACTGAATATATTGCGACCGAAAATGAAGGCTTTTCTGATCGAATTGAACTGTGAAGTTTAATTGACTTTTGAACTGAACTGAACTGCGCAAAATCAACGGTTTTGCTAACTCAGATTCCATTCTATGCTTTTATTCAAATCGTCTACATTGATGAGATTTAAATATCATGACCGTATTTATTGTAGTCAACTGTAGACTCGATCAAACACATTTCGTCTTACTTCGGAAAGAATCGTCAAACCAAGAGTATATTCTTTTAGTTTTTTGAGAAAAACAAAACCAGATTTCTCCGTGATATAGTTTGTCATTTCTAATTCTAAAATAATTTTAATATCAACTTAAAAATTTTTTAAAGAAAAATTTCAGATCCTGGAGTTATACAGCTATTTCATGATTCGCGCGCATTTCCATAATTATGAATCTCAACTGCATGTTTCTAATTATCTCAGTCATTCTTGCTCAGTCTTTCGATTGGTAAAGGAAGTCCCTATCTTGGTGGCTAGGTTTCCCAATTCTTTAAACCATTTTTCTAGAGTTATATGAAGGCATTGGTTTACGCGTGGAACGTAGATAATAGGTAGGCACTGCATTAGAAATTTTCCGGATGCAGACTATATTCGAACTTACCAACGAGAGAGACAGAGTCGGAAATGTGCACCATTTGGTAGACTATTTTAGCATATATATTCAAAATACTTTATTATTTTTTTAATTATTGATTTCCAACTTTATTACTCAAGAAATCAATCCCTAGGATTGAGCAGATCTCAATTTTACATGAAAATGGAGATATGTTAAATCCCAGGGATCGATTTCGTATACACGGGATATGAAACTTACCCTTGTAACTGGATGTTAAAATCATATGTTACGAAATACATTATTAGGAAGAATAACTTAGGTGAACTTTTCTTGTGTTATTTTAATTTTCACTACGTTGAAAAGAGAAAAAACCAAAGAGGAAAATACCAAAGTGGATTTTTTATCTGAAATGCATGTTACTGCTCTACGCTGCGCTTACATATTTCAGTAATTTTAAATTTCTCTCGCAATAGATTTCTTTGTGATGCTGCGAAACTTGCCAAATCCGAGCACATTGCGAATTAAAGCATTATACTAGAGCTTTTGCGGTATTATTCGATATTCTTTTCAACTGATGTGTACCTTTTGAACTGTAACGATCGAAAATTGTAATGTCTCTATGCTCTTCTCGCCTTCCAACAGATCCATGACTACTTCTTCGGCTATACGCCTAATGTAGTAGAATACAGCTGTACGTACATCTTTACTGAGCAGCCCGGAGTCTCGTAAATGGATCATAAGCCCTACCTAGAGTTTGTTCGTTTCGAATTACACATTTGTTACCGAGCAGCTGATCTCTTCACGCGGTGTTTAATGGTGGAAACATGGAAAGGGCTGGTCTGATCGTTATGGCTTCTGAGTTTACAAGATTAATGTGAAGCACTAGATGTGAACTGTATCATTTAAGTGTGTCTTTAATATTATGCCTGCCGGCCTGCCATATTCCGTGCAGAAATGTGTGCCTACTTTGGAATTCCACAGCTTGCGATAAGAATGAGCAAATATAATGCAGCCGACGGAGTCGAAAGTTCTTTATAATCCGAGAAAAATAGAATGAATCATAAAATATGGAATGATACATTCAGCAGTATCGATTTAACACATATATTTTCTCAAATAAATCGGTAAAAGAAATTCAAATTCAAACAGCAAAAGATTTGCTAAATGTTCTTAAGGTTGCCACTTTACTAGATCTTATTATATAAGCAAAACCTACGATGTCACAATGGCCCTCCATACGCGAGTGATACGGGTAGAACGTGAAAAAAAAAAATAAAGATAATAAAATATCCTGAAATTGGCACATTCGCATGTTTATGTATATTATTTCGTACGATGATACAATGTCCATGAGCCCCTTTAACGGGGAGGTACGGCATCATCCAGTCCCCCCCATTTTTATCCCGGCTCATGACCGGGATAGCTGACGAATCAGACCTATGGCTAGAGGGACCGTCTTAAGTATTCCTGACTGTAATCGGCGTATGTTCTGGGGGACGAAAAATCCGAGTTTACCGGTGAACCTCCCCCCCCTACCTCCGTATGAGACCGGCTAATTCACCTTTAGTCGAAAAAGACCAGATAGATTCCTCACGTCACTGACGGGAATCAAACCCAGGTCTTTCCGACCAAAGGGCTTCGTCTATACCAGTGATGGCGAACCTATGACAGCGTGTCGCCACTGACACACTTGAGGGTTTCAGGTGACACACCTTGGATGTTGAAAGATATTGGTATTCTGATGAAAAAAACTGGGATAAATAGTGTAAGATCGCTCTCAGTTAAGGCGAAGGTAGGTTTCGGTTCATTGAATGAATTATATTTTATAGTTAGCCTATTTCTATTTTATTTTGTAACTAGCCTATAAACAACGAGCGTTTTAAGTTTACGTTTTCTTTCTTAATCATTATAATTTATTCATAGTCATATCATATTATAAAAACTTATAAAAATTATTATCAATATCAATTGTATTATCAATATAATACAATTGCAAAGTTTCGGAAAATCTGTCGATGTTATGTTTGGCAAGAGCTTTGAGAATAAACTCAAAATATTTCAATGTGATTTAGAAAGTAACAATTTTAAGTATTTCCCAAGAGTGAAACTTTTTTTAACGAAACCAGTCCCAAAAACCGTGAACAACATATCAACCAATCTATCGAAGTTCTAGTCAGTAACTGAGCAGTTTTCTTCTAGATTTGAGCAATTTCGAATGTTGGAACAAACACTCCAATTCATAAAGTATCCTGATGAAACAGAATTCATGGATCTTAAATTAGATGGCTTTGAGTGGTTGGATTTAAAAGATCTAGAAAGGCAGCTAGCTAACTTCCAGTGTAATCCTATCTGGAAAAGAAAGTTTATTGCTCTTAGAAATGGATTATAAAAACTTGAGCGAGAACGCCTGCATGATACTGCGTATAAAGACTGTGAAATTCTAAGCGTGTGGAATAGCCTTCCCGAAAATTTTCATGCTCTTAAAATCTTTGCTAAAGCTGTTCTAATAATTTTCTCTTCTGCATACTCTTGTGAAACTCTATTTTCTGCCTTAAATAATATCAAATCGAAAGGGAGAAATAGATTGAGCAATGATTTGAGCGCTGCCTGTATAGCATTAAAATGTACACACTATAGCCCTTCTATAAAGCAACTTTCTGCCAGTACTCAGCAACAGAAAAATCTTTAAATGTAATGTTAGTTTGGAATTTCACTTTATTAAATTAATTGTACAATATGAATTCATAGATTTTATATCAATCCTATTAAATAAATAGCCTAATATGATATGTATAAGTCACCATCTATGATTATGTAGTTAAATTTATAATGCATGTATGCAAGTGGCACATCAACAATGTCAATGTTTAAAAAAAAAAGTCTTTGACACACCTGGGTAAAAAATGTTCGCTATCACTGGTCTATACCGACTGAGCTACGGAAGCTCAGTTTATGTAGAAGCTTCCGTAATATGTATGTTTATGTAGAAGCGGCGGTTGGAAAAGGTAATCATTGTTGAGATAGGCAACACTTAGGTTTCCAAGGATAATATAGGTTGAAATACCCATTTATTAAACTGAGGCATCCAATATTAGAGATATGAGGACGCTGTAGTTTTACCGATCTTAGATCGTTTCATCGCCGACGCCTCTGCAATGATTCAGTATAAACGGTTGAAATATATTATGTATTTATTTTTATTCTGAATCATGAAATTGGAAATTATTAGTCTTTAAATTTTCGGGATGTCAAGATTTTTCTTTTTTTTTATTTCTTGGTGTACTGTTGAATTTTAAATAGAAATGTATCTCCATGGTTTTTGAATGACACATAATCAACATCATACGAGATGTGAGATGTGGCTATTAAATAACGAGACTGGTTGCACAGTTGTACAACTTAATTGTTATCCACTTCAACATACTCCCCTCCTCTATCTATACACCGTTGCATACGAATTTTCCATTGTTGGAAACAGTGCTACAAATCACCAAGTGTTATCTGCATCAGTAGCGCTGCCGTTTTCTTCTTTACCTCATCCACTGACTGAAAATGGGTGCCCTTTAATGCGGATTTCAAGTTTGGAAAAAGGTAAAAGTCGCATTGAGCTAAGTCCAGAAATAAAGAGATAATCGATGCATTGGAAAACCCCCACGTCACCGAGAATGAAAAAAGCAAGAATGAGTAAGTCAAAACTAAAGGCAATGCTAATCGTTTTTTTTTTATATCAATGGTGTGGTAATGATTGAATGGATACCATAGGTTCAGACAGTTAACTAACAGTATTACTTTCAGGGTCTGGCCAAGCTTAGGGAACAAGTGAGGAAGAAGAGACCAGATCTGTGGAAGAACGGCGCTTGGATTCTCCATCAGGACAACGCTTCAGCTCACTGTCTGTAAAGCAGTATCTTGCTGATAAGAAGATCCCATTGTTGCACCATCCACCTTACTCGCCGGACTTAGCTCCATGCGACTTTTATCTTTTTTCAAAGTTGAAATCCGCATTGAAGGGCATCCATTTCCAGTATTGCAGTGGATGAAAAGGAGAAAACGGTAGTGCTACTAAAGCAGATAACACCTGATGACTTGAAGCACTGCTCCCAACAATGAAAAATTCGTATGCAACGGTGTATAGATAATGTTGAAGGGGATAAAAATTAAGTTGTGCAATTGAAATAATAAACCACATTTTTTCAACCAGTCTCGTTATTTAATAGCCACATCTCGTATACATCTGAGCACTTAATGTTTATAAATATTTTACTTCAGTGGGTTTAGAAGCTAATGCGATTTTGTAGTCATACCTCTTGAAATTTTGACATTTATCCAAAGATTAATAGGGATGGAGGCTCGCGTAAACATCCACGTACCATTCCTTTCATTGAAAAAATAGTTTTTGCTGTCAGTGTTATATGCAGATGCAATACATAGACGTATAAAATGTAAATATTAAGTATCGCAGAGTAGAGAACAAATTCTATAACGCGTTGTGTACAAGAATAAAGTTACTTTAGCAACGATAATGACCATGTCTAAATTATGTGTTTCCTGGTAGATGAAGTAGTTAGCATATACACTTTGTAACAAACAGGTTGTGGATTTGAATTCTACCTTCGACAAGGATGTTTGTTATATGTGTTTATGGAAGATGAATTACATTGTTTTGTGTGAAACCACCTTCTTATATGATTATTGCAAGCCTGAAGTGAAGTTCGATGTCTAGTATTTAGTACACAGCTACCAGATTACCTAAACCTTAGTTCACCGACCGCTCTAATACTGTTCTATAGGTTAACATCATTTCGTGGTTAACAGCATTTAAGGATTCACTTTTTTTAATGATTATTAACTTTTTATCAGGAAGCGTTTGGCTAGTGTGCAACTCCAAGAACCCTAAGAAATTCCTAATCGATATTACTGTTCACAAAATAAACTCCATGCCACGTGTCTAAATTTGAGGGAAAAACTTAAGACCTCCTAAAAACTAATCCAAAGTTTTAACTGAGGTTAGACTTAAATCGATACTAGAGCTACAAACTCTTCATAAGAATAGGTTAATTTCTACATAAACAGATTTCTTCAGTTTAACAACCTGTACAAAATATACCTATATTTCTACTTGATTTTAATGGGACCATTTTGTGCTAGTGTACCAAAGAAAGAAACCTAGACATAATTACAATGGGGAAATGTTCATGACAGTTATAGCTGTCAAGAAAAGCTTAGGTGGCGATCTGTAATGAAGAGTGTGATCGTCTTAGTGTCAGGACGTAAACTGAGATGCTTCCAATAGGATAGCAGCTGCACGTTGACATGGGAATTCTGATGCCAAATATAATCAGATGTTTTGGTGTAGTCTGAGACATCATGATGAATTTTCCATCTATGTCTCCGTTATGCATTAATGATGAATAGTCTCCATAATGAATTTCTTTATTTATTTGGGTTATCTTTTGAATCAGTTGATTATTATTTAAATATCTACCGTCAGTTTTATCCCGGGAAACATTTATTACTTAGTCTTAAATAAAAATGGACATTATAAAATGTCCCGTAGAGAAATTAAATTCAAACAAAAATATTGCTCTGATTTGGGATAGAATTTTGATTCATTATTAACTTAAAGTCTACTTTTCACCTAAAGATGAGGTAGACGTCTGATAAAGTGCTAAAAGTGTCCATCTCCAATAATCGGATTTTCATCTTACCAATCATGTAAAAATTACTTTAGAACATAATCCACTTTACAGATGTATGATCACTTCACGCCTTTAATTTTTAGCTTATTTTAAATAACTAGCCAACCTAAGATGACACTACTTTCTATATGTCCTTTGAACATTCGCCCCCCAAGGTTACTAAATTTACAGTAGGAAAAATTTACAAATATTTATGGATGAGCTTTGCATAAAAATACACAGGTAATTAATCGCCAATGCCTGTCTGTGTTTTTAGTCAATACGTTTTTATGAAAAACAAAACCAAGACGAAAATTAAAATCAATCAGTCACAGATTGCTTTTCTCATGCCATTTTCATCAAAAGATATTTTTATATTTAATTAGAATACCTTTCGCACACGACATTTGTTTAAAATGTACTGTCCTTACTTTTAGGCTTGGAATCGCTTGTTTATTTGAATTGAATAGTCATAAATTTTATATAATGGATTTATATAATGGACACTATATTAGAATTATGACAACAATAAAACATTCACATAACATGAAAGATAGAAAAAGTAATATAATAATAATGATAAAAGGATACGAAAAGTTCCGCACCCGAAGTACGAATGTTTTAACTTCTTTCATCTGTGATCATGTCATCATGCCAATCGAAGTTTTCTTTAAGTTTGAATTGGGTTATGTGGACTCAGATCCTATTCTGTCTTGTAGCTATGCCGATCAAATGTTGATTATCTGTTTCTTGAAGAAAAATAAGTAAATATTTAATCATTTTCATCCTCGGGCATTTGTTGGAATTTTAAATTCGAAGTTTTTCTGTTTGGTCGTGCATTCGTAATTTAGTCAATTCTCCATACAATTATATAATGCAGAGCTTTGTTCTACGTCGTCTACAAATACTCGGAAGAACTAGGTCTGCATATTTGCAGAGGCAGAGGTCGTCTGACTACGGAGATTATATTTAGAATGGAGAATGTTATGTTTTCATTGTTCAGATTGAGGTAGAAGCGAATACTCTTATATCCAGTCCCATCGTACATGAAATAATTTGATCACTCTCATTAACTCCTCCATTTTAAATCTTATGGGAGCCTGATGGTTATGACGTAATGGGAAATAATAAGCATTAGTAACACCGTCATTTAAAAGTATGTTATAAAATAGCGAAAATATTATTACACATATCCTCGTAGATTCATAGCCGACAATAACTATAAGTCATAAACTGCTTCTATTATTAGGATTTTCGTTATCCTTCAAGTCCATAAAATTCTCATTTGAGAAACAACCGTTTCGTAAGGATATTTTTAAATTTCTGTGCATTGTTTTCTACTGTCTGCTTTGCCCAAAAGGATTTTGTCACAGTTTTGTTTTATTTTGTCTCAATGTCTCAACGGATTTAAAACTACACGATATATATTCTTGATATCTATGCTTTTTATACTTATAAAAATAATTTAGTCATCGAAGTTACAACATGCGAAAAACGTTTCATAATAAAAATGTAGCGGAATTTATTAATAATTAAGATATGGCGATATAATGTTGATACTTTTTGTTATTTCGGACCTAGGAATATGAACTTTAGAATATCCTTCAGATATTCTAAAGTTCATATTCCTAGGACCGCTTCGTTTTTATATAAAAAAAAGTGATAGAAATGAGTAAGGTGACATATCATCATTCGATGCTGTAGGCGTGCGCGGCCGCCTCGCGCGCGCGCGATTAGACATTTCTTTCTCCTTTCTATTCTAGAAATGATGCAAACATTTGGTTCCAAATTGCAGTGCTGATTTGAGATCCGTAAATTTGAGATTCCTCACATAGATAGCTAACATGTAGTCTCCTCCAAGGTTGATAAACAGTAAATATTTTTACACGCGCCTCCTCGGAGGGAAAAATAATGTCGTTTATAAACAGGTTTTCTATTTAAGCGAGACCATTGGTTACATATTATTAATATAAATTCACACTCTTTTCCCAACAAGTTTGGACATTACTTCTTTACAGTTATGTTTCTTCATGCTCATTTTTTCAACCTATAATTTTCATTAAGTTCGATTGCTCATTTTTAATTAAACCAGTCAAATGTTACGGATGAAATTCGATACCTTCTCGGTACGAATTTAACTCCGAATAGAAAAAGAAATGAAATGCACTTAAATGTGTGCAATGTGGATCGTCTTTTTGAAAATAAATTTAAATGTTTATATTTAGACAAAGTTAAAATAAACTTACGATTTAGATTAGAATTTTCCCCTCGCCAAAGAATCTTACTGATTGATGGCCAGTTGTCTTTAGAACAGTTAAAATATTTATCAAAATAAACCAATTCAGCTTTCTGCATGATAGTTATGTAACAGAGTATTTATAGGGAAAAATCTTTTGCTGCTTGATTTTATGACTGCGTCCTGTACATCCCTTTTAATCATGGCTGGGATATCTACGCAATCTCCATTGAGATACCTTGTATGAGGAACAGTGAATTTCTGGGGTACTCCCGCAACTATTCAGTAATTTATTAATAAATATATTTAGAGCCAAAGGCTTCAATTCGGCGACGTAAAATTATTGAAATTAAGGGATATTACATCCCATATTGTTTCACAGCAGAAAAAGAAACTCAGAGTTTCATACCGAATAAAGAAACTATATAACGTTCAGCGAGTCCAAGCGTAAGCAGATACCTGGATAGTGTAACACATAACCCATTTGGTAGTGCAGCACTGAGGCAACTCATAGTAAGGGTGGAGCAAGCTCTGATCACTATTCTTGGTATTTACCCATAATGTGAAACCCAGCTCCTAGGAGCTGTATTACTGTTCTACATTATGATAGAACGTCACTACCCAGACCGGTTTCAACCTTTATTGAGGTCTCATCAGTGAGTAGCTAGACCTAGATAATACCAAGTTTGTGGCGAACAGATCAGTGTTGCACTACTAAATAGGTTATGTGTTGCACTATCCATGTATTTGCTTACGTTTGGACTCGCCGAATTTTATATAGTTTCTATATTCGTTATGAAACTCTTTGAGTTGTTTTTCGGCTGTGAAACAATATGGGATGTAATATCCCTTAATTTAAATAATTTTACGTCACCGAATTGAAGCCTTTGGCTCTTATTTATATTTAATAAGATATAAATAACTCTGTTCGCCACAAACTTGGTATTATCTAGGTCTAGCTACTCACTGATGAGACCTCAATAAAGGTTGAAACCGGTCTGGGTAGTGACCTTCTCTCATAATGTAGAACAGTAATACAGCTGCTAGGAGCTGGGTTTCACATTATGGGTAAATACCAAGAATAGTGATCGGAACTTGCTCCACCCTTACTATGAGTTGCCTCAGTGCTGCACTACCAAATAGGTTATGTGTTGCACTATCCAGGTATTTACTTACGCTTGGACTCGCCGAACTTTATATAGTTTCTATATTCGGCATTAAACTCTTTGAGTTTCTTTTTCGGCTGTGAAACAATATGCGATGTAATATCCCTTAATTTAAAGTAATTTATTATTGATAATAGAGCATATTAATTTTTCATTCGAATGTACAGAATTCAAGCATAAATGAAATTTTTTCGTTATGTGATATAAAAATCTCATAAGCTCATCTCGTCGCTTGGCGGGATTCATTCAGGTCCACTTTTCTTTGCCAGGTTAACTGACTGGTGGCGAACGACACAAGCAGGATTACAGGAACACAGATAACAATCCTACAAGTAATCCGTATTTCAATATAAAAATATGAATTATCTAATAGCAGGCCGGCAGGAGGCTTGATATTTAGCACAGAGCATGGAATCATCACTACCATCAGCCACGTTTGTTTCGAAACGAAGGAAGTCTTCTAAACTAAAGCTCTAGCATAAATTTTACTTGTGCCTTTTTTTTTCGCGCAATCAGTTGAGTTTTTAAGTAAAATAACTTATTTAATAACTTTGCTTTTCGCCGCCGAGAGTTTAATTTCTCTACTCTTTTCCTGGGTGAAGCCTTTAATCAGTTTACAAAATCAGTTATTCATTTGGTTTGCTATAGATGAGCAAAACATACCTTAATATTACTTTTCAGAAACTCATATCTGAGCAGCCAGAAATCCTAAATCCTTTTGCAGTGATTGCAGCTGCAAATGAAGCCTAGAATTGATATAATGTTCTCTCTCACTTCAGAGAGAGAGAGAGAGAGAGAGACCTGAATATACACTAATCGACCAACCACCGTAGTAAATGATATTTTTAAGTTGTTTACTTGCACGTTAATTCCTTATTGAAATAAAATGAGCACTCGATGAAAATAGAAAAGCAAATGATCTTGTTCAGCGATGCTGTAAGAATTGTTAGAAATTGCAATGATTCACTTTTCTTGACGTGTGAAATATGCGACTTCCTTAGTAATTTGTGATATTTCGCTACACGAATTCAACTCAAAGAAAAACCCTTCCTATGTGAATGTCCTTGTTATGCTATATTCGCATAAAAATGGAGTAGCAAAATATTAAAGAATGAATGAAAGAAAGAATTTAAAGAAAATGGATTTCTAATGCTGTTTTGTCTGAAGCAGGACAAAGGGAAATTTTAGCATTTTTAGTCATTTCTATGCCCCTCATCCATATAACACGGTCTTAAAAGTGCTATTGAATAATTTATTTTAGTTTTATTATTATATTTGGATGATTTCCATATATTATTTAATTTTCTTAAAGCAGCAATATTTTTTACGCCTTTCGCATTATATTATATTATTATATCAGTTGCAACTTCAGTATCGGCATTAGCTTCAAAGTATACAAATTTCTTAATGTCTTCTACTACAATGTTGTGCAATTTTAATTTCTGTGTGGCATTTATGTTCATTTGTTTATATAGAATACTTCCCATTTTGCTTGTACACACATATCGGCCACTGAATTAGAAACCTTCATGTAGATGTTCGAAAGCGTCACTTAGGCAGCATACATAAAGTCGAGCATGACAGAGAATACCACCATCTTCCCTGGCTGTCACAAAGCCCGGATCTGAACCCCATTGAGAATGTACGGTACATGTTAGAAAAAGAGATCCCAGTGCAAGGTCCCATTCCTAAAATCTAAACTAGACAGTTTAAGGACTGTCTGGATGGTGTAGACATAGATGTAGTTCAACACCTTGTGGAATCTATACCAAACCGCATATGTGCTGGTCGGGCTAAATGAATTCAATACACTATTAAATAAAGATTTTTCATTCAGTGGTCATGTGTGTATATCAGAGCATTTTGATTATATCAAAGCTGTTGTCTGCATAAACTAGGTCATAAGCTGATAAAGCATTCCATTTAATTCCTCTTCTTACACCTGTAATCTTTCTCATAATCCTGTCAATAACTATGCTAAACATTAATCCAGACATTTCACAATCCTGTCTCACCAGACGGATCTCAAACCGTTCTGTTTTCTGTGCAGCAGCACAACTTTTACTTCTACATACATTTATTGTATTATTGTCACACATTTGTCAGAAATTCTGTAGATTCTGATAATTATCCATAATCGTTCTCTATTAATACTACTAAATGATCTGGTAAAATCTATAAAGTTTGGGTATAACGAGCTTCCCAATATTATATTTGATCAGAGACGTTCCTTAATATAAAAATGTGATGCACAATACTCCCACTTGTTCTAAAATTGAGTTGATCATGCCTTAATATCTTTCTTTATTTTTAACCCTATTTATCAAAATTTTACAGAAAACCTTTAGAGGTACTGACGGCATCTAAATGTTATGCGACATATAAATTACACGTCCTTGTCTACAATGACCTTTCGTTAATCCTTTGATCCGCTCGGACTCCTTGAGAGGCCGGGATGATCAAAGCACATTCTAAAGAATTGAGAATTGCTTTGATATTCTTGTGTATTCAATTCTCGAGAATTGAATACACAGCTGCTTTCATACAGGAAATTCTCAAACTTCACAATATCCCAATGGCAACCTATTAAGGAAGTCTTCGAATATCTCTGGAGAACTGCATATTCAGTTTTGCTCCTCAATTTTTCCAACAATTTTTATAGTGATGGGAGAGGTTGAAATTGCATTTCAATCTGCATATCGCTAACAAATAAGGACTCTTTAACAGATCGTACTGAAGCCTAACTAAGTCTTTCTAACTAACTTAGTCAATTATCTAAGTCTTTCCTCGTCTGAGATAATTCTCGCCCATACAGTAATTTGATATCCGGATAGCTAATCCATTATATAGCTTGTAGGTCTCGTACCTAATTGCATCTGCACCAATGATTTCTAAACTTTCTGAACTTTCCTAATTTCCATCGATTGTTTTGGATAAATTTATATTTTATTAAACTAATGAGATTTTAAATTTATTCCAAAATAACTTCGGAATGAGTAATCCAAGAATACTTAAAACATTTCATACGTTCTGTTCATCAGAAATCATCCATGAAGAAGCTAAATGTATTTGCTATTACATTTAACACCACTCCAAAAGTCTGGTTTCAATAAAAATTGCTCATACTTCGAAAACAGTTTCTCACTTGTCTCGTATAAAATAAGCAAAAACAGCTTTACAGCCTTCCCTACTTTGTTTCCTCCCTTCTTCCAAATAAATATCCTATAATTGTCTGTTTCTTTCCGAAATAGGTCAATGGCTGGTAATTTTTCGAATCACTTCGTAAGTATGATTTGATTCTTAGATCTCTTATTTTCTTCCAGGATCGATTTCACATTTTATCTATTGAGTTTAAAGAGAAACTTCTTTATTTGTTTAGTCGTCGATGCGATCGAATTTTATAACAATCAGCAATTATGTTTTATATTGGATATATTGAGAGAAACTATATATTAAACCATGCGTCTATTTTTGGTCATTGATAAATGGATTTTGTGGCAGTTCGTTATCAAACAAAGAAGCTGATTTCTCTTGGTTATAAAAGTTATTTCTTTGAAAACAAAGACGGCTCAGTGCTCAAACATTATTAAATAACCGTATGACTTTTGTTTGTACAGCTGTCTCTAATGCTACATTCGGGAATTTTCAGTCGGTCATGGCAGTGTGTCGTTACTATTTTGGGTATAGGATAGCATATGTTAGCTTAAGTTGTGCATGAAAATGACATTTTTTAAAGCCAAAAGGGAAAGAAAAATATTCGCACAAAAATAAGCTAGTCGAGGAAAATAGCATTGCCATATCTATATGAATGTCTCCCACTACTTATTCAGGTAACGGTGACCGAATAGTGCTTATATATTCTGTCATTTATCATATCCAGTGAACTATATTATTTCAAATAAGATTAAATGGAAAATGACTCTCCTTCACCCATAAAATCTGTCTTTATTCTATTTAAGGGAGAACTCTTCTGTGATGCTACTGGTAACGGTATGATTCCATTTCAAATAGAAGCATGTCGTTATCAATAGCAGTATGCTACTATCAGTAGCAATGTACGAGCCAAATCTTTATTTAGCTGGAAAAAATTGAAATGCATTTTCAATCAGGTGGTATCAGGAAACGTTAGAAATGGCATACTTCACTAAAGAAATCCTACCATTTATAAATATCTGTTATCATATACGTATATACACAAGATTGAAGTTCCATTCCAGTTATAATTTTTAAATATTATGAACCACAACGAAATTTCGCATTTGATGATATTGCTATTATGCCTCTCTTTAAAACAACTCACTTAATTCATATACCAAAATCAGCTGCTTTCATACAGACTTTATTATTATTACGTGACACCGCTAAGGAGTCCAAGGGCTCTTCTCGGGAGGTGAAGAGCCCTTGGACTTCACACTACTTCACCACATAAATACTAAATCCTGCACCTTACATGACAATACTACTACCATCAACACACACACACAATGCAATCTACCACCATCAACAGCATTTTTCTCTCTCAAATGTGTGCGTTTCAAGGCCGATTTGCCTGTATGTAGCATAAAAATCCTACGTTTCCCGAAGCAAAAGACAGTGCTACCGCGGGATGAGATAACCTAAGTCACCTTCAATTAAAAAACTCCATATAAAGATTCCTTTCGTCACTAAGAGAATAAACCAGATCTTTTTCAATCGAAGTGAGCATTGTTCTTTTATTCCAATTGCGCTACGGAGGCGCTTTAAAATTATATATTTAAAATATTTTAAATATATGATTTTTCTTCAAAAATTATATATTTAAAATTATCTTTAAAAAGTTTTTCATTTCTAAAATGCAATTAGTTCTTTGAAATCACTACCACATACCAGAGGTTTCAGATCCTACTCGCAAATTGATTCTGTGTTGGTAAAAGTATGAATTAAACTTTATCATGCATTTACACGTAAATGCTTTAAAGTTTCAGTAAATTTTAAAGCATTTACGAGATAAAATATTCTAATTTTAGTACATACTATACTACTATGGATTATTAATATAAAAGTTTAGAAAAAATGGCAATGAAAACCAATATTTTCTCGGTAGCCGCACAGATTTGCTTTGGGAGCCGCATGCGGCTCGCGAGCTGCAGTTTACCCACCCCTGGACTAGATGAACAAATTGCAAAAAAAATGGATTTACCCCACTATTCGATCTGGTCAATTGTGTCTGTTCTTGTTATCCAACTCTTATTAGTATCACGCAATAACTATATCTGGTATAACAGCTCTTGATTGAGATCCGATTCATTATTTACAAGTCGGTGTTTTGCAATTTGTTCATCTAAACTGCGGCTCCCAAAGCTACTCCGTGCGGCTCCCTAGACAATATTTGTTTTCATTGCCATTTATGCTAAACTTTTATATTAATAATACATAGTAGTATAGTATGTACCAATATTAGAATATTTTATTTCGTAAATGCTTTAAAGATAAGTAAAATACATATATTTTGTAACTTTACATTTTTAGTTTTTAAATGGTACTGGACAAAAGGGTTGTAAATGTGAATTTTATTATCGTATTTGGCGTAAAAAGTGTTTCGACATTTTATGGCCTGTGTCGCTCCAGCCAAAATTAGTTACAAAAGTGAGTACTATGATCGCTGCATTACCCACCGCCTCTGTTGCCTGGACTCTGCATCATCACTCTTCATGCAGTACACGCAAGTTACGCGCTTGTTATGGTAGCGGAACATAACTAGTGAATTTTAGTGTAGATACGTACTTTTCTGATTAATAAATAATTAAGATTGATTTTAGTGAAAGTTATAAAACCCTTGTTTAAAATAACTGAGCAACAGAAGAGTATAAAACGAAAATACGAACTAGAAATGAGGGTGTTTAACGAACAATGGGAGGACGATTTTAACTGAAACAATCCTTCGTATTGTTTCAGCACAATACGAAGAAAACTTTGAAACACTTTATAAAGATTTTGAGAATAGATTTGAGAAACTAAAAAAGTTAAAGCCATGTTTTGAATTTCTTTTGAATCCTTTTGTAATTGATGTCATCAACGATGGATGTCCTGTTGTTGCACCTTTAACCGCGGATGTTGCTTTAATAGAGACAGCTTATTGGGCTGCAGGAAGATGTGGGTTTGAAGCTAGTACATAAAAGCTCATTTGTAACTGACTTTTGGAAACAAATCCCAGAAGCAAAGTATCCCGATCTTCAGAAACTGGCTTCCGACTAATCTCTGTTTTTTGGGACAACTTACTGCTCTGTGAATCTCTCTTCTCTGTAATGAAATTTATAAAGTCAAAACATCGTTCTGTCCTCACTAAGTTTCTTAGAGCAGCTTTAACATCCTACCTGCCAGATTTTAAACCATTAACTGCACAAATGAAGAATCAATCAATGCTTTAACGAGTAGAGATTAAACGTATTCTTCTTTGGTGAGTAGGACTACAATATAATTGTATTTTTCATTATTTATAAATACAATTTAAAAATAATATTTTCTGCGGCTCTTGAACATTCAAAAATGTATTATATGCGGCTCTTATTACCGAAGAACTTGCCCACCCCATGATCTAGACAAGTCTGGCAGCTTAGCGCTATTTTAACTGAAAAACTAAGTATGCATAACATTTTATTTTCGCAAAACGTAAATATTATTTTTTCAAATTACAAAATGATTTGCTATTGGAAGATGACGCTAACACAATTACTGCCTTCTGAGAAATTTGTCAAATATACCAATTATCATTAAAGAAACTGATGTGATTTCAGTTATTTCAGAAGGCACTAATTGTATTTGCATCATGTTCGATTTATTGAATGCAAGAACCCTTCTAGAAGACATGTATATTGGGGGAAATTGCCAGTAAAATATTTTTTTTTTATTGATCTCTTAAATATTTGCATATGTACAATGATCATCTATTCAGTGTATTATTTTACAAGGTTCAGCACTTTGTGTTACATATAATGATATTTCAATAATAGTGATGATTACATACTTGTTGTTTTTTTGCTATTTTTTTAAATAATCACAGTAATAATTTACAATTATATTGTTCAGAGTTGCATAAGTTATATAATATTACATGTTATAGTTTACTTCTTTTTTTTTTTTTTCGAAGTTTGAAAAGGTGTGATTATACAACAGTATTTACACATATGCAATCAAAATATTATATTTCCTATTTCTCACAAACATGCAATGTAAACTCATTATTTACATTTAAAAAAAATAATAATAACAATAATCCCTGGAAAGGGAACTGTTTGCTCTATGGGATTTCAGTCCCTAGTAATGTAGGGTTTAATAAACTGCGTATTCAATATATATATATATATATATATATATATATATTGTATGATAAATATCTGTATGATAAATTTCCTTAATTGTCTGGCTGTTATCCAAGTTTAAATATTGAATAGTATCGTTTCATTATAATTATTAAAAAGATTAACTAATCATGTTAAGCATATCGAGAGAAATAACAGAATAAAGGAAGTTGAAGTGTATTTGTAAAGAGAATAATACCATACTTTTCTATAGATGGAGTGCAGCTTAGTTAGGTCGACATTTTTGTTTAGAAGGAAGAGACATATCTAATTTATAACTGTGTGTTATATTAAAGCCAAATGCATTTTGATGTAATCTGTTACGCGATTATAATAAAACTCTGACCAGCCGTATTAAAATTTCATGTCATAGAGAAGAAAAGCAATTTTTAGTCGAAACATTAAAATATATATTACAGATTATGTGAAAAACAATAAGATTAAGGGGGAAAGAGTCATTTTCTTGTTCTTACAATGAAACTGCAGACCTAAGTATAACGTACTCGATAACAGTAATCTCATCAGTATATTGTAGAAAATATTATGGCCTTTTGAAGACGTTAAACTCTTTAAACTGAAGAATCGGTATGGGGAAGAATACGAACTGCAACGCCATTGTCGGAAACATTGTGATTATGATCACAGAAGGACACGAACGATGAAAGTAATCATCTGGTAAGGATGTCATTACATGGAAAAGACTAATATTAGAAAACTGATAAGACGGGCACCGTATCGACTTATAGGGGTATTGCATAGTAAGCATTTTTATTGCCCTACTGTAAACATATTTTATTTGAAATGCATTTGGCTGCACTTTATTTGATATTTTGCTCCACAGTTTCAATTTTCAGTATATTACTTTTAACTGGAACCACATAATTCAGTTTCTCATTTATATATTTTACCTCAAATTATATCCATGAAACTCTTACGAAACTGCTTAAAGAGAATGTTATCAAAAAAGAGTTAAAGGGCGGTATCGGCATTGTGACGCAGTCGATGCTAATGAACAAATAGCTAGAATTTACTATTTTAGTATCTATCCATACACAGATTTGTGTAATAATTAGTTATTACAGATTAGCTGAAATTTTATGGGACTTATTTCATACCGGCCATGTTGAAAACTAAACCAAATGCATTACTGTCTGCCTGACGTACTTTCTGCTAACCCGTTTGGGTGGGATACGCTATCTGACTGTACAAAAATATTAAATCAGTTACTTTCCACGAAATTTCCTGCTTTGTCAACCTAAAAGACGTGCCATTATTGGATATGCCACATCCAGACAGCTTTCTGAGAAATTAGGCTGACTGACTCATGAAGTGTAAGCAGATTGATGCGCTTCCTACAGAACAGCCATCAAAACTGTCAGGTTTAACGTTTACCGTACTTCGCTTACAGCCTAATTACATGACAGTTAATGCGAGATTACTCTCCTCCGCTATAGCGTGTTTGACGAATTATAAATATTTAATATCTCGGCCATTATTAGGCATGTTAATAATGTAGTAATAAGGAGATTATTTCTTTATATATTTATATTTCTTGGCAATTGTCTAAGTGCTGTTACCTTACTGTTCGAATCCTCTCGTTAATTTAGAATCCTACTGAATTTCCACATTAGAAGTAATTCGCACTACGCTATACCTGAATGTCATAGAAACAATAAGTATTCAGAATTTATTTGCGAGCATACCAAAGTTATGAGATGTATAGGAATATGAAGATCAAATGTACAAGGATAAAAATGATCCAGGATAATAAAAGGTGAGTTTTGCAACATCATTCTGAAAATATCGTTCGTTGTGCGTTTTACTGCTGATAACTTTCAGTTTATTTTTAAGTTTACACTTCATTAGAAGCAATGATATTTTAGGGACACGCAAGAATATGCTGATTATTAGATATACTATTGAAATCTATCAACTCTTGCTTTATTGTATGAAAGGATATATATATATAGGAGACTAAACGGATTTCACGACATCACTAATTTTGTCGCCAATTACAATCTCAAAATTAAGTCAATAACGTAAAACTATTTTTTTTCTATAGTTCGGTAAAAAAATACCATATTCAAATTCTGAGAAGTGTCACATTCGTTAGCAGGAATTTAAACCATATATCAAATTCTTTTGGAGAATCTTTTTGTATGCTGCCTTCACTGATATATTTAAAGAAACTCTTTTAATGATTACTAAATGATTTCACAATCGCTAGCCCATCGTACAAATGTTTAACTTAGACTGTGAGTCTCCCATTCTATCTGTATGCCGTAATTCTCATCATTATCGATTTCGCATAACCAGCTTTCTGAAGTCTTGTTCTCTCAATTGCATAAGTTCCTTCTCCATAGAACTACATTATCCTCAGCAATGTCATCTTTACCCTAAATTTATTAACTAATCCATACCCAAACTGTTCCTTAAGTAATATGAATTTGTCAGTTGACATTACATAACTCATACTTGACTTTTGGTTAAGCAGTAGACTAATTAATAGTCAGCTTATTATTTCATAAACGACTGCTACGAGAGGGTTCTTTTCTGTATATCTGTCGGTGTATTATGTGCGTTATTAATAAACCAATTTTCATTATATAATGTGCTTCAATATTTCTAAAATTATGAATTTGTCATTTATTACAAAAAGGGAAATTTCACTACCAGAATTCTGATAAAGGGAGTTCTTCAGATAAATTTTTATTTGTGAATTTATACCAAATTCAACCTTGCATTAACTACAGGCATAAATATTAATCCTATTTCTCCAAGTCAAGTTGCATTTTCACTCCCAACTTAACTTCTCACGGAATCGCTGTTAAACAGTTGTAAATCCCAAGACTAATAGGGTAACGTTTCATCTTCGCAGTACACTCAGTTAAATCTAACTTAATCCTAAGATCTTTTCAACCACGATAGTCAGACTGAATAAACTCTCTTGACTCTCTCCAAATCTGGCTTTTCTGCCTCGCACATAGCTGATTCTTTTCAGCTAATAGGTACCGAAATTCTCTTGCTCTAGCAAAGCATGTTTAAATGTTATCAACAAGTACGTTTCTTGCGAAATTTTAGTTCTAAAAACTAAAATTTCGAACTAAAATTTTATATTCTTGTATTTTTCGTCACATCTAGTAAATCATTCCTTTGAGAGCAACATCCTTCGTTGGTCTTTCCCAGATACTGCAATCCTGAACTATAACACATTTTAAATGTAAATTACTTTCATACTCAACTATGGGAACTGCCCATAGTTGGTTGCTATAAGGAAATACGAAATCTCTAATAAATTTAATTATTTAAATTAAGTGATGAAGGTAAGGGGGTTTGTAAAATATATCAAATGGAACGACGAGTAGAGGTCTTCCAGGATATTATTCATCGATATGATTACTGAAATGCGTGACATACGAATACCAGTTAGAATACTTTATTTCCGCAAATGCAAAATAAATAAAAAGTCGATCGAAAGAATTTCTCACGTGCGCCGCTATAGATAAATCTAATGAAAACAAAAAGCTATCACTTTTCTCACTTCGTCAGCCTGCTTTGCAGAAATGCTCTTCCATCGCCTTAAGTTACATAATCCAATAAAAAGTACCATGCTGCGTAATAAACTTGAAGATTCTAACAAATCATATCTTCTTCTTTAATCACGCAGTCATCATTTAGCTAATTAAACCAAGTTTTGTGAACTTAATCTCACGTGTAATAGTATTAGCCATTGTCGAGTGGGATTTGTATAACAAGTTTTCCTGATTATGATATCGGATATTCGATTTGTGTTGATGGCGCAGGCGATAATTATGGAAGTACACAGGGACCCTTTGCCCTTTCTCTGTGTTTGAGTACTTTATTAACAGAAAATAACGCCATATTAGCGAAACTACAAATGCACCGTGCCTTAATCTAAAATCAATACAAATTTGTCTTTGCTTACATTAACCAGCTTAGGAACAAAATTATTCGTTTGGTAAACGATCCTTTCTAACAAGTTAATTAATACATGTAGTAGTAATCTGGCATATAACATTTCTGAATAACTGCTCTTTCGGTAATGACGTGTTACCTGTATTTGTGCATCAGTTATAGCTCAGCCATTACTAATTGCATTAAATGTTGATCAGTGTGGCTGTGCGATAAAGCAAAAGTTAAATCGGATTAAGTGATAATTAGAAAGCAAATCCCGAGTCCATTGCCTCCCTTTCGTAGAAGGGGTTGCTGCTTATAACCAACAGTCATAATATATAAAAAAAAATCCCCTCCTCATTAATTGCAGTGATTTATTTGTCATAAGGAATATTTACGGATGTGTACCTCTCATTAATGCCTCTCATTTTTTTAACTTGAAGGAGGAGATAATGTATTAATTAATGTATGTATTTTTCCAGATTTGTTTGTAGTTATTTCTAAAGTAATGCTACTTAATATTTCATTAAAATCAAACACATCTTGGAATTATAAACCCATTACGCCGTGTATCCCTCTTTTATCCAGTTATATGTATTAGATTTCTGTTGTAGTATCAAAGTAAGCCGTAAAAATTAATCTTATGTAGTGAACTGTATACAATCAACTCTTGCGTTATTAAAACCAATTTAAAAAGATGAGTAGTACATTTTTCTATAATTTAAAACTAAGATCTAGACAACAAGAACAACTGTGACAAATTACAGTTATTTTGAACATTGGAAAAAATGATTTTTTAAAAGAAATTTAAATCTGTAGAAATATTATTCATAGCAAGTTGATGTGTGCCTATTCAGACTGCCTTTCAAAAAACTGAAGGTCCGTGTTATGGTATCGAATGAAAAATAAATACCCATTTCGCGTATGTTAGTGAGACTGCTTAAAATTATTGTAACACTGCTTATTCTGATTGATGTTCTTCTTTGTTAGAATAGGTGTACTTCCATGCATATGATTGAATGTCGTATCAGTGATCCGCTGTCAGCTCACAGATAAGGGATATTAGAAGGTACATGGGTGTAGTGCTATATCACAATGCCATTACGTTTCCCTCCCTGTACTAAGATGCCAGTAGTAGTAGCTACCTGATAATAGGGAGCGATAGTAGCAGCAAAATATGAATTAAGGTTGTGGCAGCATACGCTAGCAAAAAAAAAAAAAAAAAAAAACTATAATTTAAGGCTGGTGCCATTAATTTTAGTTTTCGGTATTATAATAGTTTTACTATACAAAAAAACTCCAGAGAGAGAGAAAGAGAGAGAGAGAGATAAAAAATGCACATATACTTCGTTAATTTCATGTACCGTGTTACCATTGCCTGGATATCAGTATTGCGCAGCAATGTTGTCAACACGTATCTTTAGGTTTGTAAGACCTGTCTTTAAATTGTATCAATGAAGTGATGAAACTTTAATGGGTTTGTAATTGAAGATAACTTAAACCAATTGTATTTGAAGGCATTGCGGTTTTGAAATTATAGTTTCGGTTCTTTCCAAAACAGCACTAAAATCAACCGAACTCTACACACAGTGAATAGCCATAAGGTAAACGCCATTATTCCATAAACTCAATTCCCTCACTGTATACTGTAATTCTAATTATTTCTATGGTTATCAGTCAACATCTATGGGACACGATGCTTTCCGGTATAGACATTGTAAAAGTGATCACGACAAACATTTGGTTATAATCATTTTCTAGCTAACTGAAGTCTTATTGATTGGAAGCTTGAAGTACAGATGAAATCATGTTTATAAACAGGTTTCCTGGCTAATCTACCTTTTGTCCCGTTTAATGATTTGGTGCTCTTTTACTTGGAATTCATAGATTCGAGAAATATCTTACTCCGGTAAATATCAGAAGTGGAATTTCCTTTGCATGTATTTTAGTTACACGTACTGCGTCATTTCGGATTTACTAAAATAATTTTGGAAATTTGCGTGGTTTCTCTTCATTTTTATAACCACATATATGTTGCAACTCGGATTCATGAACCCTAATTTAGTCTGAATTGACTGGATATATACTATATCCATTCATCGTATTTATCATGTATAGGGAAATGAATCGTAGGGTACTAATTATAATAGAAACATTTTTATCCTTTTGTCATTTTCTTGCATCGGCAGTTTAATCTAGTACTAAAATATATTTCATAGATACATTTTTGGTTTTGTATTATTCGTCCAGCTAATTACGAAATTCTTCAAATTTAGCCACGCCTGGTTAACTTCGGAATAATGGCGTTTACCTTATATATTATGGATTAAACAAATTCATTATTACCAAGTTTTTAAACCTAAAGCGTGTACTTAACTTCATACAGAAAGAGAAAAAAGTAGTTTATTATAAAACGTCAACAGAGTTTGTGATAAGGCAAAACAAGACAATAAAACACAATATAAATCAAATGAATTGGCATGGTGATAAATTATGTCCTTATATACGCTACGGAATTCTGCTTGTTTATCCCAAACGTAAACTTTGTTTATTTTATTGGAAGTTAATTTGGTTCTAAATCTCCTACGCAATGCTAGTTGTGATGTTGTACGTGGTCAGTGTAAGTCACATTTTCAGCGTAAAAATGTGCATTTCATTTATAAAAGGATATTTATTTTCTGAAATTTTCAGATGCGTCCATATTTTTGGGAATACCAATCCCTCATAGAATTGCGTGTATATGTTTCTCTCTTGAAAGAGGGAAATAATGTTCTTTCTCCTAATGAAATGCGCTTATAAATCTGACTGGATATATTCTTGTTAGATAACTCAACATCCAATAACTGACGTTAATAACGATTTTTTTCTAAGAGCACTGCTGGTTTTGCAGCTATGATCATAAGTACACGAGGTTATCAGTATTATTGGTTTTAATGATAACTTCACCAAACAAAAGTTAGAAAAGCATATATTTGTGCCATAGGTGGTCTAAGGACTAAGATGATGGGTTCATATTCTGTAAATATTCAATTAATTTTCTTTCGCTGTAGCTGACGTGTGGATATTTCATTGGTAATGCTGTTAATATCAATAGTTTTAAAGGTCTATTTCTCGGTGTTTATATAAATGATAAATTAAATTTGCTTCATAGTGCTTTCGTAGTATACGCAGTTGCATAAACCTCACGAAAACCACACGAAGTGTTACTCAACTTGGTGACAACAATACATACAAAGAAATTCATAATAAATTAGCCGATATTTGCAGTTGGTTTAGTCATTCAAACAAGCTGGTTCATATTATTGCCGGAGACCAAAGAATCTCCTAAATGTGCCGTCCTGATTTTAAGTTAATATTACGCCCAGTAGTATTGCATTATATAATACGATATGTGTAATGCAGTATAATCATATATTACGATACAACCATGGTAAGATTATGCTATATGACTATAAATTACCAAAAAGTAGTTCCATAATGAATGGATATTGGAAATTCTGTCGTTTTTCAGCGATTTGACACTAATGTTGATATAAACGTAAGTTTAAATCTGTTTGATATATATATATATATCAGCGCTAATTTATATTATTAGCTGTTAAATTGAAACAACCTAAGAAAATATACCAACTTTTGAATTGAATGCAAACCAGAGTAAAAAGATAGGTGATAATAATATTCATATATTTTATTCGTCTTAAATACCATAAGAAAGAATTTTCGATTCCAAAAATTAATTCGTCGGTAACTGAGAAGTGTGTTAAATTTATACCCAACTGCTTTCGAGCATTTTCCTTGTACAGCAGATCACGAAAGTCATTAACGCAGAGTTCAAGGGATCCACCAGATGAGATATAAACATGCATTACCTAAGGTCTAGTTAACAAATGAATACCATCACAGGAGTGCGTAGAGGCCGTTATTAAAATAACGAATTCTGAATTAGCTCAGCTCTAATAACGGACATGTTAAATTTACATATTGTTAATGTACCTATGAATTCAAGAGTAGATTATAATGCAACTAAACTTAGTGGTCTCTCTCTCTCTCTCTCTCTCTCGTTCTTTGATCTAATCAACTCTAATAAAACGTATTCACGTGCACTTAAATAATTGCTTCTTAAAATGGAATTATTTTCAAAATATAATGAACTGTACAGGAAAATACATATGAAAATTGTTGAAACAGATTCCTAATCTTGTTAGATAGACACAGATCTTTACAAATGAAACATAACACGCATTGGTTGGGATAATATTAAAAGCGAAAACCATATTTTTTCTTAAAAATGATAAATGAATAACTTAATGGAAGTATTGTAATTTTCGTAAAAATTCAGTCCAGAACTGTGTGTGAATGAATTAAAAAAATGTCAAAACCTGGCAGATCACAAGCACATACACCGTGCACTTTCACATTGGCAGTACAGACTTATTAATTATATTTTGAATCACACATGAGGATCACATATATAATTAGCATCTAGGAAAATACGATGTATGACTTGAGAATGTCTTTAGTTGAGAACTTACTTTAATTTCCCGGTTTGAACGCACTACTTCGCTTAGTGGAAGCCTGAAATGGCTTAAAAACGTTCCATATTTGGTTAATAGTGCAGGATTTCCAGATATATTTAACTTTAGTTTGCCGACAGTTCTCAGTCTAATGTGCTACATTACATTGAGAAATAGGTTTATAACTATAATTCGTGGATGGAATGTACATAAACAAATGAACAGTTGCTCAGCAATCACCTCTAAACCTACGCGACAAAGCATAATAAAATTGGTCAGTGAAGAGGTTATTGAACATTTCTGAAGAGGAAAAGAGAAGTTGGTGTATATTGTTATTTGTCTATCCAGAGTATTCTGAAGAAGTACGTAATAATATGATCAAGGTGCTGTGCACTGAATTATCAGATTCTAAGACAACTTTCTCTGGACAGCGTGAATTATGTGACATTTGCTATTTCATTTTTTCTTTTGATGAGGGGACTAGTGTTGGTTCTACCTCATTATTCTGTACCATCTAAGAATTAATTTTTGTTTTGCTTTACAGGAATAGTATTGCCAATATGCTCTATAGGTGCATAATATTATATATTTTCTTTAAGATGCCAGACGAAGTGAAACCTTCATCAACTTTTTATGCTCAAGTGAGAAGGGTAGCGAAACCTACAGTACATCCGGGCAGGCATGAATCTAAAGGGAGAAAAAGTAATCCGGAAATACAGTACATCCGGGATTAAGGGAGAAAAAATGAATCCGTTGACTTGTTTCTTGAAGAGCTGAAAGTTGTATTTGGAAAAAACAGTGAAGGAGCATATTCCAAGAACAGAGATACATGGGGTGGTAGGAATAAGAGTTAGTAAAATAGGTGTGAATTTGGGCAATAAATGAATAATGATCAGCAGGTACTCACGTTGTTATATTCGTGAAAGATTGGTGATGGTGATCAGAACATTGTCTAAGAAAATATCTATATAAGGGACATAATGAGGAAACAAAATATTTATGAGAGTTACTTGGAGTAAATTTGTGAAGGACGTCATTTATCGGATTGCCATTTTCTGTATAACACCAGTATTCTTAGGGTGCTTTTTGGTGCTCCTCGTCCAAGATATTAGAACAGGTTGGACGGAGTAGATATTTTTATAGCCAGAACTTGTACAAGTGAGTAACATCTTGAGTGGAAAAGCACATTTCGTTTATTTTTTGAGTGAGTGTCAGAGCTTTTTTTTTTTTTGCGCGCTCGCAATAAGATTTTTATAGCATTGAAGCTCGCGTGGTTATCCTCATCCTACTGAACAGTAGTAAGAGGATCCGATCTAGAAGTAGCGAACTTTAATGTACTATCAATGAAGACGTGGAATGAGGTATATTTTTATCATTGAAACTATCGAAGGATTTCATCTCAATTTGCGAAAGTAAATTTATATTCAAAAGAAATGTGGATGACAATACGGTGCCATGGGAATAGGAGATGAAGTTTATTAACGTGATATTCAGTGAACTACCAGAGAGGAGGCTGCCAATCCCTTTGCAAAAGTTAGAATACATATCATAAGGTGGTAGTTTACAGAGCAGGCTTGTGTCCAATCAGGCATTGCATTTATTCAATTTCTTCGAAATGTTAAAAAAAAATAAATAAATAAATAACCATTTTCACTTCGCTTTCGTCCAGAGATCTGTGTTCACGATTGTGGGTCAAAGTGGTGAATTCATATTTCCGGTCAATAATTTGCCAGCGGGCCACCAGATGGAGAGGATCAACATCCAATTCCATGATTATTGAATACGGAATATTATTGAAATATATCCAGATGTTATTTCAGTTTCGATGGGCACTTCTCATCTACTCTGAATCTTTCTCTCTGAATGGAATTTGTATTCTGTTTCGAATATTAATTTATTTTATGCTAGGAGACAGCCCACTTGACTAATCCAAGAAATGTATGGGAAGCCCGTTTTGGGAATCATTTTGACCATCGGCCTTGATTTAAAAAAAAAAAAAAAAACTGATTTCTGTGTTACCTGTAATTTCTTAATATTTTTGTTTCTGATCTAGTGGCGCTTAAAACTAAATTATAGAAGACTTCAATTTTTTTTAAATATCTGATACTTAAATTATAATACAGAACGCAATGTTGCTAGATGGTTTCTATTGAGTATGTTAGACTATATTCCATAAAATACCTTGCATTTTTTTAAATATCATATTTGCTAATATTCTTTGTGCCAGTGAAAAATCACCTGACAAAAATCCATCAAGGTACTGAAGGTTTAATGAATATAGTTGTGTACATCATACGAAACAGCACATGGTTTAGATTTCGAGGTTTATCATATAGGAGTATATTAATCATCAATTTATACATGGGATTTTGGGATAATACAGCATCTGATATCAACTGAAATATACGCGATTTTAAGATATATTAATGTAATGCAGATCAGAAAATATAAGCAACATGCAAAAAAAAAAATCTTAACTGATGTAAATGGATAGACTATTAAGGAGAAATGAATTACCTACTCAAATAACGTGGCATATCATATTACAATAGCTATGGTCACAGGTTTGTTCAGTCTAATCTAAAAAATATTTTAAAATGTTTTCTTGCTATCCTAGCCTACTTCTCTCTCTCCTTCGAATCCATGGATAATTACGGCCTCATACTTGAATTCGGTATTCCCGTTTCCTTTTAGGGTGGATGTATGTGTGGGAAGGAAGGATAGAAGCAACCTAAAGCAATTTTTGACATCTGTTCATCTATTCTTCTGGCGTGTCTTTTCTTCGATGCACAATCATTTATATCTTTTCTCGCAGTCAGTGTGGCATTAAGTTTTATCTTTCTTTATTTTACATTGACTTTCTACCTCTTCTGCTCCAAATATCTTTTAGCAGTGTAGTTTTAGCAAATAATGTCTCTTAGTGATAATATACCTAAATTAAATAAACAAATTAATTTTTGCATTGTTCTATAATATAGATAAGTATTTTCTTAGATTCATTTCTTTATTTAGTCTTCGTTAATCTATCGCTTGCATTTATTCTCTTAGATCCGCACTTTTAACGAGAAGGGTAGTATTCAATTCTGACTAATTTATCTTTTAGTGTGATAATCACAAAAACCTCACAACGAGCGATAACATTGATTAATTACTTCATAAGATAATTTCCCTTTATATGAGTGACACTAGTTGGAATTAACTGAGGGTCTGCACTGCGTTTGTAGACAATAGAGACAATGAGCCGCATTAATCATTCTGTTGCATCAGTTAACACCAACTCAGCCGATCGCCGTCTTTGATATAATATGGCACTGAATGGATAATAAAAGCCAAAGATGACTTTCAAGTCATCTTTAGCTTTTATTATCCATTTTAGAGATTATCCATATCATATTATCAAGTTTAGAGACACGATTTGCTTCTTATGCTAAAAAACCAAAAGCAGCTTACTCTCAATAAGCTGCAACGGTTCTAATCATTTTGAATACTTACGTTTTCAATGACACTGAATTCCAACATGTATACAACTTACACAATTTATTGTACAATTAATGATGATAGTAATTTTGCATGTATCAAAATAGGAACTGATAACAGATATTGCAATCTTTCTCCGAGTTTTACGGTCTATTATTTTTTTATTTATTATTTTATTTATTATATTAATTATTGTAAGAAAACAATAGGATTTCAGTCCAGAAATGCATAACTCACAAAGTACAATATTTAAAACTGTAACTTACCTTCATTACAGCGGTAAGTCGGTGAGAAATGAGTGAAATGCCTGCCTAAAATTTGAATATTTACTCGTTAAAACACTTGAGTAGTTAGAAACCAGACATATTATGTCAGGACAATGGTCAATATTTTAACCCTCCTATCAGTTGTAATGGGTTTCAAGATAGAGAGGCGACTAATTACATAACTATAAAAGTGCACTTCTCTTATTCACTGATTTTAAGACAAATGGATAATTAAAAGACAAATGTGACTTCGTTATTCACGCAATAACGGAGGTCTGAGATAATGCGGAGAGCAAATAGCACTGCTAAAGACATGAGTTTCAGAGAGAAGAACAGAATTGTAAGATGGAAATGCAGACTACTTCATTAGCTAAGTACACACAAAGGAAGATTTATTCAGTAAAGGAATGATTCATTTAAAAAAAATCGAACATCTATAATATATTTGATTATGACATACCCACCAGAAAAAAAAAATTCGCTTTATTAAAGGACGCTAACATGCTGATAAAATACTTAATTTTTTAACACTTCTGTTTTCCACATGATTTATATTGTATTTTACTTTCCACTGTTTTATATAATGCCCAGGATTCAGAGAATCGGCAAATATGGAAGGTAGGATGCTTATTCAAGTGGACTTATGGAGACCGGTGTGCTTTCTGCTATTACAAAATAATTTGCAGCAGTGGAACCTTTATGGTTTGTACATTGGTAAAAATTTGTGACAAAAGTGCTTTGTGGCAAATTTTTAAGAAAAAACCGAAAAATATTATCAAGAAGGACAGAGCAATGCATTGAAAATATTACATGACATTCTTCCAATATGCAACAAGATAAGATCATATCGTTCTGCTAAACCAGCTAACCACTTGTTAGTCTACCTAATGTGACCTAAACGTTATATTAATTTCAGTGCTTCTTAATATTAAGACAAGAAGGCGAAAGTAAATTTTAACCACCTCCGTCTCTCTTTCTCTCTGGAAATATAAATATTTAAAAAGTATCACATTTAAAACTATTTCTGAATTAAATTCAAATACAAATGATGAATTTAATTCAAAAATTGTGTTAAATGTGATTTCTTTTAAATGTTATATTTTATGCAGACTTTTAGAAATTTCCCAATCATTTTCGGATCGCATCTTTTTGACAGAAATTCTATTTCAGTGACGTTTCTGTATTTCTGCTTATAATAAAAAGCGAATTTGAATTTTTAAACTTATTTTCGGACAGATAGTAGCTTCATTCATTCGTGCCTGCTTAGCCATAAATTATAGCAATGGTTCATCAAATACCTATGCTATTTAATTTGTATAATATCTGTCTATTATAAAAAATGGACACTTGTTTTGATGTGCCAATAGAATTGTTTGTTTTGTGTGTTTTTAATCAGGGCATTCATAAATATGACTTATATAATTCTTCTAAGCATAATAAGTCATATTTATGACTTATTATGGTTAGAATATTCCAGAATAATTCGGTGCAGGAAATATATATTCATATAGAAATTGGAGAAATTAAATTAACTTGAAGCAAGCAGAAATCGAAAGGAAAATCTTCAAAGCATCTATCTAATTACTAAAACTTTTCTTTTGATATATATATATATATATATATATATTTTTTCTATTTACAACGAAAACGAGCCCTTATAAACGAGGAACTGTCTACTTGCTTGGCAGGCTTTTACAAAAATCAATGCCAAAGGTGGGATTCGAACCCACAAACTCTAGACTGGGGAATAGGTGTGATATCCACTGGGCCAACCAGGCCGGCAACGTTATTTGGGAGCTTTTTATTATATTCACATGAATACTACCGTACCAGTGTGCTGTGCTCAAACCATTTTTTTTAAGAATTGTGGAAATAGGATGTTTCAAAATACTATGTGAAGCTCACTTACGAGAATTTATAAATAGTAAAGAAATGTTCAACACTACATAGCTACAAAATAGTTAAAGGTATCAATTTAACATTAAAAGAATGAACAATGTTTTGTACCGAAAATCGAGGAGCTCATATTTTCCGAATTATTTCATTTTTAAAAATTACATTTATTTAACTTAATTCTTACAGTTTAAACCTTTGAAGTCTCCAAACCAAACTAGTGTATTGGCTACAATCTACGAAATATACATGAAATGCTAAAATTGCGAAATAGTTATAGTAGGAGATCACACTATTATTTGTGAGTGTCAATATAATAATTACTTCACAATATAATAATCAAACATGATTATTATATTGTGAAGTGTGTGTGCCCTCCCTCGATGAGTCTTTGGACTCCTTTGAAGTGTTACGAAATATTTTCTTTTAATATAGTAATGTTATCTCCTTCTAATAACTTTACTATTTCTGTTGGTATTCTGTCAGAGCCTAAGACTTTACCATTCTTTTCTAGCTGAGTTCAGCGCACATTCTACCTCTGATCTTCTAATGAATGGACCTTCCATTTGTTCATAAGTATTTTCTGGGTTCTGTCTGTTATTAGTAAAGAGTTATTATTATTATTATTATTATTTTGACACCTCCAGGGAGGCTAAAGACTCATCGAGGGAGGGGGCCTGCTCTACAACTCTGTCTCCACCACTCAATCCACCAACTGACCACAACTACACCACCACCACCACTTCAGCAGACAATCACAAATATCCATGCCCACGGCGGAATTCGAACCCGCAGCTTTTTGGCTGGAGAGTGGATACGCTAACCACTCTGCCAGCCAGGCTGGAATAATAATAAATAAATAAATATCAGTAGTCAAAAAATAAAACACGAGGGATAGGGCTAACTACCTTATCCTCGAGGCGGTCGCAGCTTCAAATCGTAATAGGCCATGCCCAATACGAAAATAACAGGCCATAGGCCTAATATGCTTATAGGGAGGAGGGAGGAAGGGGTAAAAAATTAAACTGTTTGCTTACTGAATAACATTAAATGATAAAATCTTAATTATAATATATGCATTTAGAGAAGTTTACCAGAAGAATTGTTTTTCTTTATACTTAATGAATTCATGGCGTTTAATATGGAGAAATTCACGAGTAATGTTTTGATTTTTTTTTTCATTCATTCAATGCTGAGGCTGCCCAAAACACAGTTCGATTTGTTGACATTATGCGCATGAAAAAAAAAAAAAAATGAAACTACATGAAATTTTAATGAGAGCATTGTCTAGCATTGCATGCCACACTTTATCTTAGCGAATACCTTGATAATTTTAGTTCGTTCCTCTATAAATCAACATATTTTGGATATGCCACTCTCCTCTACATATTTTAAGAATAATGCCTCTTCCATACAAAATTATGAACTTAAAAAAAAAAAAAAAACTTAATTCAATTAGAATATTGCAGCATCACTGTGCAATAAAAAGTTCAGTCAACAACAGTAATCAGCACAACCAATTGCAACAATTTGGTCTGTTTGGTGCAAAAGGAGTGTTGAGCAATTAAAGGATATTTTTTTAAAAATATTATTGAAAAATGAAGATATGGTATCGAAAACTGAAATTAATATATATATATATATATATATATATATATCTTTTCAATTCCAGAGGGCTTAATTTATAACTCATTTCGTGTAAATTCGTATGAAAGTAAAATTTTCTTCTTAATGAAACTCCGTTTTTTTAACGCGTTATTTCTGCAAAATCTCTCGCATATCAAATAAGTGTACATACAAATAAATAGTAATTAGGAACATTCTTTCATTGCACATTGCTGAAATTCAGTCAACTGCTTGGATGATAAAAAGTGGAAAGATATTAATGCTTACTGATTCTAGAATGATATTGCTAAAAGAATTAAGCATCTTATCTAAATAACAAATTGTTCTCAACGCACTGATCACTGATTTACATGTACAATATCTGATACGTTAGATCAGTGCTTCTTAACCTTTTCAAAGTCACGAAACACTTTTAATTATAAGAAAAATTTGAAAAACACCCTAATGCTTTTGGTGTTCCCCAAATTTTTATGGGGAAAACCAAATTTTTGATTTTGGTGTTCCCCATAAAACTAACAATAAAAGTATTCATGGGATCGCCTTTTATAAAAATGGAACTATTTTAATGCAATACTTGAGCTTGTCGGCGTTTGCAGGTTTCAGCAATACCAGGTCTAACATTTGATATAGCTACCCTTATCTCTTTGTGTATATTAGTAAGTCTTTCACGCTTTTTTAGTTTTCATATGGGTTAATATTCAGAAACCGAGCTCACACAAATTATGATGTTGAAAACTGTAACAGATTTTTCAGTGCTCTTATGGAGAGAGAGCTGAGTATTCGGTTTGACAAAAATACACATTTCTTCAAGAGTTATTTCAGAGAATTTCATTTTTAGAGTAAGATCTGTCGACAAGGTAACTAATTGTTCTTCTTCTTGTAACGAAAAATTCACAACTCGATTTATTAACTGTGCCAAATGGATTTCGTATCCAGTCATAATTGTGCGTATTTAAGGAAGGAAAGTAACTTGAAAGCTTTTTCTCCAATATTGTTAATTGTTCTGTTATATCGGAAATAATTTCCTCGACATTTTTATTCAAAGTAGCCAGTTACACTCAGAATTGTGTCATGTGACATCTTTCACCGGCGGATCACTTGCAACCAGTTCGCGGAACACCGATTATGAACCACTGTATGCGTTGCATTGTTGAGCACTCTGCGCTTGCTCACTGTTATAAGAATCTAATAGCTGACACTCACCTTGCAACACTTAATGTTTCACTGCCGAGGCGTCTTTTGGGTTACTTGAGAGCATATGTGATGAGGTTGGAGCCTCATTTCATTGTTATTCAGTATTCAAGGTGTGTTCTTCAATACGCTGCTCAATAGATTTTTGGCGCTATCCATAGTACGATAACCAGTACTCACGCCATAGTCGTTAAATACCTGGATATTTTAGAGAACCATGTCGAGGTTTTGTAGTTCGGAGTAGTGACCTTATCCTGATAAAGGGAGGTGAATACTGTTTTGATTTTGTTTCCAAAGTTTTGTCGAAATAGAGCTAATATATGGAAGAGTAGTAAAACAGTATTTTTCATTAGAAGAGCCTGAAATCGTGACTTGGTTAAGTAGCCTTGAGACAACGCTCTCATTGTATCCATTTGGTAGAATTGTTTTTTTTTTTTTATATATTAGAGTCTCATTGTTAGATCATCCTTGTGAGTAATCAGGTAGTGTTCTCTTAGTGTTGGAATACCCATTTTATGAGGTTGCAATGAAAGGAATAGGAATGTAGATATCCGTCAGTATGAGTAGGTTTTCATAATATAGGGACTTAATTTACTAGATTCATTGTACGAAGATCCGGAAATGGGGGTGAAATATTAGATTTCTAACTCGTAAATTAATTGTATCTTAATGGTTTGGCGATTGAGGTACTCACGGAAATTCAGAAGTGAAGGTAATCCATGGTTCCAAACTAAGAATATATCATTGACATACATTTTCCATAATTTGTGTTTAAGATGGTAACCTTCTAAGACCTTTCAGTTGTTTTCATATAAAGATCTGCGAAAACTGGAGAAAGAGGACTGCCCATGACTTGACCAGTATTCTGTTTGTATGTTGAGTTATTGTACTTGATATCCTTAGAAATGGTATTGGATTCAAAGCTCCCAAAGGACTTTGCTAGGTATATGAACGAGATAAACAATCGACTGACGTTGACGCTATATACTGCACACGGTTCGATATAGCAATTTATTATCGATCTATTAATGATATTATTATCGCAATATTAATATTGTTCGTGTATGTAATATATTAGATGAATAAATAATTATCGTAATAACATAACTGTGACTGTAATTATTATACTACTTCAAATATTATATTGCATTACATGGGCAAATGTATTGCCATATTTAATGAATGAATGAATAAATTCTTCATTCCAAAGTTATCGTCATTTGTATATTATTCCATATGGTAACTGCGTCCATCATGATTTAAGCATCTTCATCATTTTTTATATTTCCCGTCTGCTGTTTCATAACTGCTTGAACGTGCAGTGATTTTAACACTTAGTTTAGCTAACCTCACCGTTTCTGAGCAAGGCGCAAATAACTGTCAGTTAGCATTAGAGAAAGCAATGATTATCTTGAAACAACAGACCTAACATGCATGCTTTTCACTTGCTCAGTAATAAATTATCAGAAGCATTTAACTTGGTACACTGCAGTGCATTTGTGTGTGTTAAGATATTACATAATTACATGCCACTGCTCAGAGGAGATCGGTAACATGTACTATGCAGAATTCAGTGGTAGTGCTCTTATTCTATTCTCTCGGAGATCGATATGTGGTTAGCTGATTGCATTCGCGGTTATAGAATTCGAAGTTACTATCAATTTGTATTAATTATTACTATTACTTCAGCTCAATGTCGATTCAGCTATTTCCAAAATATAGCATTTTATCATAATGCAAATATTTTATTATAGGGAATGAAAGAGTGCGTGAATTTAATTGCTCCGATAGCATTGTAAATTCTAATGAAAAGTTCATGAAAATAGAAGACTCATAATTAGTAGTAGAATGTAGAAACTTGTTACATTTTAATAAAAAATCATATTTACGATTTTTATTAAGGTAAAAGGTAGGGTGTGGTGCAGAAATTTACGGAGCATCTGCCGTATTTTGCAGCAAAGAAAAAAGCATGCTTATATTTTAAGTGGAAAATCTCACATGATTATGAGACGATAGAATTGCAAGCAATAAGCATTGCGGCATAATAATTTTACCTTTATTATTATCATTATTTCCACAGATTAGAATTTTTAGAAATTATCAGAATTGCTGCCTGAGAAAATAAGGGAATCATAAGAGACCTGTAGTATTAAAAAAAAAAAAAAACCTTTACAAATGCTATTCGCTTCTTCGAACGGAATTCGCTATCTGAGCTTTCCAACCAAAAGCGAGTTGTTAACGATTGAACAATGAAGCCCTAAAACGGAATAGATTCATGAATGATTCATTGCGTTAAGTATATTTTTTTTCTCCTGTAGACCACTTTGAAATACTGTCTTTAACGATTTCACCGTTCTAACATTTTGGAAAATCAAAGCTGTTTTAATTTCAAGCTCTTCAGCAAATGATATGAAAGCAACCTACAAATCTTGTGATAATCCGAAAAAAGAAACAGTTGTCTGACCCTTTCTCCTTACGCACTTAAACGATGAAAATAACGAGTCATTTGTTTCTTCAGTTTAAGTAAATAGAAAAACCGATTTTTTTCATCCATCTCAAGTTCTACAATAACAATAAATTATTTCTTATGTTATCGCTAATATCGTATTTAAAATAATTAATATATGGCCGATAATTTTATCTTTGTGTTTGATTAACAATATCAATTAAATACAAGAAGAATAAGAATAAAAACACTGTTTTTATTCTTTCACTTTGTGATAGTATACATATTTTAGTGTTTGTCTATGATATAAATTTGATGTCATCTCGATATATTATGATGATATGCAATTTCTCTACCAACGAAGGTTCTCTGTTTTCCCATTTTTCATTAATGTTTGCATATATTATTTAAGAAGGCTTTAGTGTGCTGAGCAGATGAGTACTCCTAGATGGAACATTGCCTGAGAACATGATTAAAAATCACCAAGAGTGAAGTCGTCGCAGATCCATATTATCTGTATTTTGTTTTGATATAACGATGTAACATATACGTTATAATTTGTTTTTCGTGTGATAAACAGTTTTTGTATTTTTTGTATGCAGTAATTTGATATTGAGTCATTACGAATTTTTAACAGAAGGTAAACACTAAATAGCATTTATTAAGCGGCATTTATTTTATTGCACAGACAATCGAATACATGAAAGTAAAAAATGATAAATGTGTTTGAAAAATTAGTGATATCACCATTTTGAGATGATATCAACAATTCACCAATTGGAATTCAGTCAGTTCTGCCAAACGCAAAAATATTCCAACGTTACCAATAGATTTTCATAACGTAGTGTATTTCATAAATGTCTTACACGGTCATTTACTTTTGTTAATGTATAGTTGATACTTGTTTTAAGAATGATAAAAAAATGTTAAAATGTCAGTGATATCACCGGATTACTGAACACACATGTGTTTGTCGTTATTTCGAAAAATAACTGGATTTGATTTTTTAATTCATTTATGTAAACATATTTTGACAGTTTCGTACAAACACCATCATGACGAAAGAATTGTCTAGAGGCGACCTTGTCATTTGCAGTATGAAACCATAAATATGCGGTGTGTGTGAGATTAGTTGTACAGGACGAATCTCTTGGTTACTGTGTGACAGCAAATTATTGTTACATGCAGCCTGTTATAATATAGGTTGGCTAAATGAGAACGTATTGATTCTAAACCATCTCTTCACAAGACTGATTAAACTAAAAAAACATCTTCAGCAATCATGGAATACGGGTTGTCTCATCATATTTACATTTACCTGGATTCCTGTACTGTACATTGTTTCCTGAATTTCAAGTTCGTTTATTACTATTAAAACAATATATTCCGAATGTATATTTTATCATCATCATTGGCTTGCCAGACCTACATCGGCTCTGGCCTTCTTCAGAAAGTTCTATCAGCCTTTCTTATTTGATGCCAAACTCCTCCAATTTTTGACTCCTAAAACCTTAATATCTTGCATCACTCCAACTTCCCATCTTAATTTAGGTCTTCCAAATTTTTTTCACTTCCGGCTTAGCATTAAATATCTGACCTATTAACTATATTAAACATCTCCTTTTACTATCTATGCGTATTTTATATACATTCATAATTTCATATACATAATTTTATATACATCGATATACACTAATAATTTTTGACTTTCATGTATTCGATTGTCTGTGAGGTATTTTGAATATCTACATGGGGTATAGTATTTAAGATCTCGTGTTTGCATTGAAGATCACTGTATTGAAAAAAAAAAAGTGATCCATATTTGGGGAGTTCAGGGAACTATATCTAGAAAATTCGCGCGCGCACACACACACGTCTGTATTTTTGGATCAAAGACATTAATCTATATCTAGTATTATTCTCGTAATAATTATAATTATTTGGATAAATTGTGAGCTTAAATTAGACTGTTTCTTAACAGATCCTAGATAATTTCGATTCTTTCTGTTTTCTACAGCATGAAAAATTATTGGAAAGAAACTTCTTAAAACCATTATTTATTCACTTCTTAATCGTTGGTGAGCAAGACAATTTCTCACATCAACAAATATTACTACAGTGCATTCATAAAAATTGTAACGAAACAGAATATCTTAATTACTGTAAGTGTTTAAATATTATGTGCTTTTAATAAACCCTATTATTTTACTTGCTTGTCTCCATATTAACGACCCCTAGTTGTAAGCGATTAGACGCATGCCCTTTGATTGGAGAGACGTTGATTTAGAATCCGATGGAGAGAGTGATAACGTTTATAAGGGCTTTATGAATGAAGATAAATTACTTTCATACTATTGCCAATTTTATTTATTGATGGAGTTTTCTCACGATTAAATGAAATATAACATGAAGAAATAAATTTGTAAGAAATTTTGGGTCCGATAATCGTTGCTTTATGATGGATAATTTTAGCAAACCTATACTTTGAGCGTTGCATTCCCTCCCCCACCCCGTTCTATCCACTTAGTCATTTACGCTAAACTCAAACTCGAGCATATCCGTGGTATTCTTTACTGTACAGAGAAAATTAAATAAATAAAATAAAAATATAATTCCAAAGTTTAAGAAGAAAATAACTTTCACGAATTCGTGCAAACTCTCCTTTCGTTTTCATGAAAGACATTCCTCTTAAATAAACTACAGAAATTTTAAATAAATGTCTGCATGCAACCGGCATTTCGTTTTATTACACAATAAAAGCGAGAGAGAGATGGCTGGTATGAGGAAGTAGGCCATATAATAGTGCTAAGCATTTTTCTCAAAACATGCACCAGTTTTATACAAATGTGTAAGAATTTTCAAAGGATTTCTGTGAATCTAATAAGATGTCAAACAGATCTCCTTCACTTTCATATAGGAACCACATGAATATCCTTATGGAGTTGCAATTTATTCCTTTGAGCTTACTGTTATAAATTATTACTGTAATGCAGAATTTCCGTCTCATTTTTGCTTAATATATTTTCTCAATAGGATACAGGTCTTCTACGGTGATTTAATGCAATTGCCCTATTTTAAAGCGAACGTTCAACTTCCCATTTCCTTGTCTCTAGTCATTATTTATGTGCAGCATGGACTTTTACGATTATGAAATTCAGCACTTCTTTATAGAATTTTAAATAATACTGCTTTGTTCTACTTCATATAATAAATTTTGGTGTTGCATCCTCCATTTCAATTGCATGTTTTGTCGATTTTATGGGTCTTTTCTTTTTTCTTTTGTTTACTGGTATGCATGTATGTCTAATAAAATTATGCAGTAACCAGGAGGTTCCATGCCTATTTGTTATCTAGTGATATACGGCCATGGGTAATAAGTGGTTATAAAATGACTTTAATTTTATCACTTGCCTGAATTACTTGACTTGCTGTCGTTTAAATTAGTAGAAAATGCCAGTTTGGTCCCTGATACAGGTAACTTTTATTTTGAGCGTAATGTAAATAAATAAAAAATCAAGCTATTTTAAACCTGGTTTTACTCCATTTCCCAAGTAAGCAAACAGACAAATAAGTCAAGTTTGCGCTTGCACATAATGCAAGTCTAGCTGACCCTGCAGGTAGTGCAAGACCAAGGTAACTCATGGTAAAAGTAGAATAAGCTCTGATCACTAATCTTAATATTTACCCATAATGCCAGGTTTAAAATAGCTTGGTATCTTTAACATTTATTATACCCAAGGTAAAATACTTTCTACATTTATATCTCCTCCTGAGATTTTTATTTAATAAGGTTAAAACACTTTATGGTAACTTTTTCTGGTAAAATACTTATAAGCTCTGTATTACTAAAATCTTGATATTTCTAGCCTGGCTCCCACTGATGAGACCTCAATAAAGGTCGAAACCGGTCTGGGTAGTGGCCCCTTGCCTTTAATACAAAGCATCATACATCTCCTCCAGGAGATGTGCTTTGCATTATGGGTAAATATTAAGATTAGTGATCAGAGCTTATTCTACTTTTACCATGAGTTACCTTGGTCTTGCACTACCTGCAGGGTCAGCTAGACTTGCATTATGTGCAGGCGAAAACTTGACTTATTTGTCTGTTTGCTTACTTGGGAAATGGAGTAAAACCAGGTTTAAAATAGCTTGGTATCTTTAACATTTATTAAACCTAAGGTAAAATACTTTCTAAATAAAAAATCATAATAAATTATGAAAAATTAAATGTGCGCGCGCGCATTTTTCACAATTCCGTGTTATCCACTGCCTTTGTGATCATAATTGCAGATGTACGTGGTTTGAGATGAAACTTAATTAATCCATCCGCCATTGTTAGACGGACTGATATGACACATACTGATGTTACAGTTCTTCCCGATTGGATTGAGATCCAGAATCAGTGTAAGCCAATCATTCTTTCACAGTTAGAGAGATAGACTCCGTTGTACAACCTTTACCCACATTTGCTTATCTGAACTGAAATGGATATTACTTAACTCGTCACTTTATGTATATAAACTACTTTTGCTCTTTGCTTCACCAGTGTAGTATGCGATTTTGACTGCTATCATTAATAATCGCCTTAGTTTCATCTGCCCTCCATAGAAACTGAGACTGTACGTTAATAGAGGGGTCCATCGTAGTGACAAAGTACGTTGGACCCGTCTATAGACAGTTCGGATTCCTGGTCGATCGTTTCCACCTAGGAATGTGAATAATTCGCGAATTTCTGTTGTTCGTTTGGTGTTATCATCTTGGATGCTAAGAGTTCTTGGCTGAGACTTGTATATATACAGCCATGATACGAACGAATTGTACGAAATAGTGTTATTGCATCATATGAGACCTGTTTCGAAGTGTATGGGTTCTTTTTGTGACATTTACAGTATACGGATGTGTAGTCGAATACAGAGATATCTGTTTGAGCTATAGGCACTGTAGACTTCTGGTTGACGTATATTGCAATATATATATACACCACGTGCGAAGAACGGAATATACATATCAGTAGGTTTCATTCAAAAACAGGTGACTGATACTGATTTCAACAGTTTTCTTGTATGAACAACGATAAAATGATAGTTAACGGCATTGGAGTTTCTTTCAATTTCACTCATTGTCAGGAAAGGCTGTAATTTTATGAAATGCATATGATCTCCCACAGACACTTCGCATATTGATGCATGAAGCGCTTATTATTTTGTTTTCTTTTATTTTCGCATTAATAATTATCTTTGCGAACATGCATATTACGTACCCACTTTCCAACCAACAGGCTGTCCGTTCTGATCTCACAGTAGAATATTATCCTGCTTATTTGGAAGAGCGAAGTGACTTGGAAAGTACCAAAAATGGACTATTTACATGTACATATAAGCACAAAATCATGCTAACTCACGAAGCAGTGATAAAATATACAATATTATCCGCAAAAATGAACAGTTGTTTAACATTTTGCAGTTGCATTTGATATTGAGGCTGTCTGCACCTCTACAGCAATTCGCAGACTTAATTCAATGGTTAATTAAGAAAAAAATTATCATTTCTTCTCTTTAAGTTGAAGTTTTCTATTTAAGTTCCACATATTTCTTAGACTAATATACAATACTTAAGCTTCTCTAGGAGTAAACATGCTACGTGGAAAATGTACTAACAACACTTAGAAACGCTCACAAATATAAACATCTTAACATATCCGAAGTCAAGCGCGTGATATTTAGTTATGATTCGTTAGTACATAAATTCAGAAGTTCTTTAGCAAAATTTCTCATAAATTTAAAAAATGAAAATTACACAGCTTTTTTTCCTCTGCCTACGCTATTTGCTGTTAATAATCTAGCACACTTTGACTGTGCTTACCGATCAGAGAAGCTTATCGATTAAAGAAGAACTCGGTGTATCTTTTGTCTGATCGATCTTTATCTGCACTGTTCGAATTAGAATTTTGAAATCTACATTCTAGAAGAAGAACTGGGGAAGTTTGTACTAAATTTTCATTACTAAACATAAAGATAAGGTGTTCTGTCTGTCTGTCTAGAAAGCAGCGTAATCCATCAAGTAAGAATTTTCCAATACTATATGAAAAAACGATTTGAAATCGACTGATTAACTTTTCGTCTTCTAGCAATTCTGGAGAGGCACGGACACTTTAAACACTGAGAAAGTCCAAAACTGCCCTTTAGTATTATTTTCTTAGTATATTCTGAGAAAATAGAGATCACACGACATTCAGTTGCATAGCAAAAATGCTGTCTTCACTTTGAATGATTTCACGGAACAATAGTTATTTGCCACACAGAAATTTCGTTGCTATGTGGTAAGTTTGCAGAAATGGGATATTGGTGTCAGTGAAGCAGAAGATTTCAGCCGCAAATGCGTCCTTGTGTACCCTCATACAATATTGGTAGTAAATCCGATGTAACGAAGAACTTATTTAATACCAACAACAAAAACAGACAGAATCATTAAGAATATTGAATTACTCTTGATGGCAACAAATCCAATATATATTCTGACAATGTTACTTATGTACTTAACGCACTAAGCAGCATAGACAACAAAGAATATCTAGTTATTTACATAATAGTCCATTCAAACTTCTACAACTGGGAATACCATTCAGCATTTTAACTTGAGACACGGATTTAGACTTGATTCTGTTTCATTAAAACTCTTTCTAAAAGTCATTATTCTCATATTGCAAAATGTGCATTTCAACATATTTAAAGTTATTTATATCATATGAAGGTTAAAAAAAAACATGCTTCAATATTTACCATTAAAGCTTAATTATGGGAATTTTATAGTAAAAATGTTGGAAGTTTTTTTCACTTGGTTAGACAATAAATTATACATTCAGTTTAATCCTTTATTCGAGTATCTTCAGGACTGGGGGAAACTCATGGCAAAAGTGGACTGAGTTCTGATCAATTTCCTTAGTATCCCATAATGCAAAGCACATCTCCTTGCTGACATCTATAATGCAAAGCACATCTCCTTGCGGACATCTATAATGCTATGCATTACATTCCCATATTGCAAAATGTGCATTTCAACATATTTAAAGTTATTTATATCATATTAAGTTTCGACCTTTACTGAGGTTTCTTCAGTGGGAGCCAGATCCAGAAGTGATAATACCAAGGTTGAAGCATGAAAACACTTCAGGTGCAAACTTTGTTTGCTTACACTTGGATAAAGGATTAAACTAAATATATAATTTTATAGTCTAACCAAGTGAAAAAACACCCCACATCTTTCTCTAATCCAGAGTAATTTAATAAGTGACACCTTTTGGTAACTGGCATATGGAAATATGACTTCTACATTGCTTCAATCTTGGTATTTCCTCTGGGTCTGGCTCCCACTGAACAGACCTCAATAAAGGTCGAAACAGGTCTGTGCTTTGCATTATGGGATACTAAGGAAAGTGATTAGAAATCAGTCCACCTTTGCCCGAGTTGTCCCAGTCCTGAAGATACTTTAGGTGCAAACTTTGTTTACTTACACTTGGATAAAGGATTAAACTAAATATATAATTTATAGTAAAAATGTTATTTCATGGCTTTGGTCGAATAATCATATTACATAGCTCAATTGATTCATCCATTCATTCACTAATATAACGCAGTCGAGTGGAGATTTTGTGTGTGAAACATTTCAGTTTCGAGAAGGAAGCTTTGATTTCTTTTTTGAAAAACTTATTTTCTTATGGAATAAGAAATTCGTGCATTTCCAATGCAATATATCTTGATTATCTGAGTAAAAATGATGATTATTTCATTACCTCACAAATAATTTGACGTGTTAACGTTCTCTTCTAAAATGTACGAATGGCATCCTTTAATCTTTTCTTCGAGTTCCTTTCTCGTGCTTTCATTTTAATGAAGCCAATGGCTGATACACCGTAAAAGGGAAATGCGCAAGCAGAACAGATTTAATTATTTCAACCTGTCTTTCTAGGTGAGAATAGGCAATAGTCCTATCCAGTACCTCAGCAATATCCATATGTGAGCTGCGTTAATAAAGGAATGAGATAATTGTCATCTTTATGAGATTTTTTCCCTACAATATGAATGAAAGTAACCAATCGGTAGTTAGGATCAGTGCAACTAATGAGTCTTTGATTTAATGAAATTAATCTTGAAATACATATAATGCTATAGGTTTAGCATAGAATAATTTGTTATATTAAGACGAAATACTGTGTTTTTATATACACAGGTTTCTTTCTGGATTGTAATTATTAATATCCTTTAATGCATATTTATTTCGAGGGAGTTAAATCGTTTTTTATCATTATTATACAGGCTCCTCCATGGAATCCGTAGACTCATCTCGGGAAGTTCAAATAAATAAATGAAATAAAAAAATAATAACAATTATCAATACCTATATAATATCTGTCATATTTTGTCTTGAAATCATTCACCGACAAAGCACACCCATAACTGACTCTGGCAATCTTTTACACTTTCACTACTCTCCAAGCAAAAAACCTAATTCTCATTGCTTTACTAATCACAGTCTTGCTCAATTTCCATGGATGATCCCTAGTTTTTCACATTATTCATGTAACTGAAATATTTCATCCAAAAGTCCTATACACCCACCTATATAAGTAACCATATAAGTCCTATACAACTTATATATTTCCATTCTATCTCCACCCCCCCTTATCCCCTGATCAACTAACTTCTTTAACCCACATATCTTCAATCTCTTCTTATATGAAGTATCAAATACTCTTTGTCCTGCCATCATCTTAGTTACTTTGCTCTGAATCCGATCCGCCTGATCCACATCTCCAAGAGACTCACGTGACTAGATCTGTGCACAGTAATCCAGATGAAGCCTCATCAAAGCCTTAATAGTGGAATAATAACTTTATCGCTACATTTCCGGTTTTACTTCAATAACTAGGTAATCCTATGAGCTGTTTTAGCCACTTTTGTAACATGCCCTCTGAATTTCAACTCCGTAACCCACCAACACCCCAAATCCCTAGCTTCAAGTTACTGGAGTACAGTCTCATCAGTATGGTACAAAGGTCTTCATTCTCAGGTCTGTCAATACCAACTCTGTTCTTCACCTTTCTTTATAGATTTCTATGAATCACGAAGTCTTCTCCGAGGTCTTTCTCTTTTCTGCCTACCTTTAAACTTAGCAATTCTGCCTCATGCTGTTTTGGTTGTGACCTAAAACAGCATGAGGTTTATACTACTAAGCGAAGATCACATTCCTCCTGAAGATGAGAAAGGATGTCAATTAATCCAGCACTGCTGAGAGACTGGATAATGGATTTGTAACTGGGATTAATACATCGTCTTGATGCGCTATCGCTATCAGAAGATAGACACACGATTTGAAATATCTATAAGCACTCCTGTAGCATCTATAACCATTAATATTTAACCTTTCTGCAACACGAAGAAGCATAAACAGCTGGCTACGGGAGATGTTCACTTCACCCTGTACACCAAATTCGCCATCGTTTTCAGGTCTGTGTATTTTATATCATTGAGGATCATAATGGGATGATTACAATAATTTTCTAAAAAGAATTTTCTTGAACTAAAAAATTGCTTATAATCATGATTGACATTAAAACTAACAAATATGGATAAAGGTATATTCGAAATATAACTTTGAGGACCGATTTTGTTCTTCTTTAGAGTAGTAGTCATGAAATAAAACATCTCTTTAAACTAATGAAGGAAATTTCTCCACGTTGAGGAATTCAAAGAATAAGTTATGTTTTGTGGTTAAGGAGATTCAGTGACACGACGATCATTTTAGATAATTTCGAGTAGCTAAACACAGTCCGTGTCACACTCTTTATGACACGGACTTCCTATAAATGGTATGGAACTACTTTTTTCCTCTTGTGGCTGATTCCTATGACAAAACATGGACACAAACCGGATTGGATACAGGTACTTAATCTTGCTTCCTGCTGTTAACTACCACCACGTTAACTCTAAACATAACACAGAGCTACGCGAAAAAGTTTGTTTCGATTGTATCATAATTGATACAGTCCGATAGATATGGGAATAAGCATCCATAAAATGTTATATGGTTGCTTATTCCCATTACTTAATGGTAGCTTGCACAACATATTACAGCAGCAATACATTGACTGACTCTTCCTCCAATAGTATATTAGAATACCCTTTCTTTAGGAAGACCGACGTTCTTCCTATAAACGCAATTATATAACTAAGCGACTAAATAAAGACAATAAAGTGCATACGTTAAAACTGATGATTTAAGTTCTGTATACTATCACAACAAAATGCCAGTACTTCCTTTGCCTACTCCCTATGTCTAATGATAGGCTACGTAAAACGAATTACGACCGCCAGATTCGGCCATATCATCCTATAAGAAAGGGAACAAATTCATGCTATCGAATCAATTACCTCCGTATATAAGTAATGCGGGCTATTAATCAACAGTCAACATTTGAAAAGAAGCGCGGATCATGTGAAAGGCATTGCCTCGGAGAATAAATAGCAGACTTCGATCGCCATTTTAAATTCACGGTTCTCGGCTTTCTACCGGATAATGGATAAAATAGGTGGTCGTCCATTAAAGCAAAAATATTACTTCTCCTTTACAAACGGAGCACTGCATTTGCCATTCCTTCTACACTCCCCCAACATAACCATAAGTTACGAATTTAGAATCACATTTCAACTTAATGTACCGTCTTCAAACAGTAGTTTCTATAAGCCGTGTATAATATGAAGTAATTACGAATTGAAAACATAAAGCTGTGTTCTCAAACGCAAACTTGTTCCTAAATAAATTAGATAATATTTTGCATTTCGATTTTTTCATATCTAACAAATATTTTATTTTAAAGTAATCACGAGTCATTTTGTTGTTTACGAAATCGCAGTTTTACATATTTTCAGGATTTGACTAATTATGTTCGGAACACTATTTTGTACTATTTTTGAGTTGACCAAGCATACTAAAATAATAATAAAAAAAAAGAAAACGATATAGAAGAAAATTTAGGCCGAGAGGGAGACGATAGGTTGTAAAACTGGGATTTCATTTATATCACCTAGTTAATACATTTATTCAGTTTTTAAGAGAGTCAAAATTAAGTGCTGTTTCATATTGAATTTACAAAATTTGCACTCCTGTTGCATATAAAACGAAACGACTGCATGAAAATACCATTTCTTAGGAACAAGTTATCAATTAGTTACTTGTTAGTGATTATTTTGGATATCGGAGGCTTAAAGGATCGGCTGAATAGTTCTCATATGGGGAACCATCCGTCGCTGATCACGGGAGTTTGACCTCTCATCAACAAGAAGAGGAGAAAGCAAAAGTTCTTTTCTTTTTTTATCTGTATATCTCCTTCCGCATCCAACGCATAACTTTTACTCTAAGGAGTTTGATATGATTGAGAATATCCAGCAATCGTCTTACCTATTCTTTGCATTAAAACATCTTTAGTAATGTAAAATAATTACATTTTAATTAACAAAATTATTAATGTCCGGAATTGTTACTTTCCAATATTTTTGCCACTCCATTAGTTTTATCGCCTACATAATTTGTATATTTTTATTATGTACATAATTATGTATATTTTAAAAAAATATACAATTCATTAATCGGAATCATAATCACTGTTATTGTTTTCCAATCTATATTTTGTGCTAGAAAATTTCATTCGTTTTGACCACTACTTTTGTTTCTAAGAATCATTCACGTAATTGTGCGAAATGAATTGCATATTTACATAGACTTTGTGTTGTGACACTTTCGCTGTGGATGAAACAGCATGCAGTAATTAAAAATAATTCATTAACGAAAATTGTGGAGCATTCGACTGCGCACTCTCAAATATAAGTAATGCCTTTACCAGTACAATCGATGTTTATCTGTAGATAACTGATTTTATATTATGTATTATTATTATTATTATTATTTCTGGCAACTACAAGGAGTCGACAGACTCATCGAGGGAAGCCCTAACATCGAAGAAGAACAACTATTCGGCATTCACACAGTACCTATCATACCTCGCCTTGAACTCATTCACGGTCATAGCACCCACAACAGACTCTGGCCACTTATTCCACTCATTCACCACTCTCCAAGTAAAAAACCTAGCTCTAACACCCTTGCTAACCACATTCTTTCCCAGCTTCCATGTATGGCCCCTAGTCCTCCCACCACTAGTCCTATTTTCAAAAATATCTTCTGGATTAATCTTATAGAAACCCTTCAGTAATTTGAATGTCTCAATCATATCACCCCTTTTCCGCCTATCAACCAATTTTTGCAACCCACAAATCTTCAACCTGTTCTCATAAGGTTCATTCCACAGACCTGCTATCATCTTGGTCACTCGTCTCTGGATCCTCTCCACCTCCTCCCCATCAAGAAGAAACCCTGGCGCCCATATCTGGGAACAGTAGTCTAGATGGGGTCTTATCAAGGATCGATGTTTGTCTCTGCTTGTTAAAGTATTTTTCAGCAACCAAGTGATTTGTTGAGCTGATTTAGCTACTTTCGCAATGTGCCCCCTTAACTTTAACTCCCTATCCACCAACACTCCCAAATCCCTGGCCTCATCGATCTCCTGGAGTACGGTTCCACCAATGTGATACACTGCTGCTAGTCTTTTCACTCCAAAATGCATAACCTTACACTTTGCCACATTAAATTAACATCCATTTTCCCTAGCCCAGTCCTCCAAACTATCCAAATCATCCTGCAAAATGTTGACATCCTGTACACTCACAATTGCTCTACCCAACTTTGCATCATCAGCAAACAAGTGAAAACTTCCTCTCAGATCCTTCCCTATATCGTTAATGAACAAATTGAAAAGTAGTGGACCAAGAACAGAACTCTGCGGTACATACACCACTAGTCACAAGCCGTATTTTAAACTCCACTCCTGAATAAACCACTCTCTGGTATCTCTCCATCAACCACCATCCTATCCATCTCACCATCCCCATCTCCCCATCTGCTCCAGTTTACTGATGAGCGTTCCATGTGGTATCCTCTCAAAGGGCTTGGCAAGGTCCAGTAGAATCATTGTAAATTACCCTTATTCAGTTCAGCTGTCACTATGTTATTAAACGTGAGCAAGTATCTGAGGCATGATCTACCCTTCACAAAACCATGTTGTCCCACATACAGTATCCCATTTTCATCTATCCAATCCTGTATTCTTCTCTTGGCTAATTTCTCCAAGACCTTGACAACGATTCCTGATATGCTAATCGGTCGGTAATTTACAACAGCAGCCTTGGAACCTCCTTTATGCAGTGGAACTATTTTCCCCTCTTTCCACCCCCTTTAAGTAATTAAAAGCAGCTCTTGAAAATAAAATTTCATCATTCAACTTTTCTGCTAGTTCAAATATGCAATACAAATTAATTTAATTTGAAATGATAGTGTTAATTATAACATGCGCTGTAATTTTTTCTACTTCAGATATTTTTTGTACTTTTGGAACTGCTATGTGTAACTGTCATTTCACTTTCCCTCGTCATTTAAGATAAATAATTTTTTTGATATGTAGATTCGCATATTTATTAATTATAATTTTCTTCACCAACAAATGCTCTAATTGACGTAAATCTAATTTAGATTTTCCCAAAAAAAAAAGTAATTAATTTTTCCGTCATTCTCTGCGTTGACTTCCCACAATGGACTGCGTATTTTATTAGTAGATGAATTTTATTAGTTTTCGCATGCACTAAATATGTCGTTTTATTCCCTAAATTCTACTAGCCATAGGTTTTCCTTTATTTTCTTTTTCTCACTTTCTGGTAATAGTAAATTCCACGGAGGATTTATAAATTAAAGATAGAAATATTTAATTTGTGTTTAGCATTGAATTAATAAGTGTTTGGAAGCCCGAACATAATGTGCAACTAACAACAGTGATTAAACTTTAACGTGTGTTGTGGATAACATTAATGCGATGTACTCAATTTTTGGGAAACAAATTTCTTTTTCTTTTTTATCTTTTAAAAGAACGCGAGTGTTTTTTGTTTTTTTTTAGAATCTTAAACTCCTCATTTGAAAACGAATTTTATTTTCTCTAACAAGAAAGCAATTTTTGGATAAATCTATAAAGAAGTGTACAATACGAAGTTTATTTAGATAACGTATTATATTAAATCCTCATTACCTTCGAGGATTTAAATTATGATATTGAAAAATTTGATTTTCGTGTGTAACTCTTGTTAGATCGTAATCCACGTCCATGAACAGTCCATTTTCACTGTTTTCTTTCCCTTGAAAATCTGATAAGTTAATTTCATTTTAGAAATATCTTAAAAAAGGGATGAATCCGCTTTTACAAATGGGATTCTTCCCTTTGTTCATCCTTACATCTATGAGATTAGATGCTGGTAATGTAGTTGAAAAAAGTAATTCAGATCCCTTAGTTCCAAAATTTTGATATTTCAGAAGATGTTTAATCAGAATGCATATTTTGTTCTCTTCCTGAAAGCTGTTTACAACAATTTTACGAGATGGCAAGTTTAGTTGTATAAAACGCACCGCATTAGAATCTCAAAATATTTAATTTATATTCAGTTATCGTGTTTGAGACCCATTAAAATGTTTTTGCATTCCTGTCGCGAGTAAATTTCAGGATATTTAAACCAATTTTCGTTCCTTCTAATTCCTTTAAAGAATTTTTTCGTTAATCATTTAATACAATGTTGAAGCAAAACAATATCCTATAGGTTAGCAAAATGGTTGGAGATGTCTTTCTTATCGCCAGATTTTTCCCTTTTATAGAACTTTATCTTGCGCATTCTGATGAGGTAACTTTCAGAAATTCCTATGAGTAAGCACCCATTAGACTGTTTTTTTCCTGTCATTCTTATGGAAGAGATTTTAGAGAAAATCGGTATTTAGAATGTTTACAAATACTTCTTGAGATATCTCATTTTTTTAAAAAATTATATTATTAGCAGATGTATAAAGCTGATATAAACAAGCATAAATTATATTCTGCAATGAATTAAACTTGCTGTTTAAGAGTACTATTAAAAATTGTGTTTAAATTTAATTTCCCAAATTGTCTTTCTTTATGTGTTTCATAGATTTCGAAAAAGCATTCGAAATCTATGAAACAAAGTCAAAGTCAACTTCGACAAAGTCAAACACACTAACTAGTACGCGCGGTTAGCCTAGTTTCACTATTACTCCAGAGATATTGAAAGAAAGTTAGTTATATCAGTCTTTACACCGCCATTGTGCCGTGGATTGTCACACATTCTTTCCACTCTGTGGAATCTGTTCTCAGGCTCAAATTATATAGCCTGATCAAAGGAATAGCCAGTCAGCTGCAACACGCTTTTAATATTCGTGCTGATATCTTACTCATTCTGTTCAACAGCTATACTACCTCCTCTTCATATGCTTAAGATTCTTCATCCAACGAGGAGGCAGCAGTGAGTTTAATGTTGCATACACTAGGTTATTAGCTTTAGCAAAATGGACTCTCATTATTTAAACAATAAATCATTTGCATTGGTCATATATATAGCACTAACATCCAGCAAAGTTACACTTTCATACTTATTCTTTCTTTTACTTGCAGCATAACTATAGAATCCTTTCGTAATTTTATTTATCTTGCAGAGCCAACTTTCCGAACAACGCTTGTAACCCATCTGACCTGCTCCTTATAATTTTCTTAACTGACCTCATCCTTGCGTACAAGGTAATTTTTATGTCATTTTTTCTTTCGAATCTCTTGCTTAATAAGATTATATATCCATTTCAGTCCTATCCTATTTATTCTTAAACCTCTAGGCACGAATTCCGATTTTGAATCATTTAAGTATTTTTAGAAAATTTCCCCATGTATTGCCAATATTCTTCCCATCTAGCAAATGATAATACCATTACCTAGAATAGGCCTCAGCTGTTCATAATGTCGTGCTTTTTAGTTCAGCATATAACCTTTTTTCTGAATGCATGGAACATCCATAAACTTACTCATTTCCCAAGTTAGTTATACTGCATGATCACTGTCATCAACCGGTTACTTCTTTAACCGAAACCTCCTCTGACACTATAATCAGATCTAATACTTTTTGAGCTCGAGTTCCTTCTGTCACATGCTGCTTGAGAAAGTTGTCTCACAGCGATTGATAAATTTTTTCATTCTTCTCATAATAAGATTTTACTCTTATCAAATTAATGCTTGGTTTTTTTACTCCTATCCATTCATATATATATATAATATGCCACCAAATTCTATTCTTCGTAACATTTTAAACGATAGTTAAAAATACGTCATTGACTGTTTTAGAACTTTCGTTAACTGATCAGAGTTTTATGACATCAATTTCATTTTTTTAATATTCATTTTTCCGAAACTGGATCACATATGATCCACTAGTTCCTCATTTTGGGAATATGTTTAGCAAGCAATAATTTTGTCTTTCTGTAATGTCACGAATTAAGCTGAAATTTTAGAAAAAATGTAATGTGTTATGGCATATAAATACCGAAAAATATTGCAACAAAGCTTATTTTTCAATGAAACGTCACAAAAAATATGGAAATATTTTTGTGGTACAATCCAGCCAAGGAGATACTTCCTAGGCTGGATTATACCAAAATTATACCAATTTAATATTTATACCACACCAATCGTAAACTTGTCAAGCTACTTCTGGCTCCAATAATCCAGAAGGTATCTCGTTCTCCCGAGTAGTGGAATTTATTTTCCATTTAATATAAGCAGCAATATGTCATACTCACAGTTAGGTTTTTCCTCGAAGCCTGTTGGTTAGATAGTAGACCAACTGTTCATTAAAGTTTCGGTATTTTAATTACTGTAATTAAGATTTGGCAGAAGTTGCTTTAATAAGACGATAATTATGTAAATGTTTTTGAACGTAAAAAGGCTCTATTTATTTATTTTTACTATAAAATATTTAAAACAAAATAGAAATACTTCACATTGAATCCTGGGTAATGAAACATAGCATAATCTTATAGAAATAATCTTTATTCAAAATATCAATGAGAAAGTACTGAATTATGAAATTAATTTTTAAAAATGTGGAAATCTGAGACACTTTTCTATTTTTAATGCAATTTTGCTGATATACTGAGACTGCATGCATTTTCAGAATTTAGTGAAAGATTGTTGAGAGTTAATTCGAAGTTTCTAGTTAAGAATCTAGCGAAATTTAAGGCCTTCCTTTTCTTTCTTAACTTTCTCTTCTTCTGATGGCCTGACATCAAATACTAGACTGTAATACTATGTAGGGAAATGATATTAAAAGGAATCAGTATCCTGAATTTTTGAAGTTCTAACGTCAGAAGGACAACGTATTGCTCCTTAATTTTACTCTTTCGAGTAAGCAATTTTTTTTTAGTCTTTATGAAGTGTTAAACAGCACTGCTGTTGCTCCATTTTGTGAAATTTTACTACCTAATATGTAAATATGAAACCCTTTTACCTGACAGTTACCAACACTTCTCACAAAAAAGGCGTTTTTGTGAATCTTAATTTAAAACTGAAAATTGAAAATTCTGAAATCTCCATACAGTTGACTGATCTGATAAAAAGTGATTGCGATGTCGGTGCAACGACAGTTGCCTTTCTGTTAGAAAAACCTGACTTCAAATTCTGTGTTGGACCAGGGGAGTCTTATTATTACATTCGCTTTTATCAAACAAATTGTCCGGAGAACAAGCAGGTTCACCGAGATAATCTGTGACATTTTTTCTATTTTTCATCCTGTTTTGCTGATGACTGTCAGAAGGATAGTGAAATGATAGAGAATTTAATTAAAGGATGTTGAGAGCCAGTTCGAAGCATCTACATGAAAATCTTACTGATTTGATATAGCAATGAGATTCTCTCTCTCTCAGACGTTATGAAATCCCATGCATCTGTGCAGTGTGGGTTTTATATCTGATAGTTTTGTGAACGTAATTGCAGCAAGTGTACTGAAAAACTGAGAATCGTTATTAGTTCGATGAATAACACGGCATCAGTTAAATGTTCACTTGATCATTTAGTTAACATCGAAGAGAAATTTTCCCGGTCAGCTTACCCATTTTTGGCTATGCTTTTCATGTGGAGCGAGTTAAATAGTCAGCTAAACATTTTTAGCTGACTATTTAAGGTAGATATTAAGGAAAGATTCATGCAGCGTCGATCTTGGATAATGTACGTTTCCTAAATTTAACTGTTTAAGAGAATAAAAATTAAACTCAAGTTAGATTGTCATTCGTATACATAATTATCAATATCAATAACGACAATTTGCATCTATGTTGTGATTTATTTAAAATAGTTTTAAATTATGTACACATGTAGTTTTGAAAAAAAACGAAAGAAATCCTTGAAATGAAATAACCCCCAGACTTTCCAAAGGCACATACTTGCTTAATTTTTGTTAAAAAGCGATATGTAATTATGTCTGTACTATTTAAATACTAAATAGCAAGTTCGCTTCCATGGGAATGTGTAAGAACAACAATTGCGCTTCGGTTGGATACATCTGGGCTGGAAATCCATATAGAAGTTGAGGACGAACTAAAAGGTAATTTCAGCTGAAGGTCAGTTGGGGAGTCTATTTTTATTATTTGCAGACACACATGTCCACACGGGGCTCTTCATTAACTTCCCAAACTGGTATAAACAAATTAACCAACATATTTTATTTGGTTTTATATTTGATGAAGGACAAACCCCACAGCTACAGTGGGAGATTAATTCATGCTGAGAAACAAGATGCAAGGCAAGCGAATTTTTATTTATTTATTTTTTTTTTGCAAGTCTGGTTTCCACCCTACTCCAAATTATAGACAAACCGATCAGAGAAGGTAGGTAGATGACAAATATAATACGTTCTCCTAATGGTATTTGTTAACTAGGTATTAAATCCCAACACCTAATACTAAATCCATAATATATTTAGAGAAGAGTTTCTTGTCGTTTATATCTTGATAGGTAAATCTTTCTCTCAGATACATACGTATTCTATCATTCCCTCTCTCTCTCTCGAACTATTTTCCACATTTATGAAGTTTTTGATATATTATTAAATAATTTATATAATAATTGTTCAGCTCCGGTATGTCTAGACAAATATGCCAACATATCTTCATCAGTCACATGTTTCTTCCTGTAAATGAATTGTGTTTTTTTTCTTAATGTTTTCGTCAGTTATTAGTGAATGCAGTGGATTTCGTTCTAAAAATCATCACAGTAGATTGCTTTGAAACGTTTGTGATGAATTATTGATGCAAGTCATTTACTTATACACGGAATTAATAAGTATGGAGCTATGAACAAGATTATATTCTATTGTAAGTAATGAAATGTATTTCATATGCACGTTTTTCTGTCAGGATGAACTGTGTTCGACGTAGAAAAAAGAAACTTTTCATCGTGCAGTTAATCTTCATGTTTCGTAATAAGTTAATGGAGTTGTTTACATTAGATGTAGAATAAATGAATTTGTTATTCTTCTCATCTTGTATTAGGCATTTTCTGTTCAGGCTTCACGGGTCTCCCTCTCTCCCCCACTGTATTTATGCACTTCTTTTGGTAGTCGATGTCTTTCTATTCTATATTAATGCTCTTTCCATTTCTCTATATTCTTTGATATTTTCATTTAAAAAAATATATATATATATATACCTAAATTTCTTTTAGTAACTTCATTTTCATACCATCTAATATTGTGCATCCTTTAACTACCTATGGGAAAAAATCTTCAGCTCTTCTGCCTGTATTTTTCTTTGATCCTGCATTTTAACATGTTCATATTTCTGAACCATAACGGAATTCAAAATTTTTCATTTCCAGAATTTTTTAATGTCGCAGTTTTCAGAATGCAAACGACTTGACAGATTTCATTCATATATGAAATTCAGTAAAGTGGAATATTCTCACGAAAAACATACGAGTGAATGAGATGATCACTTTTTAAATCAACAGTAGAGATACTTCGGTAAGCATGGTAATCACATCTAGACATCACATCATTTTCTCCATTAATAATACTGTTATTAATGGAGAAAATACAATAGCACAGATTTTTAAGACTGGAATTGCAACTAAGCTTTAAATATTCATATCCTCTTAGTATTTTATAGCGATTTGCACACCTTTTATTTTCTGTTAATAAATTACTGAAAATGTTTTCACCATTTCTAAATACACATGTAATATGAATATAACCTGAAACTGGCATACAACACTAAAGTTGAAGCGATGGTGAAGCATATCAAACTTCCATATTAAGTAATGAATAGAAAATAAGTAATCATATCTCAACATAAATTTATACTATCGTTGTGTAAATATTGTAAGTTTAAGTTTAATATCCCGGTTTCTTCCTGGAAAAAATAAACCTCTTAACTAGACAAAGAATGAATAGAAGCAGAATACCTAAACAAATTCTAAATTACCACCCAAAAGGTACTCGATGCAGAGGAAGACCCTTAAAAATGGAATTGAGTCCGGAACAGGCCACTTGGCCTATGAGCCTGGAAAGGAAGAAGAAGAACTAGACAAAGATTAACTCGAATTAATTCAGAAAAAGAAGGAAAAAGTCTCCAGTTGATGAACTAAAACTGAAAGGTCTTTCTCTGCAAATATAGCAGAATAACTATATTATAACTATTATTAGTTTTTCCTCTATTTCGGACTCAACTCTAATGCAAATAGCGATTGCTGCTTTCGAATTAAGAGTGGCATTCCGATTAATTCCTTAGAATGCTCTGCTTCCATTGAAGTGGAGTATGATTCTTTAATTACTTTTATATATTTGTTTCCTATTTCATAGATGTTCGTTTCCTTCTATAAAACTGTTCTGTATTCTACTTCTTTCTAATTCAGTGGAGATTATTCGGTGGAACTTCCGCCTATAATTTGGTCATTCTTTAAGAATAATTCAGAATTTAGCATGAACTCATCATTCTACACTCACTCCAACTTGGAAATCAATGCGCGAGATATGATATAAGTTTCCCTCTAAAATTACAATACTTTTTCATATAGTTCTATTGTCTGCCAAGTGTCTCACTTCAACCGTGAAATTTTTATACTCTAAAATTCAATTTTCAAAGATTATTATTATTTATAATTTTGGCAACGAGGTAGTGCCTGGCTACGCTGGTGTTGCACAGTGAAATTTGTGAACTGTGTATTTTCTCATTTTTAAATTGAAAGATCTCATCCAACAGCTATCAAGATTATCGTGCCTTATTCCTTTGGATTGTTATTATGTGCGGAATGGGTGTGTGTGTACATGTGTTTACATCGATCAAAAAAAAAAAACATACCTCCAAGGCCTGTAGCTGTATTGAATTTTCAAGATTAAAATCCAGAATAAATTCAAATATGTGCTCTCCAACTTCTTGTACTGTAATATTCAAAACCAGCTTTTATGAAAAAAATCCTTGTGAATGATATCAGCGTGAAGAATTCCATAATTTACACAAGCACTTGTAAGTCGGTGCTCATCAGTCCTAATAATGAACATGGTAAATATTTTCTCATTCCATTCTTTTCTCATTTTGTTTTCTCAATAAGAAACTAGAATTCATGTAATCGACTTGAAATACACCCTGTAGAGGTTTACAAAGTCGGATGACAAGCGAAAGGAAATTCTAATATGCCCGAAAAGAATCCTGTCCAGGAAAAAAATCTACACCATACTTGCAACTTTTTATACAACATATGACATCCAGCAATAAATATAACTTCGATCAACGTAACAGCTGCAACCTGTTCGCTCTCAGAAATCGAAGCAAGACTGTCAGCAGATAGTCACAAACTGCTGTATCTGTTTAGTCTGTAAGGCAATATAAACGGCTGCAAACTTACTAACACCTGATGAAGTGCTATGGGTGAAAATTGCAATCTGGTTTAGGAAATGCAACTTTTGGGAACAATTTGAGACTACATCGGGTGTGACCGTTGTCGTATATTAAAATGTTATAAGAATTTGCAGACTAGTTTAAGGAAAGAAAATTATTAAATACTTCATTTTCATCTTCATTCATCATTTATAATTTTTAAACTTGTAATGTGATGATACTGCTTTACTAACAGTTTTCAATGATACAGTTTACTAACACTTCCATCAGTGGATGAAACTCACATGATCGTCCAATCCTATCGATACGCCTAAGAAAGCTGCGTATGTTTTTGCCATATCTCCAATTTGATAACATCTGGTTGAACTTTACGTTACAGAGGAGCTTCATATAACCGTTATTGTTACGAATGGGGTTGAAGTTCAGCATACATTACTGTTTTGTAATATAAATAAAAAAAGTATTCTTTTTCTATGGTACCAATATCACATGTTTTAGTATTCTGGTTGCATTATTATAAATTAAAAAGAGTATTAGTTATATATGGTAATCTAATTCGAAATAAAAAAAATGGTAAGGCAACGATTGCTTTATCCTGAATAACACATTTCAAATCATATTCCTCTTAGGAGAAGCTAATAGTTTCTCAATAAAAATGCTATTTGTTATACTATGATAACATGCTTCTTCTTGATAACTATTTCATAAGGAAAATAATAGAATGATAAAATAAGTTAAAATCTCAAAACAAGCAAATTAAGTTGTACTCTAAATACCTGAAATTTCGACAGGTGACATCGTTCTGCGATAGTGTGACATTACCTTTCAATGCATTACTATCTGAAACATGTAGATCTAAATGATTGTGCATTTTCTGTTGTTAATTCTATTTTAGGTTTTTTGACTTCAAAATAATTTGATACTCTTCAGGGCTTTTCGAAACATGTCGACGCATCAGGTTGTTAGCTCTTTAAAAAGGCATTAATAAAAAGAGAATACATGCTTCTTAAAGAACTGCATTTTAAATAAACGTGAAAAACAAAAGTAATATTCCATATGCTGTCACAATTATCACAAATTAGATTCTCTGTTTGGTAAGAAATCAATATCTATCTTGAAAGGTTATTTTAGTTTCAATTTAGTTTCAAGTAAACAATTTCTTCCCAAATTGTGTTATGTCTCACGGATCTAAGTTGGAATCTTCACTGTTTCTACTGTCATTTCTGAATCCTCATTAGTGGATATGCAGAGAACACTCTGCAGTTGACAAACGTCAACTGATGGCTGCAACTCACTGGCGCATCTCTAATAAGTCCTTTGTTTGAAGCTCAGGAAGTATTCAGTTGCTCAAATTAGAAATAAATAATGAAAGCAGTTAAATACAAATAAAATAGGGTACATCGATCAATAATTCATGAAACCAATAAATCTGGGATTAATTCACATTTTTCGAAATTCAAAATAAGGATTAATGCACATAAATATGAGATGAGCTCATTAAATAGATCGGATGATTTTCGATTGCAGCTTCGCAGTATTTCATAAGAAAGCCATTTGTGTATCTTTCAATACAATTTCTTTTCTTTTTTAAGACTGCTTAATTTATTAGTTGTCTGGAATCAGAATGTTCGCCACTATGTTAATTAATTACGAAGTCAGAAGTACAGAAGTAAATCGAAATCAGCTTAAGAAGACAAAACACATACAAAAATATTCACGCCAGATTTAGTAAATAGCATGAATTTGAATTAATAATTAGAAGTTTAATTTTTATTTAAACAAGAGAAAACAGCAGGCATTAAAGAACACGTTGAATAATTCAAACGTTAATTGCATTAATCCTTTTGCGATTTGTGTTCTATCATCAGAATTGACAACACTGAGAGCAGAAGAGGTAATGAAAAATTCATTAGGATTATTTATAATTAGTGATAAGACATTTTCGAATCGCATAATTAATACAGGCGATATTTTACATCAAATGGAGCATTTCCTCCAAGCAAACTGAGAATTATAGTTATATAACGAGAAATACTTTGATCATATGAAACACATCAGAGGTATCATACTGAATTAAGAGGTTGCTCGACAGAAAATAAAGTATACTAATGCTTGCATTTACTTTCTTGGATGCGAATGCTAAGTGTTCCTTAACTTTTAATAATATTTTGTCAACATGAAGCTTTTGAAAATAATTTGCAGGTACACAAACGGTCTTGGAAGAAGTTAATTAAGGTATTCCTCTTAAATTAAGGGGATATTAAATCCCACGTAGTGTTAAAACCGAATAAGAAACTCAAAGATTGGAATCAGAGAGTTTCTTGCCGAATATAGTAAACCATAAAGTATCGGCGACACTAGCGTTAGCCAATGCAAGTGATCCTAGTACGTAGTACAATACCGGGCAACTCGTTGCAAAGGTGGGGGGAAGTTCAGATAGCTATTCTTAGGTATTTTCCATAATGTAAAAACACATTTCCTAGGAAATGTATGCTGTTATTACATTATGGAGGGAGGTCACTACCCAGACCGGTTTCAGCCTTATGAGTAAGTAAAGCCGTCTCTAAAAATTCGGACGATCCCTAGGCCACTCAATTGTGGGCGAAAGACCGTCCATCTCAGCGTTGGCTCCACTCAGTGATGGCCTTCCACCCACATGCCACCACCGAGCAGAACCGCTCAAATTCCGAAGAAAATCATTCACCGACAAAGCCCCTCAGCGGGCCGTGCCGGAGAACACTTTCCCCGGAGACTCAATTTGCTCCCTTAAGGCAAAAACCCCAAGGGAGCGAACTCATAATAGCCCCCACTGGTTTCAGCCTTTTTTGAGGCTTCATCAGTGAGTAGCTAGACCTAATACCAAAGTGTATAGCGAAAAGAACTTATGTACTCTGCGAACGAGTTTTCCAAACAGGTGCAACCATTAAGTTACTTAAGTATAAAGAGCTAATAAGCTTCATTTCGGCAATGAAAACATTACTTAAATTAAGGGGATATTAAATCCCACATAGTTTTAAAACCGAATAAGAAACTCAAAGATTGGAATCAGAGAGTTTCTTGCCGAATATAGTAAACCATAAAGTATCGGCGACACTAGCGTTAGCCAATGCAAGTGATCCTAGTACGTAGTACAATACCGGGCAACTCGTTGCAAAGGTAGTAAACGAAATTGTTCGTCTTATCAGAGTTCCATTTCATGTGCCTTGTGTTAGGCAATTTAATTATTTATAGGATCTGATAATAGCAGAACTTTCTTTTGTACTGAATATATCACCAACTTACAGTGGAGAAAGATACTTGTGCACGGCATCTCTTGAAATTTGGAACTTCGTTCGCCCTCACTACAGAGGACGAACGAAGCTGTAAATAAAATTCCGCATTTAACGATAGGATAAGACTTGTTTAAGAGGTTATGCACAGTAGATTGATGATTGTATTACGTATGTATTACATTATATTACGTATGAATATTTTTTAATAAATTATGTATAGACTCTTCGTGTAATCACCAACTGAAGTTAGTAATGACAATGAATTCAACTGTGTCGAGTGTAGACCACACAGACTGAGTTTGAATTTGTTACTCAAGTAGCATGTGAAAAATATCAATGTTCACCAATACATGTAGCATTCTGTTCCCCCTCTACACAGTTGTACATAAGTTCGTTCTGCATCGCTAATAGTTTGAGTAGCTCTGGATAGGATATACAAACATATCCAGAGCTGGATTGGCTAGCCGAATCGATATCATACTGCTTTCCAGCCAACAGGATGAATGATCTCTTTCACTAATAGACGAATGTCGTTGTCCGCTGTGAGATCATACCCTCCCTCTTATTGGAGACTATTTTCAAGACAATGAAGTGTCTTGAAAATGTTCCATCATGTATGTCTCTAGAGTTTGATTATCTAATACTTAACCTACTCACAGTACTAATATCGAATCTGCATACGACCTTTCATGGATAGAATTCGAAAAAAAAAAATTTAATAAAATTGCAGTGGAATTTTTTGTAAAGAAACTAAAGGGTCAGTTTCTTCATTCAGTTAATTTAAATACTACTGTATATAAAGTAGCAATTTCATTAACATAATTGTCTGCTCTTATGCAGGCCGTATTTGGAGTGCCCCATAAATTTTATTATGCTTCTTTATTTTTCTCTCTACTAAATACAGCAGAGGGAAAGTCTTCTTCAGCCTCCGATTTGTTTTCGTTTGTAATTTCAAAAGATCTACTGATGGTAAACCAAATTAAATTGCTTACAACGCATTTAAAACTAACAGAAATCATAAAAGTCAGCAACACATTTATGACTCTATAGCAGATAGGGAATGTAACTCAGTACTCAAAAATAATGAATTCCTTACTGCTTGCCAAAATATTAAACATTAATTATTTTTGAAATAAAAAATGCAATCCACATATCCGTGATCCAAATATATTCACATATGTGGATGCAATTCACATACCACATTTCAGGGATATTTGTACTGCCTGTTGAATCCTATTGTACGTTTGTGCCGTGCTGTCTCGCGCGCTTCAGGCGAGAACTCCGTTGACTATACAATATCTCTTTACAAAAAATGTACCTGCATCGGGCAGACACATTTTTAGCATTCTTACATTCTAGTTTAATTTTTTTTCTGTGGAGTTTTCGCGTAAAAATAGTATTTGTGAACCCAGTGGTATAGAAAATCTAATTCTAATATTATCTTATTTCAGGTCATGAAATACTACTGTTAAAAATGTCATGCGCTTCGTGTATAACTGAATTTCTTCGATTTATCGGAACGAAATAAAGCAATCATTACAATCAGTAGTTTCCTCCTTTTTAACTCCAATAATATGCAATGGACAAGATCAGTCCTAATATCCATTCACAAAAAAGGAAGGAAAATGGATTGCAAAAATTATAGAACAATAACTCTTAAGAGCATTTAGGGAAACTATTTATGAGGTGATATTAACCGAAAGAGGAGGGAAACTAATGGAAGAATATTAATGTTAAGATTAATTGTGGAGAAAGTTCTATGTAAAAAAAAAATTATGCCTGTTTTGTTGATTTTAAGTAAGCATTCGACAGTATAGATCAGAAAGCGGCATGGGCTGTACTCGAATCTTATGGAGTGAAGAAGAATCTGATGTGTCTCTTGCAGAACATCAATGACAATGCAGAGAGTGCTTTGAGAAACTGGACAAATAGGAAGATGCTTCCGGGCATCAAGAGGTATGAGACAAGAAGACTCAATATCCCGAAGCGTCTTGCCATAAAGCCGAGAATGCTGGAAACATGCTTAATTGACAAGCGCTCTCTCTATGGTTGTGAGACATAGGTAGTGGTCAACGACTCTGTGATACGAATGCTGTCTTTCGAAAGAACATGTTTTTGGAAAGAACAATGGATGTCATTAAGGACAATATAAGGAGAATTTCAATTCAAGGTACGAAAATAAATAATTTACAAATGACATAGTCATTATTGAAGAAGATGGAGAGGAACTAGAACGAACAGTGCTGAAGTTAAGTGAAGAAGGAAAGAGGTATGGATTGATAATAAACATCAATAAAACAAAAGCAACGGCATGCGTAGAGAAGAGGATGGAAATCAAATCACTTTCAGCGGACAAGAGCTGGAAGAGATGAGGAACTTTACGTATCTAGTGAGCAACTGGACGCACGATTTACACTGTAAAAATGAGAACATGTCGGATAACCAAAGCGAAAATAAACCTACAGACGATGGACAAGATATGAAAAAGTAAATCAGGGAGCCTTCCCATAAAGCCGAGAGTGCTGGAAACATGCTTAATTGACAAGTGCTCTTTCTATGGTTGTGAGACATAGGTAGTGGTCAACGACTCTGTGATACGAATGCTGTCTTTCGAAAGAACATGTTATAGATTACACGAATTGGGTGGGTGCGAAAGGTCACAAACGAATAGTCAAAATGCCAATTTTGCCTAAAACTTCATTATTTCTATTTTAACTTTTTTATCTCAAGTTATTTCCTTAATAAAGAGATAAAGGATAAATAATACTTTTTTTTTTAAAACAGTATTAAAGCAAAAAGCAGTTCTTTCTTTGGGTAAAAGAATAGACAGATATTCTTTGAAAAATCTTAGACTAAATTTCTTTTAGCAATTACTTTAAAATACACTATTAGGAGGTACTGTGTTTGGTACTTCGGTAGAACTTCTGCCTTTATTTCACCTGCATTCTTTTTTTTTTAAATATTTGCTTAATGTTTACTTTGAGAAAGGGGTGAGACTTGGATTCCATAGGGAAAAAAACGCATGTGCATGTGTACTAATTATTATTCACTTCACCATCCAGGGGTACGCGAGAGGTCTTTAGGGGATACGAGGCACTTTTTTTAATGTTGAATTACTTTTTTTATGAATGTTGAGTACTTTTTTTGTTTTTGTATTTTTATCGTGGTATTATCGAAGGAAAGTGCAGGTCTATTATAGAATCTGCCAATAACTAAAAAATATAAAGGAAATTTTAAACAAATTTGTCTGTTTGCATCTATCGACTGTCCTCCATTAAGACCGTGTATGGTTGACAATACGATCACGTTCCAACTCTTGATTCGAACTGTTTGCGTTACAGGCTTAAACTGAAATAGTTCGAACTGTCTGCTAAATTTGATCTGCATCATTAAACCTTTTTTACTCATCGTATCGTATGTTACTCTGTCGCGCAGACCTACACATTTTACCGCGTAACATTCCATAACCAATAATCCTGTGTAATAGGTTGGTTGCTCCTTATTCCCGGTAGTATCCCATGTCTGTCGAAGCGTGTGTTTGCGGGAGGAAAAAACCTGCCCAAGACCGGCTAACTTGGCTATGGCTGAGGAAAATCCTTAAAGCTCCTCACGTCGCCGACGGGAATCGAACCTAGGACACTCCTTCCCCAGGCATATTGTTGCGAAGCGCATAGGTACTAGGCTAACCACGCGGCCTTTTTTTTACTACAAATTTAAATTTCATAATTTTTGTTTCTACTATGGTGTATATTGGATCCATATAACTAAAATGTGTTTAGTAACTAAAAAATGTTTCACATGTTTGTAATTTATTATAATGCAAATATTTAAAAAAATCTTTAATTATCCGTACTCCAATGAAATATAATTGGTCCCAACTTATCTTCTCCAGTGTTAATAAAAATTTAAAAGGGATACGCGGATACCAAAAGTTGAGAAATACTGTGCTAGAATGAAATCTTCCGATCTTTTAAGTGCTACCGTGGATTAAAAATACAAGAAACTCATCGAACAGCTAACTGTTATTTATTGGTCACCCAAACATCAAATATTTCATTAGGAAAAACTCAATCCGACTTCAATGAAACAAAGACTACATGCCAGTATAAGCCAGATTAGAACCTATAACATGTCCAGCTAACGGTTCAAAATTAGTGTTGCACGACAGAGATGATATATGTAACAGAAAGGAATCAGATGTACAGCGTCACTCAAGGGAATAACTTCGTAAGTTACGAACTTATTCCCTTGGAAAGCACTTTGTTTCCGCAGTCGACTTAAGTTCCACAAAGATGGATGTCCTTTGAGACCTATCGTTAATTATATTGATGCGCCTATTTAAAAATTTCCAAACTCCTATCATGACTGCCAAGTACTAATATAGGCCAACTAATACTTTCATTAAAAACTCGGCTGAATATTTCTTAGTAGAGTTAAGGACGTTATTATGTAATTTATATACTGATGGTCAGCTTGTTGTTTATTCCAGAACTCTTATGATATCGTTGACACCTTCAACGCACTGTTCATTTTAGTTGGAAGAACAGGATTTACAAACAAATCGAAGTCGCTATTACTGGAAAACCCTCTCCGGTTAGATACTCTCCAGAACTGTTCAAACTCAGTGGTATTCTTCCTTTGGCCTTTCTTTAAGAATCTCCCTCCCATCGTTTGCCTGACGAAAATTAAAATCTTCACCGGTGTCAAATTTACTATGGAAAAAAAAATAACAAACAATAGAAACTGATCTTTCTGGACATCCAATTCGCTCAAACTTCAGTATGCATTCTTGTCAATTCTGTACTGTAAACCAATCTTTACAAGTAGAAATCTTTACAAGTTTACTTGTAAAAACTTACTACAGTTCATCACTGTTTGTTCTTTTGTTACTATATAACAAGAGCTCCTCACTATCAGCATATTGTTACAACCGAATGGTCATAAATTTGGTATCACATTAATTGATAATTACATGGTTTCTTTCCTTGCGAACCGCATTTGAGAAGACTCAAGTTCCAAATGATGGACATTTTTGAAGAGATCGTCAGGATGTTCAAGAATATTCGGTAAATATTTCGATAAATTACTTCTACCTTTATCTTATAATAAATTTCACAGACTTTTGGTCATCACCAAGACAGGCAACTTCTCTATTTACTGCTGTGCATCAGGTCTATGTGACTGTCATATTTTTGTCAAAACTGTATCCGTTATGGTGAATGGTCAGTGTACAGTTTAGTTCAGTATGACGTTGATCCATTAGAAAGATACAAAACGTGTCTATAAAAGCTCTTCTTAAACATAAAATGCTTATTCAGTGAAAGTGCTGAGGCCATGTAACACTACTGATATGAATCGCAGTGATGGGTTATACATGCCAAAAGTGATTTAAAGATTAGATCCAAAATGGCTGTAATTAGTTAATTTAGTTACGTTTTTCGCTATCTTTCACTTATTGATTTCATTCTCTGTGATTACCTTCTGTTATACTTGTCGTTTGTTTAACAGGTACTTGTTTTAACGATTATCCGAATTTTACAGGTCTAACTTTAATTAGACTAGCTTGTAACCCTTGCGTCACTGAATGCATATTCAGTTATTCTTTCCGAAATATTTTATGTTTAATATATAAATGATAATGATCAATAAATAACAATCTAGTGTGTTTACGTATTTATATAACATGGAAATACAGAAAACCTCACGGTATATCCCGATTTATACTGGAAAATATTTGTATTAAAATGACTGTATACTGCTACTCAAATGGTGGCAGAAAAAACAGCACATTTGTTTCATTAAATACTTTAAATGTATAGTTAAAATTTTAAATCACTAACGTGGTTTTAAATTACATAAGATTCAATCATGCATCATTTCAGTGTTTATTTTATAATTTTTTAATGTTCCGATGCAAAAAAAAACGAAATTTATAAAAATTTAAAAGAAACGTTGCAGTAAATGATTCTGCAAAGGTTAATCTCTTCACTGAGATGAGCTATTATCAATCCGACGTATAGACAAAGCGAAACTAACATCTGTTTAAGTATTGTTGTGAAACACCCAAAAATTATTGCTTCAGTCCTCCTGCTTCGTAAGTGTACCATATAGACGACACGGCGATGTAGAATTGTAATCAGTTTCACAATCGCGCTCACAGTTTGGTTTGAATACTAGTCTAAGTGACACTGCGTATTCAGTCAAAGTTTGGAACTTTGACAGCTGTTTCCCTGTAATAACTGTCAAGAAGTGTCTGTAAATGTCAAGCTTCCGAGGAAAGCCTACATCGGTTAAAGGACTGATGTGTTCAGTCAAGGAAAGCGCACAATTACCGAGTTTGTTATTTAATACAAGAATGGTGCCTTCGGTATGCACGCAAATATCAAATAACGATGCAAATTTTGATCACGTTATTGCATGTCAGTTTAGTTGTAAAAGCGGTACAAGACTTTCTGCTTAAAAATATCACTTGGCTATAAATAATGGAAGTGATGTTAACGTCTACTCGAGTTACTATATTTACTTATTTGTTTCATTCACAGCAATTTCTTACATCATTTCCTTAATGCATCACAACACTGTCATTTTTGTTGTAAATGAATTAATTAGCATAAATTGATGACAGATTAAATATATTAAATACTGCAGGGGTGATGCATTACAATTATGGGAAATTAAGATTTCTTTTGATAGCCTGAATATTTGAAATAATTGTAAGTAGAGAAGTCATCTAAATAAATATAATTCCCGTTATACCTTATCAACCAAGTTAGATAAACTTTATTTTAAATTAAACAAATTGTTGATGTAACGAGTCCACTCTGTATATTGATACGATGCTGTTAAGGTTAACCGCTAGCTTTCATGTTATTTGGTTAGAGTATTATTAATATTCCTTCAAATATTTAGAACTACACTACTCCATAAACCACTTAAGAAGGAATCGAAGCACTTACTTAATCAAGACAATTCTCCAGTGATCTGTGAGAGAGAGAGAGAGAGAGAGAGAGAGATTCTTCCTCGTAAGTAAACCTGTTGGTCGTGTACTTAAATATATTAAAAGCTTCTAGGATAGGGAAACTTCAAATAATTAGTTGTACACTCGGAAATAGAAGTTTTGGAATTTCGGACATGTTTTCACAATCAATAAATGATTTATTTTTTGCAACATATTGATAGTTGTTTTCTGTACTCCGTGTTTAACTTTGTGTTCGACTATGAAATTCCCACCTTTATTACTACATCGAAAATATTGAAAAACATTACTACATTATGTAAGTGTTTTTCATGACTCCTCCTCCTCTGATGTCTTTTACAAAAAGAGAACTGGCGATACTCTTTTAGTTACAAATTACTCTTTGTAAATCGGTGGAAATCCAGTTTAGCTGTAATTGAAAGCTAAGAGAATGATTGGCGATAATTTCAAAAACAGTGAGGTGACAGATGACTGCCACCATCTTGTGATTTTAATCCATAATACTCGTATTGCTTTCCGAAATATTGTGAGTTCTACGGTCCATTTTTTTAGTAGCCTTCTAATCGGAGGCTACTAAAAGAATACTGAGGCTTTCAAAGGGCTGCAATCGTAGAAAAAAGCAACGGAATTGTTAATTTTATTTCTAATAATAAATATTGGAGGAAGAATAGGAAACAAATGACGTCGAATGCACCACGTGTAGTATATAAACATTACTATATGTTAATAGTTATGTGATGATGATTATTCAAAATGTTTAAGTTACTTTCTTTTATCGTCTCGAAAAGAAAACAGGATTTGTATTCAATAACTAATAATCTATTCTTCAGATATTATATTTCGTTCATTTCTTTCACATCTTTAACCAACTTTTTACAAACATATATGAAATCGATGAACGAAATATAAGGGAAAAAAATAAAGAGGTTAAAAAAAAAAAGATTGTTCATAGAAATCAATCAATGCATATATAATAGTTCTGTAAGAAACATTTTTCTTTTAATTTAAAGAGTTCCATTTATCTTAATATTTTAATTGATATTATGGTTTACGTTAAACGATATCCGGGGACACCTTTTTTATTATCATGCTGCTATTTCAAGAAACCATAACCTGAAAGTTATATTTCACACGTTGTTAATCCTGCATTTATATCGAAAGTATAACACTTCAGGCGTGAATGAAACAAAGTAAACTTCGTGAAATGGGCAATAGAAAAGAATCTCATGGCAATTTAAAGCGAAAGGCTTCGTCCTAGAAATAAACACCGTCACAGGTTAAGAAGCGGATGAATTAAAGTTGAAATAACCCCACGGAAGGAACAAACGCTATCCTATCACGTAGCAATGTCAGCGTAAGCCATAATAAAGATGAACAGTGGAGCTCTGCGAGTACGTGAGTCCAAGCATTGGGTTTTGATTGCGCAGCAGGCTGGAATGGCTGGTATGTGAAGTCGCTCGTGCAAACTGTGGCCAATGACGCACACACAGATAAAATAGAATTCCTCAGGGAACCGGAAACTTTTGTGGAATAGCGATGGTAAGTCAGCACGTTTCCGCCCTTATACAGGTTGAATATTCCTGGTAGTCAAAAAGCTATCAGCTCATCTGCGAAATGAGAAATCCCACGATTTAGAAACAGATTGGATACTTGCTTTGGGAATCTTTACAAACACATTATACTTGGAGAAGTGCGTGTGTGCGCAAATGGAGGGATACAACTTTCATTTTAATAAGGTCTGTGTTTGTAATTTTAGAATAGTTTTTAGTATGTTCATCTGATTGCTGCAGCCTTTACCATCCTCTTATATGAATTCCTAATTTATTATATTACAGCACTGCCCATTAGTTATCAATTATCTCTGTCGTACTTACAAAACTTACGCAAGTTAAGTGCAATATTAACCCCCCCCCCCAGCATTCTATTTCTGAACTTCCATTTTGCATTTATCCTTCGTTTAATTTGTTATTTATTTCCTAGAACTTCGCCATCCTAGCAAGCAGAATATTCCTTAATATCATTCATCTGCGTACCTGTCTTCTGCACGCAAGCAGTGTCTATTATTCCATGAAGACTAACGCATGACGTCACATCTGTCTAACTAAAACATTCAAACAATGGAAACTTATATTATACAGATATGCAATTTTTCATTTATATATGAAACTTCAGTTTCTTTGCATCCTCTATTTATTGGAGTAAACAGCTTTAATTAGATATGTTTATCAGTTCATATTGTTTATATTTTATTGTACGAGCAAATGTCATATTAATGTTGGCGGTTCAGAAACGCCGTATAGTGCATTAAAAAGAAACTCGTTTAAAAGACTACAGTAAATAATATAAAAGATCAAACAGTTAATAATAGTAATTCACTTTACGTTTTTTTTTCTTTTCAGAACTATATTTTACTTAAGCTTGGTTAATGGGATAAAAGTAAGCAAATGGAATGAATAATATATATTGTTTTTCTAGAATTTAAGGCTGTTTGTTCTACCGATGTAGCTCTTTTTGACATTTTTAGAAGTAAAATAGAACTGAAGTACTTAATTCCTATACTGAAGTATAGGACTTGCGTGTTTCTAAATTCAACTGCTTTAAAGAGTATTCTTGCAATGAGGAAAGCTGCACATTTTTAAGATGTCTCAGATGCAAGTCTGTTGCATCTGAGTTGCAGTTTTAAGATGCCACAGCCTGTAAAAAGTAGAGGTCGTTAATTTAATATTAAGCTTATCTAAATTACAAATTAATGGCTGCATTTGCCTTTTGGAATCAATTTTTCACACCGTATGAATATGATATTTAGAGGTGGGATTGGTTGAAATGGTCAGCGAAGCAACTTAGTGTATGAGGCCAGCATATTGCATGTTAATTGTGTGTTCGGTCAGTTTTACTATATTGTAATGATAGGAGAAAAGAAAGCCTCTGGAAGAAACAAAAATCTGCGGCATCTTTATGAAATTTCTTAATTCCCCTTCTGTTTAAAAGCCCTTAAAAAGGTTCGTCGAATTTTAGAAATGATTAAAGAGTTCGGTCTTTTCAACAGAAGACCAAAATCAGCGTTTGTTAGGAATGCGCTACTGAGAAGCTGAATGTTTTAAACATACTGGATTTCCAAATCGGTTTGCTATTGATAATAAAACTGGATGTTTCATTTAGTAAAATTAGTTAAAAGTTAGATAAATTTAACCGTTATCTTGGTCTGTTTTCCTCGTGACTTTTTCACAAAAAAAAAGAGCACTTTATTAAAAACGTAAAATAAATGAAGCCTTATGTAACATTATTAGATGTTATACAAGGCTTAAGAATTTCATATAATTCGCTATTTTATCCCATTATTTTAGTTCAAATAAAATTAGAGATAAAATATAATTCAAAAAGCAACATCTCGCCATTATTTAGTTAGAAGTTTGGAGTAAATGTTTTTCTCTAAAAAATCGGTCATTAGAATTCATGTTGCACGCTGATCAATCTTGCTTGTGCTATAGATTAATTATCATTGAAGTTCATTCTGATAGAATAATGCAGCTGGTATTTCAAATGTCAACCACAAAACAGCTGTGAAAATGGCTCAATTTCCAGTTTTTAATTAATTTTTATAAGAATGATATTCAACTAATGGAATTATAATACAAATACGTATTATAATTGTTCATTAAAATGTTGCCTACTGGGCGTATAGGTAAAGCATGAAATAAAACCTCGCACATGCGCACGTTATTCATTTTTAATGCGGCCCGTTTGCCATTTCCCTTCTACGTTCGTTCTTATGGTTTTTGTTATATGGCGATACAGGTTTCACTGCTTTCGAAAGGAAAATCCTCCACCTCCGTATGAGACCGGCTAACTCACCTTTAGTTGAATAGTCCTTATGAAGGTTATTTTCAGTCTTGAAAGAATAACTCAGGTCTTTCCAACGAAAGGGCATAGTCGTTACGGAGCAACGGAGGCTCTACTCCTCAATTACTATGTAAATGAGATCAATGAGCGGGTATAAACATTCTCTTCCGAATATTAATTATTCTGATGTAATGCAGTACGAAATTTTAATTCAATTAATCAGTTTGTGGTGTTGCATTAGGGTTGGTGTTTCTCAGGTTTATTCTTCAAATGCATAGAACCAGCTTCCAATACGTTTTTTGACTGTAGTTTCGTTTACTTAAGTAAGAAGAAAACTTGATAACACTTAAAAGTCCTGCCATTCATGCATTAGATGCATTTCTTGTCTCCTAGTGGTGCTAATAAGAACTGTAGTAAAATATACGTTTCTACTTTATAAGAATGTAATGTGCCCCTCTTTTGTGCCACCCGTTTTTATCCTATCAGCTAATTGAAATGAAATATTAAATTTAATTAAACCGAATTTTACAGATTATGAAAATCCAAACTTAAGTCTTTACGATATGCTAAAATAGCTTCAAACAGTGGTCGCTTTTTTTTTTAACCGTTGAACCTTTATTATGTGAGCAAGAAATAAATCCTCTTGATAATATATTAGAATTATGGATAATCGATAATAAGCTAAATTGGAAATGTTTCTCTAAAAAAATACACATTCTTTAGACGCCATGTGCTTATTTTATTCAATAAACAACTTAATTAAAGTTGACGCGTTTGGCAGCCAGTCTTACTTCTCCGGATACTGATAGTGAAATATAATTGATGTTAAACGCAGGAAGTGCATCAGGAGCGAAATTAAATAATTTGTATTCCCTTCCAACTTGTGATATAAGTTTATTAAATATCTAAAAAATTGTGCGGCTTTATTTCAGGAATAACCAACAGCAATTCATGGAAAGTTATTGTACTTACCTGTATTTCTATTTTTGCTCCAACAAAAGCACTTTTTATGTTTCTAGTTTATTTATGAAAATTAATTCAAAGGTGTATTTGGCTATATATTCCATGAACGTTTTCATACACTTAAAAAATCCTTCAATCGGCACTATATCTTAAGGAAATATTAAATAAAGTGGATATATTGTATATATTCCAATGTGTTTTTTTGGCTAGTTTGGGCCTTCGTATTAGACCGGCTAACTCACCCATTTTAGTTATCATGCACCACATGTCTGAACCATTGATAATTAGGAAAATATGCTGAATAGCCCGGTCAGAAATTCCATATCAGATGGATCATCACTGAATTTCAAATGCCGTTTTCTTTTGAAGAAATCAGAAAGATAATGAATGATGCTATCGCTTTGTTTAATATGAAGTTTGATTCATAAAAAATATCATTTTGAAGGTCAGCTTTAGAAATACTTCATTATTTTAATGTTATTATTTTAATTTATACTTAAAGATCCTAATTATAAAATAAAGAGCTCGTGAAAATGTATTGCCGAATTATACATTCTACTCGATTTCAGTTTTATTTTGGCATAATAATTTAACTCCTTCTTTACACGAAGCAGTATCATCTAGCAGAAACATGTCGGTGGTTGAAAGTGAGATGAAGTAGAATGTAGATTTAGATGGAATACTGAAATAGTTCTAAAGGAATAAGAGAATATGGTACGGGGGGGGGATCAAAATGCGCTTTTTCGTAAAGTACACAAAACCTTGCCGATTCTTTCTTGTAACTGGATACCTAATTTGCATAAGGTATTAAATAAGTATCTACAAGAAACGATTCCTCAACATACCATAACAGTCTGGGAAGAGTGGCCGATATTTTGTGTCTTCCAGAAGGAATTTAATTTAAATTAACAATTTTAAAAATAAAGTTAATACGAAGCTAAATAATAATGTAAACTTAATTGTATACTAGTAATTTCAGAGTATCCAGTATATTCAGAATATATAAAATCAGAAAATAAGTTTTTAAAATAATCATACAAAAATTGCTGTATTCGAGTATTAAATCTATTTATTTCATAACTAATTTCCATGAAACGCATTTAGCTCGTCAATATGTAGTATGTTCGCAGGAGAAAAAATCGACAGAGCGTTACAATAATATCCATTTCTTTCTTTTCTGATATTTCATCTTTCCGTATTACTGGACTACATTTACTTGCAATTATTAATAAACAATAATATAACATATTTCTTGACAACAGATAACCAGTGCATCGTTATCTCATGAATAATTTCACTAACTTTTGCTACTCTATAACTTTCGCTAGCATATCGTTCCAAAAGTTAACAGGCAATTTCAAGATGCCATTATGGCAACAGCTGCGCGAGGTATGTGATGTCACGGGCGACGACATATTCATCTCAAGATATAATACATGTAGAGAGAGGAGGGGGGGGGCATTCTGCTGTATAATGATACTGTAGAGTATACTGAGCACATTGCAATTATCAGAGATCAGGATATTTCCGTCGATCATTTATCAACTATTTGTCAGTAACCTCTGCAAGTATTCCTTTCATACCAAGTCTGAAAGTTCCTTATCTGCCTCACAAATAGGCTTCATATTGAAGTTGATGACCTCACAGACTCGAAGATCCCATAAATAGAACGAGTCTATTATACAGTTTTCACAGTTGATTTAAATATTAATACAATTAGCAACATTTCAAATTTAGGTAGTCAATATTTGAATTTTCTATTAAGTAGCAGACTAATTATACAATACTCGTGTACACTCAGGGGAGATGGTTAGTTTTCGATTATGCACAGCCATGTATATTGATTTCATTAATACCGTACTGAATCAGAATACGGTAATTCGGTGTAATATTGACCGAACATGCTCATCACTGTTCTACAGGGTTGAATTTGCATAGCATACTAAACAACATTTACCTCTAATTTCATGAATGAAATGAGAGACGTAGAAAGCAAACACCGCAGAAAACACTCAGAGTTTAGTAGCTGAAAATGTTGGCATATGAATCGTAATAAACTTGACTAGAGATTCGCATTCAATAATCCGAAAAACTAGTTCCAACAAATGAGAAATAATTATATGAATTCCTTTACTAATTAAAAATAATTAAACATAAAGTACTTAATATAACTCCGTGGTTCTCGGGACCATGCGGTATGAATTTGAAGATCTAACTGCATTTAAGTCCATTTACAGCAGTGTTTCATAAATTTAACATGATTTGAAAGCAATATTTGAATACATACGAAAACGTTATTTTTTATATTCATGTCTTATTTCAAACCAGTTGACAAGGCAAATATAGCGATCACGTAGCATAACAGGCAACGTATCTATATACATAACCTATTACATCACGAAGGCATTTATCAATCGAAAATGGCAGGTAAATACAAATGAATGATTTAATTCCCTTGACAGTTGCTGAAAAATAATTAGTTGATGCTAGATTAGTGTAGGTCTCGCCAGCAGTTACTGAATATTGAGCTGTGCTAGTAACTATAAAAAAAGGTGCCAAACTCGCCTTCACATGCAATACTCTGAACAAAGTCCTGAATCTGAAGCTGCAGAAATGCGTTTATCTCTGAAGCTAGAATGAGTCACTCGTGAACTTATTGTAGACGTAATTTAGTTCCTTCTTCTCATTTGTGGAGGTCATATGTGTTTGATTTTGATGAAGCCTGTGAATCCAACTGGTGAAAAAAGACACAAGCCAATATTACTTAGATACATTTTATTACGAGTCGAATGATTTACTCGTTATGAAATATCATCGCAGAACTTCACAGAAAATATTTTGAGTTATGATATTCCCTAGCAAGATTAGAAGCGAATGCAAACTGGCTCATTATCGAAATTTTACCGTGAGTTCATTTTTGCTAGAGTGCGCTCCCATCTAGAATTTGGAGACAGTGCACTTCGATGAAAAAAAAAAAAAAAAAACGAAAATCATAGCAAGCTATCAAAATTTTGGAGACCTATATTAATATCACTGATATGTCATTAAAAGTAGCACTGCAAATTCCGCTTGAGCTCTATTGTCAAGAGTCGTGAAAGATAATCAAGATAATGACGGCAACTGCTGCACCGATGGTAGGAGAAAAACTTCACAGAATTAAATGTTATCACTTCTACAAATTAGAGAGAATAACGTGTGTGCAATTGCTGAAAGTCCAAGCTCTCCACGAATCACTCTCCTGGTGCACAAGTATTAACTAATACTAGCTGCGGCAAAGGATGCTGTTATGCGGGCTTCTAGCAGCGCAGTGCAGGGACCATAAATTCCTTAGCTCTTCTCAGTTATTAAGAACCATCATTTCCGTTTTATTAAGATGTACAATTCCAATTTTCCACTGTCTTATATTTTAAACCAGATGACTAGACTGTAGTTTGGCCTAGTCCCATTAGGTGGCGTACAGAACTCATTATGGTCAATTCTGGTATGCATGAAATTCTTGGATTCTTTCCAGATGGCACCAATGTTGCAGTCCTACAACTCATTGTTATGCCTTCCAGTTCATGCTTGCCAGATTAGATTAGTGCGATCCTGTTAACCTGAAAAAATAAGGTTAGAATGATTCGAAATTTATATCCTGAAGCCTCTTGTTTGGAGGCTCTAATTGAAATATATGCTTTGTTTTTATTGAGCAGCTGTTATGTCACTTGAAAATTTAGAGATTACCTTTACTTAGTTTACGAAATTTAATTAATGAAAGTTTAAAGTGAAAGGAGGATATAGATATTTAAGTAGAAGTTGTTCAAAGAGCATAATTCTTTATCCTATCTTTAGTAAAAAAAAAAAAATACCATGAGTGCTCAACCGGAATACTTATTAGTCTTCGTTCAGATTTCAGATCGAACCAGTCATTCCATTCCCCTTGAAGTTTATTTTCATTGGACGTTTGATCAACTTAACCTGCTTAGTTTGGAACCAGGCGCAGCAGGTTACCAGTCTAATGTGTTTATGATTACCGGACACTAACTAATTAATGAAAAGCGCAATCATTTACCAATTAGCTAACACCTGAAGAAGCCATTTCGGCTTTAGCAATATTAATGTCTTCCTGAGAATAATTCAATGCAATGGGATATATACTGAAGTACAAAAATGACTGAATATATGTTTTGTTCGATGCATACGTTTGCTACAATAACATTAGATTATTGTGCAATATATATGTATGCTTAGAGAATTGGAAGTGAAATAAGTTAGCTGAATTAACAATTTTTCTCATTCGCAATGTAATCTGAAGAATAGATGGCACACTGCGACTTCTTTTATTATACCCGCTCTAATCACTGCAGATTAAACTGTGAAACAGCATTTCGATTTCAATTAAAAGTTTGCTAATCTGAAATTAAATTTTGCCTCTTGTGTACGCATGGTTTTTCTTTTCACCAGCAGTAGATGTTACTTATTATTCCCATGGAGGTTCACGACTAATCAGATCTCGGTGTTTAACTGCGACAACTGAGCTTAAGCACGCAAGATGCGGAACAGCGAATTACTTTCCTGAGGGTATAAATTGACCACTAACGCTTCTTTTCTTGCATTCTTGGGTTATGTTTGTTCCTGCTTAAATGCATGACCATTTTAAATTTTTCAGCGCAATCAAATTTTCTAAGTTGACAGAATTTAAGGTAATGACAAAACGAATAATTGGTTTAAATAATTTCATTGCCTTTCGTATTAGCTAGAATTGATCTTAATCGTTTTGGAAGTCTTTTGATAACGTTTCCTTCATCCTTCAATTGTTGCGTTGCTTTATTTCGCTAATTTTACTTGGATATATTTCTCATTCAGCATTGCTTAGTTGTTTCTTTATTCTTTTGTTTCAATTAAGCCATATTATTAGATGATTATGAGGATAAAAATGTGATTTAGCACCTCCTCCCAGTAGAATGCTACTTGGATAACTATAACTCTGTATCTAAGTGTTTGTCATAGGTAATCTATTTAAATCGATCAAACTTGATTAACTTTCTCTGTTCGGTAAACAAGCATCATGACGGCCGCTTGTATACATTTCTTCAGCTTTGTGCGCATTTCCTTGCCGAATCAGTGCTTAAATTTCAATACATGAGCACACGCATACAAATCCAAATTGTGTTATTATGTACACAACAATAGTTAAAAAACCTGTTTCAGATTGCATTTCTTTTATTAATTTAATGGAAAGAAATAAAAGAAGCTAATAGAAGGAGAGAAAAAGAAAGATTGTAAGCAAAGTAGTTTGCTCAAACTGTTGTGCACTAAGTAGACTACATATTAAGTTATCGAAGTGGCCCTCTTCTCCAGCCAAATGCGATTATCTAAAGAAAAGGAGAGATTAAATAAAATTAAATATAATTTTAAAAGTATTTCTTTTGATAGTATGGGAAGCAGCGATCATTGGAGATACAGAACAATGCGACCTTGTTTCCGAGTAAATAACCCCCCCACCACCACCACCACCTCCATCGCATAACCTGTGGAGTTCGAATTCAGCCATGAGCATGGATATCACTACTCCACTTTGAAGGCTTTAAATATTTTAAATGTACTCCCACGTTTAGTTTTAAGAGAGAAGTTTATGGGAAAAAAAAATAAATATATATATATGTATGAGAGAGAGAGATGGGAGAATATATAAAAAACTTGATTTTTGCCACTTACAGTATTTATGTTTTAGGTTGTATATCTTATGTGGGTGGGAATCACATAAAAATAGGCATGTAGTGCTGTAAAATATAAGAAGAAATTGTGAATAGATGTAATAATTCTTTAGTTGGCATATTGCATTTAATTTGAAAGAAGTATTGAATCAGTTATTTTAATGAATCAGAGATGTAAGCGTTAAATCATTTTATCTGTAGCAAAAAACCAAGATCTAAATTATATCACGTATGAACTAAACGAAATAATGAATGTATACTTCATTAAGTTAAACATATTTGGTCGTCTGAAAATTAACAATAACTATATTGTTTTAATACTGACCATATTGTAATGCGTACAAACATCTCAGATTCTTTGCCTGCCAGTTTCGCTAGCAAACTGTCTAGCGTTTTCAAGGCGTTGACGGAAAGACATAAAAATAATAATAAATGCAAACTGAAAGGAACATAAAAACGTTGTAAACAATCTAGTAGCTAAGGTTACACGTTCGCGTGACAGAGACTGAGAGGACTTATTGTTCTTATTCATTATCACGCATGCGTGTTTGTTGTAAACGCATAATGTGATTACTGGCTAGCTCTAGTTCAGATGGATTTAGAGAGAGGATCAGGTTTTTCCACGAAATGATCAGAATAGTACCCTGATTTCTGTTGAGGTTTCCGCCAGTTATTAACACTATTGTGACTTCTTTGAATAAATGATGTCTGTAGTCATCATCCAAATATGACATGGAGTTGTTTTGCCACTCTATCGTGTGGTTAGACGTACAGAAATTATGTGCTAAGCCGAAAGAAATATATCTGTTGTGGGTTACATCACCAACATGTTCTTTTTGTCTGATATCTAAACTCCGTGAAGTTTGTCCGATGTAGGCAAGACCACAGGAGCAAGGAATATAATGTACTCCTGGATATTTGTAGAATGCACTTTATCTTTTGGGGATCCTAAAACCTGTATGATGCTGGTGGTTGGTTTTAAGACCACTCTGATGTTGTAGGCTTTTAGTATTCTGGCTGTTTGATACAAAATTGACCCGATGAAGAGGATCACTACAGTAGAAATGTGCTGGGAGATTGATTCTTCTTTCTGGGGTTGTCACCGTATAGATATTTTTTGATGCTGTTCGGAGGATATCCACTTTGTGATAACGTGTTTGCTATTAGTGAGAGTTCAGTCAGTGTAACCTCCTCTTCTGTTATAAACTTTCAGGCTCAATGTTGATAATGCTCAGTTTGTGTGTTCTGTGATGGTTTGAAGTATAATGAAGATATCTTCCAGTGTCTGTAGGCTTTCTGTAAACTGCATTGTTTCGAAATTCTGACCCCTCTAGGTGGGTTCATGCAAAATGGGTTATATAATTCAAATTCAGCAACATAAATGTAAATTTCTAATAATACTATTAATTAACTTAATTATATTAACATTAATGTTATTGTATAGGATATATGAATCTCACCTACGAAAGGTTGTAAACCTTTCGTGGGTGAGATTCAAAAATCTCAGTTGCTACTCTAGTCTCTGCATCAATTTATATTTTGTCTCCTTGATCTCCGCGGGGGCTGTTTGATCACGAAGGATACTTGGCTGATCTTTGGACCAAGCACAGTTTCTTTTTGAGAGTGAGGACGCGCACAACATTTTATCCCTCTAGGTTGCGACCTACATAATTGCATGAATTATGTAGGTCGCAACGAAATGCTTCATTCCTACAGCAATGACTTCATATTATTATTAAGGTTGGTTTTCAATTGAATTTAATGTTTCCACAACAAGACCTGATAACTTAGGTCCTTTCAGCGAGTTCAGCAGCGTTGTTCGGCAAATTCTCATACAGTCTGCGACACTAAGATGACATTGTTTCTCCTTCAAGCTCCTTCAATTACTCCGAACGCTGTATGCTAAGCCTTTAATTATTAGTTGAATTTTGCATAACGTAACATACTCTTAAGTAATATAAATTTGCTACGAAAGACTTATTTTATCACCATGTATATTACGAACCACCTAGTAACTTCTTTTTGAGATAAAATAATATGTAAATATTTCAACCTTCTGCCCTACCTTTTGGTGAGCTACTCATTTTCTATTCAATTTCTGCTGTTTAGTTTCGAGATTGTTCTTTAATTAATTCGGAATTGAGATTATGGTGAAATATTTAATTAGGAAACAATCTGGTATTCCTTTGTTCTAGAACTTACTTTAACCTAATCACTTGATTATTCTTCCTTGTAGGCAAATATTCAGTCTGAATTATTTCTGACTGGGATTATTTCAACGGTAAGCATTATTTCATTCAGACACTGGAAGTTTATAATACGGAGAAATTTGTAATCTAAAAATATCGCATATCATATATTTTACCACGATAATAAATAGCAGAAATGTTTTAAATATTTTCACAAACCTCAGTACACTAACTTCACCTTCGGTGAGGATTACGGAAGTCTCTCTTTCCTGAGTAGGTTTTCACCAAATATCGTAAACAGAGAAAGCATTTTGACCTATTTTCCCATCAAAATAATAGTTCACCTGTTAATATAATCCTTATCCGACCTTTTGACCTTTCCCAAAATGTTCAATAGCTTTCACATCCACATTCTCTCAAACCATGTCGTCATAATCTTGTACATTAGAATTGCATTATCGTGCTGATGTTCAGCTATCTTGTTTCAGAACCTCTTGGAGTAAGCACCAAAGAGTTGTCCGGAATGTACACACATCAGTTTTCATTTTAGCTGAAAATTGAGATAAGGGATTATACACCAAATCAAGAGAAACATTTCCTATACCATGACATCAGTTTCACATCACTTAACAAATGGCACGATGCATTTATTGAGTTCTGGTAAATGTTCTACTATTAGCCGCAGATATTCGCATCCAAATCCGTCAGCCTTATTTTAAATGGTTCGTCGCTGCATAACATAATTTTCTAACGGTCTGTATCGTGCACAATGCAAGTCCAATGCGAGATGATCTTTGGCAAGTAAGCTGCAGCCCACCCTTCGATGGAAGCATGTACTATGGAAAAGAATGCTTAAATATTCTAATAAAAACATTACTGCTGAATACCTTCAGCAACCCTCGACTGCAGGTTGAGACAGTCCGATAATCACAAATTGACTTTCTGTCACTTTGTGATCTTTTTGGGTGTGCTTTCAGTTTGGAACCAGTGCGTTCACCGTTGAATGAGCCTAACTGCATTCGTTTCAGATTTTACTGTTATTATGATGCAGTAGCATTAACTGACTGATGTCTAATTTATCCTGTGATAAAGCATTTCTGAAATCAGAGAATTGAGAGTGCGTTAACTTTAATGCACTCTCAATTCCCCTAATGTACAAACTTACAGTACATTCCTTAAATATTTTTGCCATTATATCATGCTATAGAGCATTTCATAGAAATAGGGGTGTTTGGTTTTTAGGTAACTTAACATAATCTTAATGAGTATTTATACCACGATTTGAGGGCCAGTTGTTAACAAATTACATCGTGTGACTACTGTAATGCTGAAAGGATTTCCACTACGTTGCTGTGATCTCTAGACTTGTAATTAAAATTGGATTTAAATTTTTCTTAGAGGATTAAATGTTCGTTATTCGTTTATGTAATTATAAAATTAACAAATGTGCGATTATGTTTGGTCTAATTACACTGAATGCAGAAAATGACAGCGAATTTCTTTCTCATATATTAAAATTTATTTTCTTTATATTTGCTACTAAGCCATGAAAAACAAGATTTAATCTGTTGATTCTCCTGAGATTAAAGAAGATGGAAGAATTTCAGAAACAATATTGAAAGAGACGCTTTCATCCAATCTTCATAGCTCCGCATTATCATAGTCGATGAGACGAAGAGGCATGTACCCTTTCGTTGACAAAGAAACTTGGTTTACAATTGGATCTGACTTTAAAGGGGAAAAATTCGCATAAGCGGAATGTGAGTTAATCATCTATTGAAGAGAAATAGGACTTCCTCTCTCAACCAAACTGACGCTGTGAGTGGGGTTAGGGGGAACCAAAACCTGTGTAAATGCCATTAGTAAATTTAATGAATTTTATAATGTATTGCACTTTTGTGTTTTTGACGAATAGAAATTAATACTTACATGCGATAATCTGCTAACTCCGCGTTTGATTATAATTGCTGAATGCGGAGATCTGATGCAGCATACCGCAGAATTTGGTGGTACTCTTTGTCTTCCCACTAGAATAATTTACATTGTCCGATTTACAAACAAGATAAAAGATAGACAATGTACTATTAAGATACCACAGTAACATGAAATGCAGAACATGAGCAGGTATTATTTCTCAATACAGAGCTTTTGGTATTGAACATTAGTCCAGTGATGCATAAGCATTTGTCTGAAATGACTAGCTACTAGTACATATGCATTATTATTATGCGAACCTACCCCAAAAAATGCTGTAATGCTATAATACAGTGGAATTAGTAATCTGGTTTAAGGATTAAATAATCAGGAGTAGATCTAGAGATTAACATGAAACATTTTTAAACCGCTTAATACCTCCAATAAGCATAGTTGATCTCACAGCGGATAACGAAATTCATCTACCGCTTGCTTCACGTATTGATTTCAGGTAAATTGAAGGTGTTTCAGAGTTTTTTTTTGGAGTGACGCATAAACGTGATAGTTCGAGGGAACAAGGTCTGTACTATTAAGATGCTAAGCACCCCAGACTGTAATTTTGTAATTTCCGAAGTGTTTGTACAGTTTGGCTACTAATGGAGAAATGCGATATTTCATGTAACAACACAGCAACTTGCAGAATTAGTTCTCTTTTATTCTAAACTCTTTAACTTTTGTTTTTCACACTGTATCGTTCAGCATCAAGTCATTTCCTGATAATGTTCAAGAATGGCTTATTGCAAATTTTAAATAAGAGTGAGTATCAGTTGCGATTTAAACATTGCTTGTCAGGAGATGTCGTGTCTTTCGTAAACTCTTTTTCTCTTTCTTTTCCCTCACGTCCTTTTTCAGCTCATACAGATGATCCCTTATCATCGTGAAAAGTAGCATTAGAAAGTATTTTTCTTATTAAGTTGGTTAAAAAGGCTACTAGAGACGTACTGACAATTTTATCTATTTTTGTTGGCCACTTGGTTGGGTACTCATTTAGCAATACGCAAAATGTGTTGCTGGTAACTCCATAGTAGAAGCGTGAAGTTACTTGCTCTAAGTTTTTCCGCTTTCACTAGTGGTCACCTACCTATAGTAATGAGTAGGTGTGCGTGTGCTTTTCACTGTTGTTATTATCAACCGTTGATGCAGATGGGCTCGCTGATTTATCGCCTTCCATGACACCTAACTGGCCGTTTCTGAATATATGAATTCATTCGTGTGCGTTTTCCTGCCAAACATTGTGTTATTAATATCTCCATACTGTGCTGTTGATGTTCAAGAATTTCTGTTCATGGTATAACGTCAGCGCAAAAAATAGAATCAATGCATGCATTTTTTTTTTAAATAACGAAACCTGTGGTGCGATCATAATTAAAAGAAACACACGTATTAACCACAGTGAAAATTATTTAATTGTAAATATTTCATCCTAAGTATCTTAGGACATCATCAGTACAGTAGTTTTAAACAATAATAGGAATAACATACAGTTAGGGCGCATGATTACAATAGAATCTCATTAAACGTGCATAACGTGCTACAGTAGTACAAAAAAAAAATATTATTTAACACAATTTTGTATGACAATTTACCATACTTTAGGAATAGTAAGAACGTCGTTGTGGTTTAAGTTTGGTCTGTGTAGTAGGGCTTCAGAACTCTCCTTGTATAAACGTTCATGTTTATATAAAGATCTATGTAAAAGTTTAGGCTTTTCCCAATGGATCCTATGGTTTGGATTTTCAATTCCGTGCTGAGAGAGGCCAGATTTCTGCGGTTTAAAAAGACGAATGTGGTCTTGATGTTCCGAGATGCGTTTCTGAACAGACCTATCTGTCTGGCCAAAGTAAGATAATTTGCATGAGCATGGAATCTCATAAACGCCAGGCAACATCAAAGGTGAGAGTTTGTCCTTAGGAGAAGGTAACAAGTTGTAAATTTGGTTGATGGGTTTGTAAGTAGTGGCAAAATTTTATTTCTTCATAATTTTAGAAAGACGTTCTGAGATGCCTTTAACGTAAGGTATGGGAATCCTATGCACTTCTTCCTGTATCGTGTTTGATGTATGCAGAAGTGACTGATGATTTTTTGAGTTGTTTTGGGATTATATCCATTTAGGATGGCTGTATTTTTGATTACTTCTAATTCCTGGTTTAAAGATTCTTCAGAGGAGCAGAATTTGTGTACTCTGGAAACTAGTGCTTTAATAATTCCAGATTTCTGAGATGGACGATGAGCAGAAGAATTGTGAATGTAGCGACCTGAGAATGTAGGCTTGCGAAAGACAGGCGTGGCGATGGAACCGTCGTCTTTTCTTTGGATGTGTAAATCCAAAAAGGAGATACCCTGTGGAGATTCTTTTTCTAACGTAAAGTTGATGCGATGATGAAGAAGGTTAATTTTATCTAGAAATATTTTATCTAGAAATTTTATCATGAATTACAACAGTGGTGTCAGTTGGTTAAATAGGTTTCTCATACTTTGTCTTCTTACCCATTTAAAAAGATCCGGTAGAAACGTTAGAGTGCGAATGCGTGTTTAATTTCTGATACTTCGATCCCATGTGGACTGATATAAGAAGATACGTTATAACTTTAAATTAGAACAATTTTTTTCTGTATCTATAGAATATCAGAAATTTTCCTAGTGGTTGGGTAAACCAGTTTAAATCTACCTTTGTGAAAAGCTATATAACATTCCCAGCTTTCTAGATAACCCAGTCTAAGTTGATGAGCAAATGTTGTGACAATCTTTGCAACGCGACAACGTTAAGGCAGCAAAATTTTCAGAATATAAGTGAATCTAAAGAAATGTAAATTCGCATATATTTAGTATTACATAGAACCAACCTATTAGAACTCCTGAGTTGCGTGTAGTTATTTTTGCATCATTCGATAGCCTTCTGACGGTCCTTTACGCTCCGCTAATTGCTGGAAACATTCTATTGTATGATACAACATGAAAATGGAAATATGCTTCTTTAAGTAATCAAGTTACACAAATTGAATACTAATATAATAAAATAAATATCACTAATTATTGCAGTCTGCTGATAAATCAGCTGGATTATGAAACGTTTTATAAAATAATTAACGACGAATATTTTTTTCGATATCATTACTTAAAAAATCACTTTCCAATTCCATGACACTTGTCCAGTGGTTACTCTAAACGTAAGTTCCCAGCCGGTGGTTCGCGAACTCTAAGAGTTTGCACTGAAGATTCCGTAATTTGCAATAGTATATTTTCGTAAACTTGTAAACTACAAAATAATTTAATATTAATTTGAGGTTTGGCTCAAAATCTATAGATTTAGTTGTGCTTCTGGTCTCGTGTCCTTACATAATGAGTATGAAAGCCTTGGATGTAAGCGGAGCTCCCTCTGCTTACATCCATGGGAGAAAATGAGCGTGTATATTCCGATATGCATCTTGCCTGCTTCAGTCACTGTCACACTCCACTTCGTCGTCGCCGCATGTTCGAAATGAACGTTATAAAGTATTAAATTGTTCCATCGTGAATCATAGTATTTTTTACACTTTAAAATCCATTATGAGCCAATGGTTGAAGACTGCAAAAATTAAAAGCAATGTTGAAATTGAAGTCAGTGAGGAGAATGAAACTGAAATTCTTCTCAAGATGATTTTCAAAATACCCATAAAATTTATTCAGCTGGTTAAAATTCCCTAATTCTACATAAAGATGTTCAAAATATTGACATGAAAACAAATATTAAAAAGAGTAAATATAGTGAATATTATGCTAAATTTGTTTTTTTATTATTTCTTTGAAATGAGTACCCTCTGCAATGTGCCATTTGCTGAGAAGTGCTCGCCAATAGTAGCAATAGTTCCCTCTTGTATTGTAATTTAGAAACGTAGCAGAAATTATGCAGATAAGCCACAGTGAAAATTGTAAGGAAATTGTTATATAAATTATTATTCGATGTTTCGAGTAATGATTTATATAACATTGCTTGAAAAATTGCTGGCCTTGTTTGCCAAAGGGGTAGCGTTCCTGCTCTATAACAAACAGGTCGTGGGTTTCAAATTCCGCCTTGGGCATGGATGCCTGCATTGCCTTTAGGTGGGAGATGAATTCCTTCACCAGGTATGAGGCCATATCTCCGCGTATTGGAGGCCTGAAGTGGCTTGTAGAAAAATTCAGTGATTGGTCTCTGTAGCAGGGTTTCCGGACTATATAAAAATAAATAAATTACAAAAAAAAAAAGAAATAAAAAGGTGATATTGATAAAAATGCGAAAAAATCCATATTCCCACCCATGGTACAAATGTACTTAAGGTTTACTAATATCATTTCATGCGAGGGAACCACAAAGGCATCGTACATGACATAGTAAAATAAAACCTAGGGAAACCCATGCTATTTAAAAAAATAGTTTTGGTCATGTGTATGCTTACAGCAATTTGGCGAAGAAACTGAATGATTCTTTTTCCAATAACAGTGACTCGCCGAATACATGATGTGCCTGACGATGGTGAATCCATTATTATAGAAAGGGCAAGAAAAGAAAATATTTTCTGTTTAACAATATCCGTGAGACCACAGATATTTATCATCTATCTAATTAAAAATTAAATGCTGTTTAAAAATTGTATTTTTACATTCCCTTGAATTAGGTAAAGTGGAGTAAAATGTTTTGCCATCCTTTAACAAAGCATGCCATTACTAAGGACATTTTTAATTTAATGAACGTGTTTTATGAAGAAAAAAAAAAAGGAAATTGGTTGGTCTTTCCGTTGTGTTATTTGTAAAAACGCAGCAAAATCAATGAGAAAAATTTGTTCTTATTACTCGATAATATGATATATAATATCCTATGGACAATAATATTCGCGTTAATATCCTGTGTACACACTGCAGCATCCATAGACAAGTTCCAGTGTGAAGGCAAATGTTTTAGTGTGCTTGATGATGCTGTCAGAATAGAACACTTTATAAAATCGAGGCCAACAAATTCCAGACTTCAATTTTTTATGTAAAGAAATTGGCAACGAAAATATAACCTTTTTAATAACAGCCGTCAGATATCAGACGGCTGTCATGTGGCCACGTAATCACACGGTTATTTGAATGAAGACAAATCTTTTCTTTTAAGATCATTCTTTTCGTGCGGACCAACTTCACAGTTTAGATTAATTGTCACATTTCTACAAAGATAATTGAACTTAATTTATTGTAACAAAGCGCAAACCAACGGCGTTCATTGTTCAAGACTGAGTGGAAAGTATACTGACGCAATTAAAATTTTGAGACTACTTCACCGGTAATAGTAACTAGGATTTTCACTGTATATTTATCGCTTCATTTTCATTGCAAATATGTTTTCTGATATCGATGTTACCAAAGTGTTACGTTCGCATACCCTATTGCTTATTTTTTAAATTTATTGAATAATCGTGTGAATCTGTACAAAACGATAGCTGATGAAACTAATAAAATTACTTAAATCGACTTAACTTTTCATAAAACAATTCCAGAGTTGATATGTGCGGTCCCTAAACTTCCATCAGAAAGTATATAGCATCGTTAATATAACCCTAACTGTCCCTGTTAATTTACTCGGCGAAAGAAAACGAGAACATTACGTCTATACCTAAAGGAACAAGAGATTTAGCACAAGACGTCATGCGGTAAGAAGCGATTAATGACGTACGTTTCTGTGCTGAACTCGGAACAAAAGGAATATTAATGATACCACCAAGAAATGACAGTAAGTTATCTTGAAGAAACAGATGGGAACAAAAACTGCGTGGATTTAGAAAAATAAGCCACTCTAATTGCATTTCCGCACTTATCTCGTGCGCGCACACTAGACTGCTTGCTATTTGCATTATTAGACTTCAACTTGTCGATTTCGAAATGGCACGTAAGTTTCCGTTAAGTGAAAAGTCACTTGTGGAAAGTTCATCCCATGCAGAGATAATTTCTCTTACCAGATAGAAATGATTTGTGTGTTTACAAGACTCATCAAATTTTTGCCACTTTCTCTCATCTGTTATTATATAAAATTGTAAACCTGCTTTATTATCGGAATATTATAATTTAATATGGTGCTTGTTTTTATTTGTGAATAAGGAAGGAAGGAATGTAGAATACTATAATATGTGTGACAGTATAATAGATAAAAATGTATAATGAACATACCACTCAGTGATAATTGTATGTTTAAGAGAAATTTTGCTCATGAAAGTTCCAAGATTTTGTGAGTGTTGTTCCCAAGAGGAGCTTAGAAATCTACAGCCTATTTAACAGCTGGGAAAGATAATCATGCAATACCAGTCTCTTAGTTTAAAGAAAAAACACAGCACTTTTTCCATCCAATAAAAAAGTTAGAAGCATGGTAGCTTAATAGATAATTTTAACAGATTACCTATTATTACTCTATAGACTTTCACAAAAATTCATGCCAGAGTAGGGTTGTAACCTGTTATCACAACGTAGAGACCATCCGCTCGTCACTCTAACACGCAGGCATGGGAAAAAAAAAAAAAAAGAAATTCCTTTCGTAGAAAGTATAATTTGATTTCATAATGAAATAAACTTCCTTAAAACTAAACAATAAAAAAGCAGCAACCATGGATCAATATGATTATTGATACCACAAACTTGCTGTGAATAAAGTTGAACACAACTTATGAAGATCATCAGTAAGTAAACTTCTGCCATACCGTGTATGTAACATATTACGACATGCGTTTTGCGTTCAGTAATTTTCTGTGTGCAGTGAACGGTACTAATTATGTCATTAAAATTTATTGATAAAAAAGACATCCCAGATACATCACTTTATTAACGAAATATTATATGTATAAAGATATTAAATTATGTATGTGTGTGTGTATATATATATATGTATATGTGTATATATATACAGTATATATATATATATATATATATATATATATATATATATATATATATCAAGTCTGGGAGTTCGTATACTGGAAACCGAACTTCGGGAGAAAAAAAAACAAGTAGACTCATCACTTCTTTCTTACGTAATGTAAATATGAAAATAATTCCATCTATAATTCTTCGGTTATAATTAACTGTGCGCAGTTCGATCTTAGACCTGTGGGTGATGGAATTACAAATCTTAAGAATTTATCATAAGATAAATTTATACTTTTCATTAAGGAGAATAAAGTTACTCATTTTAGTACTTAAATCTCTCATGTGAAAATAAGTAATTTATAATATGGAATAAAAACAAAATGACTTTTAGTACGATCGAGCTGAGATATTTTTAAAAAGTTGAAAGTAGGAAAAGAAAGGAAGTCCACGTCCGCATGATAAATATTCAAAATGTGTGTTGAGATGAAACATGTACTGAAGAAACTTGCGTTGCTGTGGTTTAGGAGGTTATCAATACACAGAAGAAATAAGAGTATTCACAATCAATTATCCAGGAGAACGTATTGCACAGAAAACAGTTATAGTCTGCAAATTTCTTCTCCCCTGGTAACAAACTCTCTCAGAAGTTATGTTAAGCATAGAATTGCGTGTGACTTATCAGAGGTTATCACTTGTTTTATAATCATTGATTTAATGTTAATTACAGAATTGAATCAGAATTTCAGTTAAACATGAATCCACATATTGAATTATTAATTTGCCATATTTCTATGCCAATTGGATTTTTTTTTATGGTTAGCAATAAATTTTGGTGTCATTTCTTGTCTTCCTTATGAACAACGTTTTTGTTCGCTCTTGTTGTTCTGATTTGATCGCTAAACTGAGGATTTCATGCTCATGAGAAAAATAGGATCAGGAAAACACTCGTTCATTCTCTCTGGAACTTTAGAATAATTCCAATACAAGCTGATGTGGAAAATTTGAAAAGATGGTGTTATCTTATTGGTGAAATCCAACTAACGAGGAACGACACTCGTAGTTCTATTTTCTGCTCTCACCTACTGTACATCCGCTTTTCAAACACTTTGCGAAAGACCCGACTGTGCAGTTTATATTCAGTGTTGCTTAATGTGAAATGTAAGGAGCTGTTCTATTCCTATATTGTTTATATTCTGAGGATCCGATTAGTTTTTCTTTCCATCTATTGAAACTGCACTGGCTTTATGTCAGCTACATCTGTTGCTATTAATTTTTTTAAATATTTAATTACGACCAACATTCAGACTGTTGTTCTACAAATCATCACAATTGGAAAACATAACTTGCATTTGCATTCTTTTTTGGTGAAATTAAAGGATTCGGTTCGATGAGTAAATAGCATTTATAATTTACATGACAGAAAGTGAATGAAATTAAAGGAACTAAATCGATGTCTTTTTTTTTTAATTCCTGTATGGCAAGTAGGCGAGTTTTCGAGACTGAATTGCCCCAAGACTATCGTTAATTTTAAAGGGGTATCCACTGAAGAGATGGCTAACAAGTACCGCCATCTAGTGTTCCCTAACACAATATTTTTGATGTCTTAAACAATGTGAGTTCTACGGTCGATTTTCTTGAGTTTATGGGAAGAAAAACTCGAGTTACCTGGAGAAAAAAATCCGCTTATCCCTGCCATAAATCGACTTTCTCCGGAAACCGTCGAATAAAGGTATAGAAGAAATTCATCTAGTTGGCAACTAGAATCGAACCTAGGCCATTCTTCGAGGGAGGCCTATCTGAGGAGCACAAACGCCACTTCCACTGAGTTACAGAGGCTCTAAGTTGATGTGTATACATGAATTGTACTTCCTCTTATATGGATAAAAATAATATATGTGTTTAAAATATTCATGCCTTCGAATTGTCTAATTCTTAGAATCTGGAATTTATATGATAAAGTAATCCAAAGACATTTTTATGCACGAGATTGCCATATACAGTTCTGTTGCTGCCGAGAATTTTTTTATAATATTTAATTGAATTAAGAACGAAATTATCAGTTCTTCTTAGTGGCAAATATGATATCATTTTATGTAAGTAGCGTGACTGTTGTTTTCTATTCTGGTTGTATGAGATTTTCACAGAAAAATTAAAGTTGCTCAAAGGCAATTTGATCACACTTTGTGTTTGATGTTGTCTAGTTGATCTTTACACTAGGAAATGGAGCTGATGAGGATGGCTAGCATAATTGCACTCAAAGTAATAAACTTTAGTTTGCATACTAAATTAGTTGTTTCAGACAATTTTCCAAAGAAGCATTTTTCAAATAAATTATCGGTCTTCCTTGAAGGAAGAATTTTTATTTTAATATTTAAAAATGTGTTCTATATTAACGGCACAGCACATTTGATTAACTTACTACTTATCAGTAAGAAACAAAGCTTAGTTTGCAGACAGAGACTTTCCTTTGAGTTTCGTAAACAAATATTGACAAACTATTTTCGTCTCGGCCAAATTAACCAACGTTATCGCTTCATACTTGCCTCAAGCATTTTATTTACATTTATGTGTAAAGTTGTTTATTGTACAAACTCATGACCGTTCAGGACACTACGTAGTAATTTTATTAAATTATTGTGTCTTTGGTACTTCTGGATGCATGTTCGTATTTTACAGTATCATTGACAGGCTGCGCGATGTATTAAAATTCCCCTTAATATTAATGAGTGCACGAAATAATATTGATGTTTTTCTAGTTATAAATTTTAACGGAATAATTATTTTGAATTGAACGAATTAATGCTAGAAGATGAACTATGACTTTCACTGAAGATATATTACCATATTAATGTTAGACATTTATAGATAACAAGGATAATATAATCATTACATGTCAGGGTTGGCCATCTTGTATCGATTTGCAGAGTCTTAAATCTCTGAGGGTTTTTTTTTTTTCATTATACTCCACAAGTTAATTTGATTTCTCGTATCTTCTCATGCCTATGGAAATAATAGCAGATATTCAATGGGAGGTACAAAACATGATTGAGCTCCAAGAAAACAATGTTTCTAGATTGTCTAAATAGTTCAGGTGAAAAAATGTCGAGTTTATTTCAGTAACTTTTTTACTGGTTGTATACCATGATTTATATGAGAATTTTCTCCTTGCCATATTTCACATGCACTTACTAGTAGGTAGTATCTGCATATGCGTATCCTCAAACTTAGTACAGCATATTCCCCGAATGCAGCGTCATTTTCGGAAAACCTTCATAGAGAAACATTTCATATGAGCATAGTACTGCCTTTCGTGGAATCAAAAGGAGAAGAAGCCGACAGAACCAAAAGCTACAATTGATATAGCCGCAGAATAGAGAATGAAGTATTTCTCTCTCTCTACTGCTCAAAGTAAGTTCCATCACAATATTGTGGCGGTGGTGGCCGTTTTTGGTGAATTAGACTTTGCAGGATCTGGCATGGATGGATTAAGCATTCCGAGAGATGGTTACACTACATCAGCCTGACCTGCGCTGTATTTAGGAGTGGAGTGGGAGTTGGCCAAAGTCGAAGAATCTTTGAACGAGGAAGTTAATGGATCGTCTAAAGGGCCGGCAGTTGAGGGACAGCACATTAGTACAGCATGTGAGGTGCTACCCAAAAGTTCGTGGAATTTGATTGGCACGCACTAACCGGTTGCAGCCTTCTGCTCTTACAAGGGGCGAGGAGCACCCTTTATGAATCAGTATTCCAACAACCGAAAAGTTGCGGGGCTGCAATCTTGGGTTAGGTGACTTTTTGTAACGTTGCATTTTAGCGATTTCTTTCTCCAATTGTGAAATGGCTAATATTAAGGAACAAAAAATGTCATATTTTGCTTCAACCTAAAAAAAAAAACAAAAAATGCTGCTGAAACCGCCGAATGCTTAAGGAAGCGTTTGGTGATAATTCTGACAAAAAAGGACGTCAAGTTCGCAGCAATATGAAGTCGATGTTAAACTTTTTTTTACATCCAAGAGATTGTCCGCAAGGAATTATCTTCCGCCTTTTCAATCTGTTTTGCTCTGCGGTTTTGAAGCGGCTAAGGGCGAGCATCCGCGGAAACACTTGCACATCGCTCGTTGTTGGACAGTTGCTGGTTTCCAAAAACGAGACAATCATTCCCCATTCCCCATTTTTGCTGTGCCAGAAGATGAAATTCCGGCTGAAAAGTTGTCATTTGGATACGTTGAAGAGATCGAAGCAGAATCGCAAGAGGTGCTCAACATGGTCACTTGAATTCCAGGAATTCATGGAATCGTGGAAAAGAAACAGCTTGGATGATCGCTGTATACATGTCCAAGGGGACTAATTCGAAGACGATGGGGGAAACTTAGAGTTAGGATATATATATATATATATATATGCATGTAAGTCAATAGTACCTCATGAACTCATATTTTATGTTAATTCTCAGTGACCTTAACAAGAAGATTAATGTTTAAAAATAATAATATTATTATTTTCCCTAAGAACATTTTAATTTTTCTTGCTTCCATATAGTTATTCTCCAAGTCAGGGATTCTCAACCTATGGTATGCGTACCACTGGTGGTACGTGATCCACTGCCTTACTGGTACATCTAATATCTTGAATTAAATATAGTGGAACGCCACTGGAAAAGGTTGAGAACCCCTGCACTAAGTTCTACAATATATATTTATAATAATAATATATTATTATTATTATTATTATTACGCAACCCAACAAATGCAGTGAAGAATCAGTGGTAATTATTCTTATCAGATGGTATTAATTAAAATCACGGAACTAAATTTATTTTAGAATTATTTAATTTAAGGGGATATTAAATCCCACATTGTTTCAAAACCGAATGAGAAACTCAAAGATCGGAATCAAAGAGTTTCATGCCGAATATAGTAAACTATAAAAGTATCAGCAACTACTAGCGTAAGCTAAAGCACGTAGTACAAACTCGGGCAACTCGTAGCAAAGGTGGGGGAAGTTCTGATGGCTTTTCTTAGTATTTCCTATAATGTAAAACCCATCTCCTAGGAGATGTATGATGTTATACATTATGGTGGGAGGTCACTACCCAGACCAGTTTCGATCTTTATTGAGATCTCATCAGTGAGTAGCTATAGAATTAATTTGGTCTAGCTACTCACTGATGAGATCTCAACAAGGTTCGAAACTGGTCTGGCTAGTGACATCCCACCATAATGTATAACATAATACATCTCCTAGGAGATGGGTTTTACATTATGGGAAATACTAAGAATAGCCATCGGAACTTTCTTCACCTTTGCTACGAGTTGCCCGAGTTTGTACTACGTGCTTTAGCTTACGCTAGTAGTCGCCGATACTTTTATAGTTTACTATATTCGGCATGAAACTCATTGATTCCGATCTTTGAGTTTCTTATTCGGTTTTGAAACAATGTGGGATTTAATATCCCCTTAATTTAAATAATCTTTACATCACCGAAATGAAGCCTATTGGCTCTTTACTTATGTAATTTATTTTAGAAGATATCTAATGAAACAGTATATTTCGAATTTTTTGCAGCAGAGGAAGGAAGTTATTTTTCTGATATCCAAATGATTACATAGAAAATAAATGTTCCTCTGTCACAATATGAACAGATATTACCAAGGTTTGGATAATAAATGATAGTTTATTTGATCAAATTACCTTCCCTATAAAATTAACGAATAGTAATAAACGCTGTTTACAAATTAACAATTTGATTTCATAATTTCTCAATTTCTTTGTTATCGTTGATTTTACTATTTTAGTTTCTTAATATGTAGCCTATAGACATATACTATTTACCAATAATTGTCCCGATACTTATGCAATTTACAATTATCAATTGTAAATTGATACCAGTAGGCGAACTCCAATATCGGGACACCTTTGTCTTTGATCACTTCCCGCACCCATTGAGGAAGGCTTTCCACTTATGTGCGTTGCGTCAAACGTCAGGGGAATTTGTCTTCATTCCTTGATCAATGCAGCACTAAGTTCAGCGACAGATCGAAGACGTGCTTGAGTGTCACCGGCATATGGACATGCCACCAATATGAAAGCCCACAATGACACCTCTCTCGAAGTCACTGAGTTCATGTTGTGTTTCCATACTACCTGAATTCAACTACCATGATGAAATATTGCTTCCTACTATCTGTACAACGTATTTAATGTTATTAATAAATAAACCTGGAATGTTCCATAACTTCAAATAACAGGGATGTCTGATGCTAGCAGGATTTTTATGATGTTTCTTTAACAACCTGCAATAATTTCTTTCAAATAAGTTTTATATAACATTTATCATATTATAAGGTTATCATTGCATTTGTATTGAAATAATTGTTTTAATATATTAATTAACCAACAATGGAAGGTTTCAACAAGGCAGGAAATGTATTTTTTTTCAATACATTACGATTTATCATTCTAAAGAATATTATGAATTCGAAATGAATTCATCCTATTATTATATTAATAGCCATTAACACCCCATGTGTAAAGATGTGTAAATAAAGATTACAGCGATGGAAGATCATTTTAATGTATGAAAATGTAAGGGAATCATAATATCAATATAAAATAGAGATATAGAATATTATTTATAATCAAAAGTATAAGCTGCAAAATATTTCATTTGTTCGTGTTCTGTTATTTACATTTACGTATATACACTTTGTGCAGAATACTAAGAGCATTGTGTATATGTTTTAATAATGCTAAATTGCATTAATATCAAATCTTTATCTGCGTGTTTATCCTGCTTCTAATGCAAGATCCGCGTCTTACATTTGATGCGACTTTTTGTTAGTACAATCCCCAATTGCTTATTTCCGGGCCTGCCACTGGGGGGAGGATATGTAATTTTGACTGTAGCAGTAGCGTGTGTTCACGGGGCCGATTTGCCTGTGAACAACAACAAAAAAAAACCTACCTTAGTATGACACCGGCTAACTTACCTTTCGTCGAAAGGTAAGTTATCCGGTAGATCTTTCCGACTAAAGGGCTTCGTTTATACCGACTGAGCTATGAAAGCTCTCATCCGATAGTATGAAATAAAATGGTTATTTATTGAAGAAAATCATGAAAAATAACCAACTATTATTCCAAAACATCTGCCGAACGAATCAAATTAAAATTCACTGTATTACACTATATTTATAATATTACAAATGATCTTAACAGATCGAAATACTTCTTTTTTTTTTTAAAATCAGGTTTACAGAAGGGAAAGCTTGAATCATTCAAACTTTATTTGCAGTTGTTCAGTATGTGCACCGTAAATCACTATAGATAAATTATTGATTTCTTTGTATGTATTGCTTAATAGTTGCATGTTAATTAAATTAACAGCTTGCGTGATTCTTTCTTTCCTGTCATCAGGCCTAAATGGCGGTTGCAAATTAAATTATCTCTGAACAATAATCAGAAACTTGATATCCAAAGATTAATGTATTTTTGCTGCTGAGATGTTAGTCCTAACAAAATTTGGCCAATGTTGGAGGTACTCCAAAATAAGGAACAATACCATTGTTCCTAGTTTTATGGGCTTATCTGTTTATAACTTACACTAATGAAATATAAAGTATTATTTTTCTCGTATCCTTCAGTGAAACTGCTTATCAGAGAAAAAATGTCACTATTTTTTTTTATTTTCGTTAATAGTAAAAATCTTACTTTTGACAGGTATTCACGTTCGTCATATGTATTGTTTATTTGTTGATATTATAAATATCAACACAATAAAATGTTGTTGATAAAAAAAAAAAAAAAAGGTTAGGAAGTGGATATTCCTCTTCGATATATTTTATTTTTTGCTTTGCTTTGTGTTTTGTGCAGGCAATGAGAATTCTCTTTAATGTTGTAGTACCATACACATCCTTATACAAGGTGTAATAGTTTTCTTTAGCCGCTAAGTCACTGGGCAAATATCTTCAATGTACCCTGAAAGAGGCATGGATTATTTATTCCAGAGAAACCGTCAGGAGTGAATTTATTCGAAGCACAAGAGTGCATACCGGTAATGCGTGCGGTGCAGAAAGAGAGATTTGAAGGATACGTGTATAGCATTACTTATAATATTCATCCATCACTCGACTTATGATCTCTGATAAAAAGCAGCTTTCTTGGCTTTTATACGAAAATAAGTACACCTAGTTTTCGATAGTCTACTTTTTTACGGTGAGTAATGATTACAAACGAATTCCATTTATTTGTGTCAAATACTTCGATATTTGAAAAAAAAAAAAAAAGAAACTGAATTAAGATGCATGAGACGTAGGCAGTGGAATATAATATGTGAAGCTTTAAAAATCGAGTGAGTCGCACAGTAAGCATTGTATGTCTGTATATAGCGACCAGGATCTGAAATCCTTTAGGCTCGTCTTGTTCGTAGTATAACATTATATTCTTATTTCTATATTTATTCTTTTCTTAATTTAATTCACTATATCAAGTGACTGCTAATTCCTAGTACGAGATCCCCACAAGACTAAGTAAGGAGACATGATGCTAGTAACTTTCTGATCTAAATTCTGAATCGTATAACTGAGATTCTATCTTAGTTATGAATGAAAGAGCATGGCATTAGTATTAATTGTTCTTCATAAGGATTTGTTAAGTTAATTTTCGCGAATTTCTCCTGTGGTGACGACTCCTGCATAACTAGTTTTTAATAATCAATAGATTGTTTAATATTCTATACGGTAGGCCGCAAGTGTATTTTATACTGTTGATATATCATATGAAAAATGAAATCTTGAATCACTGTTAACACGCCAAAAGCAGAGCTTGGGAAATCGGTAGACAGTCGGTATTCACCTTAGTTCGTAATTGTTGAATTCAATATAAATAGTATTAATATAGATGTGAAATTAAGTCACACAACCAGTTTTCAAAGTTGAGTTTTAAAAACTCGAATTTTCCGAAGAAAAAATCGCATTTATCTGTGATTTTTTTCTATTAATTTATATTTATCTGAATAAAGATACATGAGACGTAGGCAGTGGAATATAATATATATGATATCCTCTTACATAATTGTTTTATGTTATTCATGCCGCTTTTTTTAATCACGGTTGTAAGATTTTTTTTGCATTGACATTAGTGGAATCTGGGTGAGAGAGAGAACAAGAAGTAAATCTAGAGGTTTCCTACATAATAAATGTTGCATTTCACTAAAGAAAATACTCCAAGAAAAATGTGTCGGTGTGCATCCGACAGTTTAAAGCACAGTATTTAAAAAAATTCGACTACTAAAGTCTGTTGGTAACCTTTTAGTTATGATGTACACTTTTGGAGTATACTGACAGATTTTATTGAAGGAAAAAAAGTTTCAAGTTATATTTTCTCGAATGTAACCAGCAGTTTTCTTCTGTATGTGCAATACATCGAAAACTACTTCTTAAACCCACAGATCTTTCCTTCTGGTGTCATTTCTGACAGATCCGGATGGCTGACATCTGCAAAAGGCAAGTAAAGAATACTTGCTGATAAAAGTGACAAAAACAGTCAACAAGCGACGATTTTCTCAATCTACAATATATCTTTGACACCATCTGACATAATATACAGTATATAAACTAGTGCATTTCCTTTTTTTTATTTATGATCATCAGAAACTAAAGAATTCATATTAAGAAATTGTCTAATATGCTAATGAAGCTCTGAGTGAAAATCAATGCTTGCTAATCGAGCAAGACGCAAAATTATCACCTGTAGACATAATTGAACAATTGTCAATATCAATTGGAATTTTCCATTAAATAATTCAACTTGTGCCCGACTTTATTGCACTCATTCAGGATCTAAGTATAATAATTTCATAATGATAATTTTTGAAGAAATCTTTCCCAAAATTACTGGTGCAATTAATTATTACGCAAGTGTTTGTAATGGATATTAATAAGATTATATCCGATCAGTTCTGGATATATTAAGGTAAAAATAAACATTTAAAGAAACATCTCTTACCATGACACTACGGCAGCACTAGATGAGGAATTAAATCTGTATGGCGGAAAGTCTCTCATTTTCTAGTTGGGGAAATTTATCGCTTTACCTAATGTGTCATAAATGCGTTTATTGCTATGTAATAAGATAATTGATTACCTTGTTATCACCTGAGATAACTATGCGAAAGACTTTCACTTTTCCTTTTAAAGCATTAGCTCTCTGAATAAAGGGGAGGGGATAATCGGCGATCTGTCGGAGCTATTCGAAAATAATGCTCCCAACCTCAGTCCACTATACTGGCTGTTTTCCTCCTTGATCAACAAGGGTGTACTGACATTTGCCCTTCGTTTTAAAAGACATAGGCTTGCATTCTGTTTTGAACTCGAGGAAAGTTGTAAGGGATTTTACCAAGAAACAGCTTTTCTTCCAGCAAAGCAAGCGAACCGGTGGAGAATACAAGCAATTAACAGACATAAAATACTTTCCATTTAGCATTAGATGCTTCTGTCATGATTCCAACTAACACAAGACAGTCCAGGTTGGGAACAGCTGGTTACACATAACTGTTGCAGACCGCATCGTACTGTGACTGCCTCCACTCATTTGCGCTTGATTGAAACTATGAAAGAAATAAAAGCTTTGCAACGTATATATTTATAAATGTGTGTGTTCTCTGGTCGTTTGCCAGCAGCCGTGTTTCTGTAACTTCTGAGTGTGTGGGTGTTGTAAAGCTCTGTTACTTTGGTCCGCAGGTCCACTGTGTGAATTGACACCGTTATAACAGTGATCCCTACATTTTGCGTAAATTATCCATTTAACTATGGGATCTTCAGCTATGATTAAATCTAAAATTTTTACTCCATGGAAATAAAGACGTTTTTACTGTAGTTTTTGTAAACAAGAGTAAAAAAGTTTAACTACTAAGGGAGTTTTAATTTTTATGTGTTATAGTTTTTATAGTAGAGGACATCACAGGTTATCTTATGCTAAATTAAAGGACGCTGTAATTGAAAGCAAAGAGTACATGTTACACACTAATTAGTAATAAAAAAATCGGAGTTCATCGCAAAAATTGAAGACAAAGAAGAGCGAAAAAAGTGACGATTAAAAGATAAACAGAAAGTTTACGGTAGTCTTTATTTTTTATACTCACAACTGGTAAATAATCACTACTTGTAATAAAACACTGCTTACTGACTGGTGTTATGTTTACAAAATCGTCTTTAGAAAAGGAAACTTTTTTTTAATTCTAAAATTACAATCTTTGCAAAAAAAAAACAATCACTCATATATGAAACTCACTTTGAAAAACAGCACACGATGAAAAAATGTCTAATGTGCAAGTTTCTTTTGTTGTAATGCAATAATATTGTCATCAAAACTACCCATTGCGCTTTTAATAACTAAAGATGTCAGATTCGCGCTACTATTTCCAAGCTTTAGGCTTGTAAATTTTCAATTTATACCAAAAATATCCTTATACTTAGCGGATGACGTTTTTAAAATTTTTTGGTCCATTATTATCACTAATGAGTCCTGAAGTCATATAACGCTTGAATAGCATAAAATAAAGCAAATATAGTGAATTCCGTAATTTGATTTCGTACAGTATTATAGAAATTTCTGAACTTCGCTAAAATATCGCCAAGTTAAAGAATGATTAATTTGTATTATTATAATATTATACTATATATAATATTATAAGCACTCATGATAATTTATTATATATGTTTCTTCATTGGTAAGAAAGCAAAGGGGAAAATAGGGGAGATAGTTCGGAAGAATTAGTTCTTGGGTGTTAAGGAACTGACTGCATCTTATAGTAATCAAATTGTCGGTATACGGATCATGCGAAGTATTTAGAAGGAAGACTGGAATAGTATATTGCTAATTGTAAACTTTGGGGGGAAAGGCTTTGAAGGATATTCTGCTGTGGAATTAGGGATTACTGATGAAGTAAACTTGAGAAGTTTTGAACTGAATTCTTAATAGCGGCTGAATTATCTACAGGATTACCATATTTAATTCAGGTTAGCGATTACAGAAAAGGCAACAATCCGTGAGAATCTAGTTATATCTGGGGTGGAGAAAAAAAAATCCACCCGACTTTAGGATGTGTCTTCCTGCTAATCTTATGGTAGGACTAAGAATAAACAAGAAATGGTGATTGGCTCTGGACTAGACAGAATAGCCTCATTAGTGCTACCAAAAATAATAAAATATATAAAATGACGATCTCGTGAGAACAGATATCGGAAATATATATCGTAAATCGCTAGGATGTAATTAGAGTACGAGCGCTTGGAAGTTAAATAAGTGTATTAATACATCATTAGAAGTATTAATAATGCGGATTGTAAGGAAGAAAAGAAATTCTGTGGTATTTTTTTTTGTCTGTGAGAACATTAGTTCCCACAGATAAAAAAAAAAAAAAAAAAAAAAAAAAAAAGCTTAGAAGGAAGATGATTTCGGGCTTTTATTGGCCGCTACATCATAGATTATAAGCTCAATTTCGTTAATAATAATGACTGCGCTTGACAGCTAGGAATCCATGGTCAATTGCAGCTAATTGGATTCCATGTAGCCTGTGCATTGACTGGCTTTATTAATTTATGGGATCAGTTTGTTAATAATAGGAAATAATTTTATGTCGATAGCGAGTCCATCGAGTTAAAGATTGCCCTAAAATCCGCACTTATTTAATTAGTTAAAAACGAATATCTATAAATGTATTACTAGGTAATAAAATATATGTGTTATAGTAACGACATGCTTGCTTTATAAAATGAAACTGGAGAAAATTTTACAACTGATTGGAGTAGTGGTAAAGAACATTTCATGTAATACGATAATTCTGTTAGGATTAACTTAAAGACAATTGCTGGTATTACATAAATGCTACCACCATACTTTGCAATAATACACAAAGCTTGAAAGATTAAATTGACGTTGTTTAAATTAATAACCAGAGAAATTAATCCTCATATTATTGTCGGAATTTCTTAATCGTGACTTAACGAGGCCATCCTTGAAATCAGAGTGCATAATTGTAAGATTATGATGTTGTCATACGATAACGAATAGTGAAAAGAGGAAAGCCCTGTTATTGCCTGTTAGAAAAGAATTAGATGAGATCGATGATGCATTAAGTTACTGTCCGGGAGAGCATTAGAGGCTCTGTGGTGGTTAATAAGCACAGAGTATGTGCATTTGGGGAGGGGGGGGGAGGAAGAGTGTGTATTATCGTAACGGAGGAAGTACTGATAATATAATGGACTGGTTACTTAATGAGATTGGAAAAGCAACACAGAACATAATTGGGAATATTGGACGAATGAAGCAGCTGATAGTATAACGGATAGTAGAATTTTGGAGTTGCTTTCACGTCGTTATCTGAAGCCGTATATATGTACTAGAGGGGGATGGGATAATGGATTTCATAACATCAGAGGAAATAACAGAACAGATCATTAGTTTTCGTAGAGGCTCTGAGTAATAGTGATGATTTAGCCTTGTAAGGAGAATTAAGGTGAACTTGCACTCAAAGCATTAAGGACTTAGAAATCTGTAACTCCGAGTGTATGACTTTAATAGGATAACTCTAATCATGAAAAGTACTACGATAGTACGTTAACTTAGTGCCATTAAGTTGACTAAGGGTTGGGATAATTCAATAATCATGCTCTACAGACCAAAGATGTAATCTTTTTTTCAGTTGGTTTCAATAAATACTCTGGATTTGTAAATGTCCTTCGAATGAGTTCGATTCCACTAAGTTGAAGCGCGAAATATCATTCTTCTCAACCAAGTTAGGCAAGTTTGCCAATCTCGCTCATTTAATATTAATAATTCAAAATATGCAAACTAAAATGTTTCTGAGACAAGATAAATGTACATATTTGAAAATGTCAAAGGACGTCGAACTCGGAGGGATGAAGATAATGTGAGCAAAAGAGAAGATACTGTATAATTAAAATAACGCTTCGAAAATGGGAATATCGCAGAGGAATTGTGATAAATATTAACTAAGAGAGATATTTAAACAATATTAAAGGAGTAGTCCTCTTTGCTTATGCCTTATGCAAATAATCAGTCGGCCAATAATCACTAATCAGTCGATTTTGTTAGCAAAATATCATCCATTACTAGATTTATAGGCAGGTTTATTTCATGTATTTTAATACAGTATTTAAATACAGTATGGGCAAAGAAATATCATCGGATAGTATTCTTACAAATCAGTTTGTTTTTATATAATTTCTTTGAAATCTCTATGTATTTCTTTTCTGGAGCACTTCTTTCCTGCATGTCTAATCAGCTATTTCCAGATAAATCAGAACACGTGTTACTCGTGGGATAGGCTGAAAAATACTATGAAGAAAAGAAATAGTCTTCTAGTCTTGAAATGGCTAAAGAAAAGCTTCCGAATAAAAGGCTGTCATAAGATACGTATATATACAGGAAAACTGAGATAGAAAATATCGTGATAGTCAAAAAAGAAAAAAAAAATCCTTGAAATTTGGGAGAATGCTAAGAGCGAGAAAGACGAGAAATTTGCGAAATAATTCTAGACGCGAAAATCATAGAAGGAAAAACCCACAAAAACTTTTAACAAAATGAAGGAGAAGAGATCCTAGCGATCTCGCTTGGGGCGACCTCTAAAATAAGCTGTTCCTTCACAGCTTATTTTAGAGGGAAACGAGAGATTTATTTCCACTCTATATATCATAATATTTGAATGAAATATTTTGACTTGGGTTTATTTCCGAAATTTTACCAGCGATTGTATTTCAGTTTCTGACAAATAACATTCAAAGGTCTTTAGAACGCATGAGAATAGCAAATATATAATAATGAAAAATCTTACAAGTTTAAGATGCGATGTTTATATCGTTCGTCTTGTGAATGGAAAGGCTACTTGATTCTGTTTCTCTTTCTCCATAAAATACGAAAGGATTGAATTTGAGCATTCTTGATTATTCGTGGATGGATAAAAAAAAATTAACATTTCAGTGTAATGAATTTCATGGAAATGAACGAACACTTTTCACTTTTGAGAGTTCCGGTATAAGTCGACATAAATAATTCTAAGATGAACTATTAGTATTACTGTTCTATATTAGTCTTTTATACTATTTTATAACCTTTACTGTATGATAGCTGGACTTATATTTTATAGCTGGATTTTTATTATTTAACTTATGTAACATACACTCTCCGCAGAAGTGAAAAAACAATACACTAAACTAAAAAATAAAAAACTAGTAAAACAACGGAAAAAATTAATATTTCTTTATAGAATTAGTTATATAGTATTTATACAAGCACTTCCAAAATCTCATAACTAAAAAAATGGTTAAAAAAACACTTGTTTTAAGAAATGATTGTCAGTAAATTACTAAGTAAATTTGAAATATCTAATAAACTTTATCAAATTATCTCCATTTTTGGTGTGAATAGAATGATGCATTGATAGAGTTGTATAGTTCTGATGTTCTGAAAGTATAGCTATAAAAAAATAAATAAAAAAAAAACACGTCTCTAGGTTTATTTCAGTACATGCTCGTAATATATATGAAGTTTCTATAAAAGTTTTGTTGCAATATATATCGATCAAAGCACCACAAAAGTTGATAAATTAAGGTGAGATTGGTATTGTCGGTATTAATCATCTGTCTAGGCACACTAGTAAATAAATGTGGGTAGGGCATATTTATTTATAAGAATATAGATTACATTGGATATGATTTGGTTTTCGAATTACTGGAGCCAGGGATAGAATTTTTTTCTGACAACTACTTTTTCCCCCAGGATTTGACTTAGATTAAAAATGTGGCATTTTTTTGTTCGTTGCTATGATCGTAGTGAATCATATAAATAACTACCACATGTATTCCAGTTTTTGTGTCAATCCTGTACTTTAAAAGTTGTAATCAACTGCACATTAGTAAAACCTGGAGCGTTGGATTCAAGGAAAATAATGCACTTGTATCCAAAAATATCAGACGAACAGGTTTTCGTAGTATGATATTTCTCCTATTATATTTACGGCTATTTCTCCGATTAATTTTAATCTGTAAGCATGATAATAGTTTAAGATATAAACCTAAACCCATAATGTGATTGAATAATAAAGGATTCCCATATAACAGATAATAAAGTGAAACTAAATACTATCGACGAACGACTCAGTGTACATAAATTAATTTTACATTTGACTGACTCATCATTTCTGATCATTCGGGATCTCTTTTCCTTTTGGTTAATATTTCCATATTAGTTTTGGAATTCTTGCATATGTTCCAAGTGCAATTTTTAATTTATTATATATTCCCTTATGCTCTCCCTCTGTGAAAATATCGCAAACTTTTTCTTCATATCTTGGTTTGTCTTGTTGCAGTGTTTTATTATACTGCTTTTTGCAAATCCAAAACTCATTTTAGGACTGTATAAGTATTGCCTTTTTTGTGACGTGTATTTTCCTCATTTCGTAAGTATTGTAAGCTGTCAAGTTATGTGTCAAGCTGTTTTAATGCGTCTTTTTTATACATCGTTTTTCTAAGTCACATCAATGTAATCAAATATTTACATTTTCCAATCTACGTACTATATTTATCCATATCAGTTATTGCCTCGTATGCCACACAGACAAAATGAAATAAAGATTGTCACAATTCATTAACTGTTTTTGTTGTGTACTTTTCAGAATAAAAACAATAGAGGCCTTTGCTAATTGTGTTTTTTACCGCTGATATTAGTAAGATGTTTGTGCCAGAATGACGCAATTCATGAAGTGAATTTGTAATCCATTTCCATTTTCTTCTCTTGAATTATTCTCGGATTATTATTATTCGTTCTAGAAATGTTTATTCCTTTGAATATTTTTTCTGCATTCTCGTAGGATGCCTTATACGTGCATTTAATGTTTTTCGATTTCACCACTTTACACTCCTTCAAGTGATACATACCGCTATTCTTTCGAATAAACTTTGAACTGAACGTGATAAAGTAATTTTTTATAAGGTCAGAGTATTTAATTAAACGTTTATAATCTGAAAACGCTACATTTGCACCATTTAAATCGAAGTTTTAAAACGGGCTTCAAATAGAGTTAACTCTGTCGTTAAAAAAAAATCAACTAAAGAGCAACAAATTCTAAACGAATGGCTTTCTTACTCCATTATCATCTTTAAAACATTACGCAGGTGACTAATCCCTCAATAATTCTCATGCTTATTGTTCCTCCTCTTAGAAATGGATATTATGCATATCGAGATTCATGAGTTGCGTTGCTATTTGCAACACATTTCAAAGAGGTTTATCAGTTAACGAAAATCAAAGCTGGATTTTATCGATCTGTTTTAATAAATGCTCATCCTTGCTGTCTCTCTCATCGAGTATTCTTTATTTCGGAGAATATTTACATTTCAGTAAATGGAGACTTCGTTCATCTCTCTCTCACTGAGTATATCGGAAAATGCATTTATTACAGCTATTTTCTCATCATTTTGATATAGTTATTAATAAGCATAGATATCAGCCGAGTAACACTCTGCATAATATATTTCTTTAATTAAAAGTAAATTTTGAAGGCTCAAATAATCCTTTCAAGGCTTTCTCTCACACTTAAATGTGATATTTGAAAATCGTTGACTGTTTAATGAGGTACAATGAAATATTAAACTGTAAGTAAAAATTTAAACTTATTAGGCAGTCGATCATTCACTCAGTTATCGTGTAAAAGAAATCCTGCTCGTCAGATGGTGCAGTAATTGTCTCCGATTGAAACTAGTCTCTGATTAGTTCAAATATCAGGTGTCAGCACGATAGTATATAAATCCAAGTAGAATTACCCAGTGTTTCTATACTGCTTGAAGCAACATTAGAGGAATGGCTCTAAATTGGTTGCGATCATTACCGAAATGCTAGGACAACTGTGCTGCAGTAAATGATGGTTATCGGCAATAAACGAAAGCTATTCGAATTAAGCAAAGAAGTGCAAACACTTTTCACATTCTTATAGAATTAAGCAACAAAACGGAAATAATGATAAAAAAATAGGTAAGTACAGTCCGTGTCACGAAGCTTTTCCCATAAGAAAATTGAATAACGTGACGAGAAAATAAGGCTACATAGCGCCTTAATAGTCTAATTGTTGTGTTAAGATATTTAAATATCTTATCAGCGAAACAGCTTATGTTTTTGCGTGAAGATTAAATGGAAAGCTATTGTTTAGTGTGGAACTAACAGTTGTCAATTAAACAAGCTGGAACGTTCCATATAATTATTTTCGGTTCTAGTTCTGAATAGCTTTATTTTATGAAGTAAACTGTCAATGTTTTTGTACTTGTTTTAAGTTGTAACTGGAATATGCTTGAAGTAAGGCATATGTTGAATAAGCAGGTATGAGTTGTCATTTTCTTGTGTCATTGTGTGCAAGAAAATTTGTTGCTGCTGTTTCCCTTAAGAAGCAAGGATGGATGTATCTCCTCATGAACAAAGTTAAGGATTTGGGATTCAGCTGTTTTTCAAACAACGATTTATGGATGTGAGACTTGGAAATTAAAGTGGTCTGATAGTAAAAGGATAGCTGGTTTTGAGATGAGGTGTTACAGACGGTCCTTGAGGATATCATGTACTGAAAGGTGGACAAACGGATGGATGTTAGAACGGATCAGTAGAACTTAAATCTCCTTAAGGATATTGACAGAAGAAAGTTGAAATACTTTGTACACATTGAAAGGATGGAAGGAGGACTTCTCAAAACAGGAATAGAAGGTAAAGTTCCTCCTTCTGTTCCTGTTTTTAGGACTACCTGGACCACAGGACCACCTGGCGAGGACTGATTTGGCACATCACCAAGCAACTGATTAACCATACGGCATCTGCTGATGTTTAATGAACGTTTATTCGTAATGTATGAGAATCACATTATGAAGAAAGGTGGCATCGAACCTGATATTAAAATCGGATATGTTATCTTAGTTCTTTATTTTATGCAAATGTACTCTTAAGTAAATCCAGTACACGATTTCAGGATGAAACTCATTTGTTATGAGCAATAAAAAATGCAGACTACGAAAAAACGAGGATATTGAAGACATCAACTGGATACTGAAGAACGTATAATACTATTTAGGCACAATTTTAGTGAGGATATCAAATTTCATATGGAAATAGACAACAGAATTACGAAATCTGGTATGATATCAAATGAAATGAATACATTTATTTCGAATAAGAAAAATTATTAAACACTGACGTAGTTGTAGACAATTCAGTGTTCAAACCTATTTTGTGTTTAAAAATCTGAGTTGTGTTAGAAATAAAACACTTCATCAAAGGCTGGAGACCACAGATATAGGAATTCTCAGAAAGAATAGAGGACCGAAGATATGGCATCAAAGGAAAAATCATATTAAAATGAGGATATTGGGAAGTAAATTGCAATTATTAGCATCAAGAAATGTGTGAGCAGATCTAATCTAAGGAAATGTCGTTACATAAACAGAATGAAAGCGGAAAGGTTAGCAAAAGTATTTTAGCCAGGAAAACAGAATAAAGGCTCAGAGGAAGACCAAGACCTACGTGGACTGGTATAGTAAGTGCTAGAGAAGACCGAAATATAACATGTGACAGTTTTAGTGGCCTGACGTCCGCGCGATTAGCCTAGTGCAGGGGTGTCAAATTGGCGGGCCGCGTGCCCCAAAGCAATTTCGTGCGGCCCCCGACGCCTCAAGGAAATTTTTAAAAAAAAGGATGATTGCTTTTTATAATAAAACAGAAATACCGTATTTAGTCGAATATAACTCGCCCTCGCATATGACTAACACCTCTGTACCCTGATTTTACTTTATGAAAAAAGAAATTAAAACGTTTTGCATGTACTGTACATCGCACACGAAAATAAAGTTTAACCACCTTCACGTCACAACAATAACTCGCTCCCCGAGGTAAACAACATGCCTTCCCCAACTGCAATTAGAGACAACTGGTAGTATAAATTGGCACTAACTAATGAATCACATGTCCCCCTCCCACATTAACCATGCTGTTTAGACTTAAGCAAAACCATATGTTTCACCACAAACACAGTGTCTCTATTGTTTTTAGTTAGATGTGTGTGAGTGCTCCACTAACTCAAACCCAAAGATGCAATAAAATTCGTAAACGTGTTAAAACTAAGACATATAGAGTGAATGTTGTTAAAACAGTTTCAGATATTATGGAATTTGTTTGTAGAGAATTAGCGTTTCAGCTCAAAAATGTCGGCTTGACTTTGTGTTTTGGTAACGCGATCTTTTGTTTATACCGCACCAATCATATCCACATCTCTTTTGGCCTACCATTGCTGCCTATTTCACGTTCTGCTTTCACTTCTCAGACATTCGTGAAGGGTGTTCATTACGTATCTAAAATCTTGTAAATTACTTGTAATTTTTACTTGGAATAATGGGAAAGAAGATAACGCTATTTGGATAGATGACTTTGAAAATACACACAAGGAAACCGCTCTGGAGGCCGGAAGTAGCTATAACGAAGAGGAGATTCTTGGTAAGTCATCCCCATTTTTAGTTTTTTTTTCTGAAAACTTTAGTTTCTAAAAATCCCCGCATATATCTCGCACCATGCTTTTTTAGCTTTAATTTTTGGTGAAAAAAGTGCGAGTTATATTCGAGTAAATACGGTATCGATTTATTCGTTTTCATACGACGTAGTTACAATATGGATGCAACGACCTGCTATAATATAATTGCAGTAATAAAAATTTATGTCGCAATTTCAATGTTTGATCCGATCCTAATCAGTCGTAAACTACATTTATGCTTTCATTGTTAATTTACAGCACGCTGCTGGTAGCGTACTGAAAAAGTCGAATTCTATTGGCTACCATCTGTTCACGTGGCGTGCAGTCTACGCACTCATGGGAATTCAGCTATGAGTTTATAATTGCCTGCTACAGTCAATCAGTGATCTTTGAAGTCAGTGCGCTGAACACGATTCACCGACAATCTAGCAGTGAGAGAATCCCTTTCATTATTATTTTTTATTTTTATTTGCAATAGTATCGTGCGCTGGTCTACATTTTTGTGCGGTTTTATTCAAATATTTTTATAAAAAGTGTTAATAATATTAATACTATATTTATTCACCGAGGCAATGTCGCTTTCCAAGCCAACAAGAAAAATTGCTGATGAGAGGATAAAATTTCAAGAAAAATGGGAATTAAATTACTTCTGCACTGAAACAAAGGACAAAATTGTGTGCGTTATTTGTAACGAAACAATTAGTGTCGCCAAAGAACATATTATAAAAAGCCACTACGAGAAAATTCACAAAGAACAATATTCACGCTTTTGAGGGCGCGAGTTATATTTGAGGGTAAACTGAGAGAAGAAAAATTAAGAAGTAGGAAGAATTCACTTCAAAGTCAACAACAGGTATTTTAAAAAATTATGAAAGATGATGAATCAACAGTGAGAGCCAGTTATGAAATCAGCTATTTATTGGCGAAGCATTCCAAACCTTTTAGTGACGGTTCCTTGGTAGGAATGTATGATAAAAGCAGCTGAAAACGTATGTCCCAAAAACGTGCAAGTATTTCGCGATATTTCTTTGTCCAAAAATACTGTGATCGAAATATCATAAAAAAAAAGGGGGTACTCACGGCTACTGTACCATCACACAGTAAGGAAGGAAGCGGCCTGACAGGAAACAATCATAATATCGTGTACTACTTTTAAGTGCGTATCAGGAATTTGATGTTGGAAAACATTGCAGAAAAATTAAATTCGAACATCAAATTTTACTTTCTGCATAATGGAGGCATTCGAACTGCACTGCTGTTCGTGTCTTTTGCTTTAAGCTTAATCTTGTTGATCTTGAGCCTTTTTTTTTTTTTTTGGTCTACCAATTGGTCTTTTAGTATTTGGTTTTCAGTCATTTGCTACTTTAATTATTTCTGGGTACATCCCTTAACATGTTGATTCCATTCCAATCTTTTCTTTCTTTTTGCGTTTATGAGTGGTAATTAGCATTCTTCATAAACGTTTTCGTTTTTAACTATCAAATTTTATTTTGTTAACTATTGTTCTTAATGTTTTCGTTTTGAATGTTGTATTTTTGATATTTCCTTTCTTGTATTCTTATGTACCTGAGTATACCTCAGTATTCTTCGGACTACTGATTTATATATTTTTGCTTTTGTTTCTTTTATAGATCTTTATTTTTCCATATAGCCGAATTTAAACATTCTGATATTAACCATCACGGATTGTTCTTTTACTTCACCTTTGTTATAATTTCAGTTATTTTTGAATTTTTCACAATCAGAATCTGTCTTCATTTGTGATACATTTTTTTTTTAAAATTTTCTTTAGTCTATTTTGGCAAAGCATTCTTATACTGTCTTCTTGTAATAACTCAACCTTAAATTTATTTTCTTGTGTTTCTTTATTTTGCTTTATTTTAGTGGAATCTGAATTTTACAATCAGTAAATAGTCCATGATGACGTCCAGTGTCTGCAGATGTTAGAACACTTATAGCCAATATTTTTTCTGGTTTTACTGTTCTCTTTATTATATAATCTATGGCAGACATCTGTCCTCTGTTATTTCTCCACGTTGTGTTGATCTTGTGATTAAAGAATGTATTATTTATTCTAAATTCTTTGTGTATACAAAATCTTATTTCATTTGGGTTGTTTTGGCGAATCGTTGACATGTACCTGATATTACATAGTTTCTAATCTTTGTATATAAGTCTCTTGCCACTGTTATTAATTCGCCTGATGTTTTTATATATTTAGTTTTCTGTAGCGTTTCATAGAATTCTTCAATTTGTATTTGGGTTTTCTTTTCAGAGCTGTTGTAGGCAATTATTATTATATTTAGTTTTATTTTGTATTTTTTTTACCTGATTTCTTTCAGATATGTAATTCTATCCTTTTATTTAATTCTGAAAATCCTCGTATATTATTATTGGTACTCCTGCATTATCTCCCTTGTTTCTCTATTCCACTAAAAGTTATTTTAATTTATACACCCCTTTATTTTTTGTTTCTGATATATAAGCTATTTTTACCTCTTGCTTATCCAATTCCTCTTCGTTTTGATTTAAGGAACGAATTATCCAACTTGCTTATCCAACTTCCAATAACATGTTCCTATTCAGGTCTTTCCTGGTCAGATCTGTCTGGACATTCCGGCTGCATCCTGTATTCTTTCTATAAGAGTTTTATTTTTACATCATACAAGCTGGTTGCTAGCTCTACTTGTCGATGTCCCTGCTACAGTGGGCCACGTGGATGTAGCAGATAGGTTTGAGTGGTACCACATGCAAATTATGAAACGCCTAGAAAATTGGAATCATGGAATCCAGATTCAGAATTAAAAATTTGAAATAATTAGATATTGAAATATGATTTTCTAATTTAATGAAATTAAATTGTACAATAAATATTCAAAATTTGATTATCTGATTTATTTAACAAATTAATTTGAAATTAAGAATATCTCATTTATTTTTCGACTTAATTACCGCCGGAAATTTAAATTTCACTTTGGAACATTTGCTTTTGAATTGTCGCTTATTTCCTTCAAATAATTAAAAAGTAATAATCTGATAAGGGTAAATTTAATAAAACATTTTTCAAGAGCAGCTTTTTTATGTGTTTTCAGGTGGGTTTGTAGAAATAACTGTCGAAATCAAATATAAATATTTATCCTGCAGATTTGTTAGGATAAACATTCGTGTGCCAAAGGACATTTCTGTGTCTATAGTTGTTAGGATGACGTTATTAAAAGCACGAATTTTAATTACGTTGAAATGATTTGGATGAGGCCGCAACTTTCTTTGATGACATTAGTCTTTGTGGCTTAACATGACCGCAGCTGATACGTTTTTATTCCTTCCTTCATTCTTTTAATTTGCAAACAAGACTTCCAAACAATTAGGTGTTGGAGTGCAAACTACATTAACTAATTAATTTTGTTCATTTAACTTCCAATTTCGTTTAAGCTTAATTAGAGTAAATCACTTTACAAAACTGACGCTTTTGTCCGATCAAATTTGACTCTTTTTTATCCTTATTTTTGAAGAAGAATCATATCCGCTATTGAACTATTAAATGGCAGAATTAGAATTAGAAATAGAAATAGTTATTTAATGAAAACAAAGGAACCCGTTTTCTAATAGAAAACGTATTTCTTCAACTTACAACTATTGCACTATTATCAACTCAAGAGCTTGCTATCAAACAAAATTAAAGATGCATGATATACGATACATTTTTATCTGACCCGTGGCTTTCGTTGTGGCGATGACTTTTATTCTTGCATGTTCTACAAATATTTCATTTCTGTTTGCCAGCTGTTGACGTTATTCCAGTGAAGTTATCGTTGGAATTTATAAAATTTTATTGGAAAGATGGCTATAATTTAAATCAAATACTCATTGTAAAGATTAAAAAAAAATACATTTATGACACATTGGAGCTTCCATAACTCCCTTAGAGTGGAGCCCTTTGGTTGGAAAGACCGGAGTTCGAATCCTGCCTATGAGAAACCGTCTATGACTGAAAAGGACTTCATCAGCCCTTTTCAAAGGTGAGTTAGCCAGTCTCATACGGCGATTTAGTGTTATCGTCCCTCAATACATTCAAGCCGGTCTATTAAACACGCGGATTTACATTTATACTTTCCCTTAGGGAATGCAATTCAAGAGTGACATGCGCTGCATTAATTCGCTACGACCCAGAATTAGGGGACCCTACCCGTCCTAAGGGACTAATAGCTTGAAGAAGTATTGAAAAATTGCTAATGATGTTGAGCGTAAAGCATTTTTAATTTAAATGAATTCAATATTAGCTCCATGTATACCTCGGCATGCATTCAACAGTAACTAAGCATTTTCCATGTCCAGTCGAATTATTATTTAACTGCAGTTACACTTTTGTTTTTTATACTCTTGTTTTGAATTCACTTTTGAGGTTTACACCTTTTATCGTTCATTATGGATATTAAAGGAAAGTTCGAAAAGACTGTCCGGAAATGAATCTTTTCTTCCTAACAATACTCGTTAGGAAGAAAAGAATTACACATCTAAAGTTTTCGGACTACCTGCCTGCAGAATTATGTTGATCATTTTTTTTTTAAACTGATTATTCAGCATCTTGATAAATGCACAATTAGGTAGGTTAGCCTGCTAAAATCTCTGTGTAAATCGTTGATTTACAGAGAGTAAAATTTGTTGAATTGTGGTCATTTAAAAGTTCAGGCAGGCAATTGACGAGGAAATCAGAATCTCGGGAAATAAATTCTCCGGGGAAACAGCATACTTGATCAACCGCATTTGTTATTTTTAACAGTACAGATAATGAGAATTCATGCTCATTCCCTACTCCACAAAATTCTAAAGGGAAATGAAATATAAGCAAAAGTAATATGATTGTAATGCAAGGAAACGTAAAGTCATATAGACTTAGCTAACTCTATGAAGTTGGTTTATTTTCATTGGATCAGTGTTTTCATTAAAGATTAAAGTATTCTGTTATGTATTAATTCTTCCTTTACAATAGTTACGGCGCGCTAGAATGGGGTATTTTACTTGAGAGTTGGAATTGTTTGTTTGCTGGTTAAACAAATAGTGAATTTTTATGTAGTTCATTATCTACACACACGCAGTTTTGATTTGCTTTTATGTTATAGTTAGTGTGGTATAATATAATGTCTCAAATTTTTCGAGATTTGACTGAATTAAAATTACATATTGATTTTAGGTGAGTCTATTTGAATATAACTGAAATTTCTAGCTATAATATATTCGCATCTTAATATCTGGTCATATTTAAGCAGAACGAAACCAATATTCTCTTAGGAATATAATGTTCAGCAAGCCTTTCGATTTTGAACCATTCAACACATACACTAGCTAAGCTCATCTCTTCCTAGATCTTCTTGAATTTTATTATGAAGGAGCAAAATTGTCACTAAAGAGATTTTTGCTCCTTCATAATAAAAATGTTTTTATTATATTTTAATGTAATGTTTATGTGAATCCCTCTACAAAATTATAACTTATCGAATAGTAAATGTCAGTGACGGAGAATATGTTGTAAAATAAATTTTATACCAACTGTTATTGCAAGAACACCGATGGGAATTTCGTAAATCAGCGTCCGAGTATTTTGTATGCTGGCATTCTTCATATTCATTTTCCATACATTCCCATTGAAGTTTTTGTCCGTTAAGTTCTATTTTGTCGAAACTAGAAAATAAATTCATAAGCTGACATTCGTCAGTAGGTTTTTGGTTTTCATCTTGATTACATTCTGTGCTGGATTTAAACTCGCGAGAGATCTACTTTCTCTCGTTTTATAATAGTGACTGTTAGTTGATCCCCTGTGGATTTTATGCTGATTAGAATTTTCCTCATTCGGCTTATGTTCCCATTTTCTGATGACCTAAGTTTTATGCTGATGATAATGGATGTTCCTTCGAATTAATCGCTTGTTTTTTTTCTGATACATGGTAAGCACAGATATGATTTTTGAAAGATCCTGTGCACAGTTCCATTTGGCCAACTGAGCTTTCCTACTCCAATTCAATGAGGGAGATGGGGGGGATCTCGGCCAGCAAAAATGGATTTTGAGTGGTTCCTGTTAAAGATAATTACTGTTTGCACTCTACATAGCAGATTTTAATTAGTCATTTATAAGGTTCCCAGCTAAGTGTGCTGAAACATCTATGTAAGCATAGAATTGAGATAATATGATCCCCGCAGATATTTGAAAATCTGTTCAATGACTGGCATCTGAGATAGTAGATTGTCAATTAAATCTTATGAAAATCCCTCATGTTTCTAATTTATAGGAGATCCATATTTTTAAATAATGCTTCTTCGTATTAATGAGATTCGAGTAGATATTTTATAGCTAACAAAACAACTACTTCTGATATCACCGATATGAAATTTATATTTATATTTTTGAGTACTAAAAACAAAAAATGAATGCCTAATACTACATTTGGATGAACAGTTTGATATTTACACAAGTGAGGAAAAAGAAACTGCGAAGAAACCAATTTAAGTGTTTAATTCCGTCGAAACTAATTTCGAAGTTTCTCTCAACACGAAAAAGGAGAAACATCTAAAGTCTGAAACTATCGATGAGAGAGAGGGGAAGAAAAACGAAATTCTCTCACGTCTCAACCGGTACAGAAGCAGGCAGTAATGAGCATGTGGGTCTACTCGTAGCACGACGTGCCTGAAATGGCTATTCAGTGTTTAGCAGTGTGTGAACCCCGATATCTGAAACCAGCCGTGCAAATCGTCGGTGATGGCGCAGACAGAGATATCATAGAAAGTCAAAGTAACCTCAAGTAACCTCCGAAACCAAAAAGAGGACGAATCAATGTTCTCAGCCGCATGCTCTTGACACGCGGGTAATGATTCGATAGGTAGGAAAAGGGAAGGTCACAAGGAATTCGGATAGAATGAAAAGAATTCTTAGAAGGTTAAAATTATTTATCAGCAACTGTGGAAAAGGTAAAGTATTCATCATCTTTTTTATATTTCTGGATTCGTCTAGCAATAAAAGGACTTTTATTTATTTATTTTTCTGCTCTTTTATCTCTGAATTATTTTTCTGCTCTTTTATCTCTGAATTCAAATTTACTGTGGCAAAGTATATACTTTATCTTGTTTTTGTTCGAGAGTACTAATGAAAGCGACCTTACACATATTAGGCATTATATTTTTTGTTATAGATCTCTGACAATTCTATTATTTTATATTGTTTCTTTGAATATAATGCTGCATAAAAATTTAATGAATCGACTAATATATTTATAACAGAAAACAACTAAATAGGAACGTTTCGAAGACCTCTTATTCTAAATATAAAGTAATAATCAGCAAAGTGTACTCATTTGATATGTAAGCTGTTTTGAATAGTTGTTTGTTTAGATATTAACGAGGAAATATCTAAGAGAATGAAGCAAATGTATTACCAAACATTCATTTGAAAATGCCGCCGCCTTCATTTTATGCCACTGTGACGAACTATATTTGAATATCACGGGCATGTGACCTTTCTCATGACTCTATCAGAAGTTGAATAAGCGGTTTGAATTGTTTAAAAAATATATGTAAAGCAGTATCGTTTTATGTGTAGAGGAGAGTTATAATCAGTTCAAAATTTTTTTTCTTAACCTTATTTGTCTTCACGGTGTTGAAAGAAGTTTTTTATTATTTTTTTTCAGAGGTTTATATTACATGAGCACTTTTTATATAATGTACTGCTAAATGCAGTTAAGGTAAACTATTTTTAATCGTTTGCTGAACTTTGAATAAAGTGCAATGGGACTCAATTTTAAAATTAATAAGTGCAGAGACGCTTATAAATATCCGGAAAATAGCAAAAATATAAAGTATTAATTTATTTCTCATTAATGTAGTTTTATCATCTTCTCTTTAATCGCTGAAAACTATTTCAAAACCACTTTAGACATTTTTATGAACAAGACAATGAAGTAGCAGAAATTTCGATTAAGATAACTTGGATTTAAGAAATGAAAAATATAGTAATAGTTGCTCTTCTCTTTTTTGTTTCTTGATAGATCCCTTCTTATGTTTTCTTTTATTCACTAACACAAATCCATCCCAGGATGTAGCTTCTTTGATATCTCTTGTGGAGATAAAGCTATTCTGCTGAGAGGTGATTACTGATAAAACCTTCCGGCAGACCGTCTCTAATAAGCCTATGTGGCAGGCAGTCATAATGTTACACGTGCAAGCAAACATGATGAACGAGAAGAGGACAAGAGGATTTTAGCCAACCTTAGGTGACGGATATTTGGGATAGTAATATAGCTAATGATGCAGACTTCCGTTCCTCCAAACGATTATTGAAAGGCTTATTTAAGTGCATAGCTATGTTCTCAATGAATATATAAAGTATAAAAAGCAACTGCATTCAAAGGATACGCAAGTTTCCGTTAATTTTTCACAAGCAGTGAAAATAATGCATCTGAATTAGAATATGATGCGATATAGAACAAAATGTTTTACATTTCATTACATTTTGGTAATTAAACGTTACATGAATGATGCACATTTCCACAATTAATACTTGATGAAATTAAAAGGGTGTTCTATATCGCATCATATTCTAATTCATACGAAAGGTTGGTTGATTTTTCATGAGTTACGAACAGACCGAAGCCATGATACTTTTTTGCATAAATGTGTAATTAGAATTAAATAGGTGTAATTCTGGCAGTCCTGAAGCATATTTAATTAACACCCACATTTATTTTTCTTCATTAATCTCTATCAACTTGAAGCTCTCCACAGGGATAAATTTTCTCAATTATATGAGAAGGATAGAAAATAAATATTAATGACAATCTATAAAATTATTGTAGGACAAAATAATTTATTAATTTCTCAGCCTACTGAAAAAGCTATGAAAATTTAAAAATATCACCACTATAATTAGATATACTGCAATTTCTAGTATTTATTAAGATACTGTGTAGTCTATGACCAACCATCCTTTACGGAAATGCAAAATTTGATTGAATGAATAGTGATCAGAAGGACATTTGTACCATTTATATCCAAATTTAGAGGACGAAAACTGACTAGAAATAAAATAAAAAATTTTCTAAATTTACAAAAAAAAAAAAAAAAAAAAATAGAAATGGAAAAAGAGAATATACACAAACATAGAAAACCAATATTCTTAGGGTTAATTAAAATCTTATATAGATACGTCACATTTATATACTGAGGGTTTGCTGCAAAATATACACTTCGAGTTAATATTTGCAGTTGTATATTTTTAACGTTCTTTATAAGAGGTTACAGAGGTGATCCAACACTTCCACAATGAATAGCGAAGATGATAGTTTATTATCCTCTTTCCAATATTAGCATTGTTTCAGTTATGAGAAAACAAAAAAATTCGTGCAAATATATACCGATGATACACTAATAATGAGAACTAAAACAAAAATAACAGTCTGTATGGTCGTTGTGTGAATTATTTAACATGCCCATTCGCATGCGGTTTTTTAATAATTACAAATACATGTACTTCATAGTTACAACTGTTGCACTGGGCGAGTGTGTATTTCTTGGTGATTTAATCCATTTTTCGATATATCCTAGAGGGTGGATGAAAATAGTTCGTTTCATCTTAAGGGCAGAATGTTGAGAAATAAGCCGTTTAGAATTATTTGCATAGAGAGGAAGGTAATTCCTCCTCCACCTTAGCATTTATTTGAATATATAATCCAGTCGCACGAAGTATCGTTCGACCTCATTATGCTTCAGTATATTATCAAATTCTTATGCTATGAAAAGCAGAACAGTACTGTAGCAATCTGAAAATCTCTCATATCTGTGTGTGTGTGTGTGAGTTAAGTCCATTGAAGTTATTTGAGAACAGTGTGGCCGATTTCAAAAGAGGTTTTGTAGAAACACCCGCAAAAAAAAAAGAAGAAAACTTGTGAATTTAAATACACGCGCGATTGCTTTATCAGCGTGTCAAATCTGTCCCATTTGATATTATTCCTTTAACGATAATAAGTATGATTTAGAAACATTGCTGTAATGATTTAAAAAGTATTGTTTAGTAAATTTTCTGTTTTATGGAGAATTGAAAAAAAAATATCATATCAATATACCTAGTTTACCTAGTTCAGATTCGAATATCATAACACATGAAAGTCGTTAACTTTCACTTTGTGAGAAAAAATCCTCAGTAATCTACCATAAATAAATAAATAAATAAATATATATATATTATTTAAATTAGGATTTACTCGGGATGTATACATTTATAAAAATAAATTTAACTGACTAGAACCCGATAAAGTATAGCAAAAACCTTTAATAAATCACTACTAGTTTCATCGGTGCTCCGACTTCTTCAGGTGAGAAATAAAAAACATAAGACAAAAATAACAAGGTAAAAAACATGGACTTTCCAGCTTAATAAAAAGTAGAATAGTAACAGTCCTATTTGAATAGGTGACCACGTGCTACCGTTGGCATGAGTTGAATGTGTGCGACAGCTAACTTTAGAGCGCCAGTACTGGACCACTGCGCTATGGGAATCAGGCAAATTGTAACTTACATTGTTGTTCAAATGTGAAGGGTCCAGAAATATTTCTTTTGATTCGATAATTCTTCTTTCAAATTCATCCTTGCATATATATATATAAATTAGTAGTGCGTTCCCAATCAACTTGATGTCGCTGTTCTTCAAGGTTAGAGTTTGCCGAGAAGAGGACATGACTGGAAAGGGCGCTCGCTCGTGTTCTACTGTAAGAGATGTCACGTCTATGTTCCTCAAGACGAAGTGAAACAGATTTATCTGTCTGGGCAAAATAAGGTCGACCACAGTCGCACAAAACTTTATAAACACCAGGAAAATACAGCACCCAATTTCCTCCTTCAAGGCGTGAGTGGTCGTGGGCTTGTTGGCATAAACCTTTGACTTCAAAAAAAAAACCAAAGAAAAAAGTCCAACGGCGTTAAGTCACATGATCTGGGCAGCCAATTCTGATCACCAGAAAAATTACACGACCAGGAAATGACTCATGCAGTAATTGAATTGTTTCTCGGGCTGTATGGCATATGGCACCATCTTGTTGAAACCACATGTCATCCACATCCATATCTTGCAATTTAGGCACAAAAAACTGGATTATCATGTCGCGATAGCGAGCACTATTAACTGTTATTGCCTTACCAGCCGCATTTTCGAAGAAGACTGGACCGATGATGCCTCCAGCCCAAAATCCGCACCAAACAGTGACACGTTGTGGATGCATTTGTTTCTCAACAATCACTCGTGGATTTTGTGAACCCCAAATGCGACAATTTTGTCGATTAACGAAGCCATCAAGATGAAAATGAACCTCATCGCTGAAGATGATTTTGTTCGAAAAATAAGCATCCACTTGTTGTTCCTAATCCATTCAACGAACTCTCTTCGCTGTGTGTGGTCAGTAGGCTTCAGTTCTTGAGTCAATTGAACTTTGTAAGCATAAAGATGCAAATCTTTCGTGAGAATACGCTGTAGAGAGCTTCTCGAAATGTCCAATTCAAGACCACGGTGCCGAATTGATGTTCCTGGACTCTAAGCAACACTCTCACGAACTGCTTCGATCTTTTCTGTTGAACGACTTGTTGAAGGACGGCCAGAGTGTATAAGATCACTAATTGATCCAGTTTCCTTGAATTTTTTAATTAATCTTTTCACAGTTAATGAAGTTAAATCACTATTCCGACCATATTTTGTACGAAAATTGCGAACTGTAGCAGCCAAACCATTATTTTTAAAATATTGCTTAACAATGAAAATGCGCTGTTCTTTCGTGTAGCGCTCCATTTTTAATAACCCTGAACTATCAGCTGTCACGCTGTCTTTTTTTTTTTCTCGTTGGCAACACTTTACCGCACAAATGGCACTAAATTTAAATCTTGCGTGAATTTTTGGACACCCTATATATATATATATATATATATATATATATATATATATATTAGTTTTTTTTTTTTTTAACCTTGGGTAATGTATATTAGGGTTACTAAATAATTTTATAAACTTAGTTATTTTACTCCTAATCCCAAGTAACAAACAGTTTAGTTTGCGCCTGAACGTAGTTCAAGTCTAAAGGTGGTGAAACTCATAGTAAAGGTGGTTAAAGCTCTGATCACTTATTGGTATTTTCCATAATGTAAAGCACATATCACTACGAGATGTATGCTGCAGTACATTATGGGTGGGGTCACTACCCAGACCGGTTTCAACCTTTGTTGAGGTCTCCTTAGTGAGTAGCTAGACCCTAAATACCAAGGTTCCTTATAAGGACTGGCTTAAAGGGGCGAAGCAAGGATGCTTTTCATCTTCCCCGTTATCTGTAGAGGACAGTGTAAAGATAAGGTGTTATTGAGCTATTAAAGCTCTGATCATGGCAAGAGGGTAACAGCAATAGCCGAGCCTCAGTTAGAACTTCATTGGCTACAGCATTGCCATCCATTACCCTCCAAAGTTATTCGCATATGACTCCAAAACCATCAATAAATATCAAGGTTTGAGCTATTAAAGCTCTGATCCAAGGTTTAAGTAATACAGAGCCTTATCAAGTTTACCTATACAAGTTGTAACAAGGTGTTTTTATTTTTAATAAAAATCTCTGAAGGAGATAAAGATGTAAATTGGTTTTTTTTTTATCTTGGGTAATGTATATTAGGGTTATTAAGCAATTTTATAAACTTTGTTATTTTACTCCTAATCCCAAGTAAGCAAACAGTTAAGTTTGTGCCTGAACGTAGTTCAAGTGTAAAGGTGGTGCAACTCATAGTAAAGGTGGTTAATAATTCTATATATATATGTATATATATATATATATATATATATATATATATATATATATATATATATATATATAATTATTTTCACAAATATTATGAAAAATTGTCCGTTTATGCTGTTTCGGTTACAGCACACATGAGGCATTGGTTACTATTGACTTTCTGGTCATTAATGAAATTGTAAAAAAAAAATTAAATATTAATATAATGAAATTCATGCGAGTTTCTTTGGTTCTTTAAATATCTCAAATATTACAAGTCATTCAATATCACTGAAATGTTACTTTTATCATTGAATATCTTATCTGTATTTCTTCAGCATGTACTTAAGTGTAAACATACATTAATATTTCGATGTGTATAAGAAATACAGTGAAGTAAAGAAAAATAGTAATCCAATTCCCTTCAGAATAAAATCTTTTCTCTTCTTTCTCAATTAAGGAGATTGGTAGCCTAGTAACTGGTACTTCGCAGTGGTTCGCTTAACTGCGGTAATCAGAGGAGAACTGATGTCTGCAGTCGGCTCGTCTAGCAAAACACGGTGCATTGTTGAATTATTAAGCACAAAAATAGTTCCATTTGGACCTCTGTACATGTTCGGGGTAGACACGCGTTAAGTTTTTGCTGCCAGGGATTGCGTTTCGACAGCTAATGCACATTTCTTATACCGGAAAGAAATAAAAGATGGGGCGTGATAAACTGATAATGCAAGTGTTCAGTTTAGTGGCCAGCGTCACTAGATCTGCTACATCTGCTCTACACGGTGCCTTCAAGTACGCACTATCATGACTCGTAAAAACGATATTTTATTATGCAAAATTTCGTGCTCCATTTCTTCTGTTCTTGCTGGGATGGGCAGGAAGAACCCGTATATTCTACGGAGAGCACAAGCGTTGTTTTCTTCTTTGAATTTTCTTTTTCCTAACTGGTCATTTAAAATATTGAAAATTATATATAATTTTATTTATTTATTAAAATATCTAGGTCGTACTACTGCCATTTAAAACTCCAATACATTGCATACTTCTGCAGTGTTAAGAGAGCTACAAATTACATTTTGACATTTACGAAAGCGTCGCCAAGATTTTTTTTGAGGGTCTAATTCCGTGGTGACGAGATTCTTATCGGAGATTAATAAGAAAGATGTTATTGATTAAATAGGTTAAGCCAACATAGAAGAAGTATTTGCTTTTGAATTGTAATCGTATGAATTGATATTGAAAATGGAGAAATCCTTCAATCTAGAATTTATCCGTAATAATTATTGTGATTCCTGTTTAAAATTGAAAATGGCAGCACCGGTACCACCAAACAATAACGAATATTACACGTTCTTCCCTGACTTTCGAAATGAAAGTGCTAACTATAATGACTACCATAACTTAGTTTAAAATGAAGCAACAAACGCATTTATCGACAAAAAAAGGTTTCACTGTTATCTGGCGAGCCTCACAATACGAAAAGAATTAGTAAGTATGTGGCGCCATCCGTTGGCTGCAAAATGACTTAAATTTAATTGTTTTCTTGCGCCTATGAATGAAAATGTCTTGTTTTACATTAATTTTCCGTCATTTATTTTTCCTTCTTTCTTTCATTTTTGTATTAAAAATTTCCCAATGTATGTAACTGAGATAATGCCAGACAGACATGCGTATGCAATGGCGTGTTTTGCTAACAGACTAAAAATCTCACTCACGCCAGTAACATTTTTATAGCATTCTTTGTGTTTATACGTGTTTCTCTCTCTCTCTCTCTCTCTCTCTCTCCATTTTTTGTACGTTAAAGTGCTTAATAAGAAAATATATTCGTTGGTGCAAGCGAGAGTAGTATTCTGATGTCTTACGATCGATAATCGTCTTCATTGCATTAGTAAATAAAATTAATAAATATATTTGATTTATACTTATTTATGAAGCTGATAAATATTCGAATTAAATAACACTAAATATAAACTACAGTATTATCATTAAATATAGCGGAAACTGGTTCCTCAGTACCATTTGAAGTCGAATCAGCTTTTATATTAGTTACAAATAAAGAAACGTGTATTCAGGAATAAACAAATATATCGTTAGAAGAAGAAAAACAGTTGTTTTCTGATGACATATTTCGAGAACACTGCAAATTTCAAAATCGATATGTATGGAATGCAGCGTACCGACTTGAAATATCACTTTATTAATCATACTCCAAACAAATAAACTGCTGTTGTTGTTCATCTGTAAAACTTGCAAATAAAGTAAACATGATTTAAAATAATTATGAATTACTGGATTCTAAAGGAAAAAAGAAAAAAAGCAATTTACTTCCAAATGATTAGTGGCGCCATCTTTTATCAATCCAAATAATTAAAACTTCAGTTATTTGTGTAATTTAAATGCTATAAAAAAATTTGGGATACAGATTTATTTGTCATCACCGAATGTTGCCAGTACATTTCCCTCGTGTTATCAAAATCTACAGCCGTATATTGTGTATACATCAGCTTCAGTTCCACCTGACATTAAATAATTTGTACGCTATATTTAACTAAGAAGAGGTTAACTGTTTGCTGATTTTTTGTAATAAACTTTTTCTGTTAAATAATTTAAATAATTGTGATTTTTAACTTCTTAAGCAGCATAGTTGCATGCAGACTTTTATTAATTGGAATAAAAGTGCAAATTCTTTAATACCTCCGTATTCACAAAAAATTCCTACAATTCTCTGTTATAATTTTTTTTTTTTTTTTTAGAATTTTGAGTCCACATGTTTGCAAATACGCAGTAAGTTGTGCACCATGCAACAGTTATTCTAATTTAAAATCTCAGAGCGATTTATGAAATAGCTACCTGCTAAATACTCTTTAAATAAACTATGTATAGTATTAGTGTTGTAATATTAATCGGGTATTGTAGTAATAGTAGTATTCATTTTGCAGTTGAAGTCCTGAAACTGGAAGTTGAGTTGCTGATTTTTAACTGATATTTGTGAGAAGAAAGTGTTGGTTGTTTTGTGATGCAGATGGATTCGATTTATGGAAGCAATGCGTGAAATTTTTAGCGAAGAGAATGAAGATGAAAGTGAAATTTGAGAGATGTTTTGGATAAAGAAGAGCTGTCTCATTAGTGGCTTAGTCTCTTCAGGCCAAAGACTAAATGTATAGAAGCAGATGATCATGGTTCCGACTTTTGTTGTTGATGTTCGAGCCCTTAGTTCCAAAAGATATTTTAAGATATTTCGCTAGTATTGTCCTGAAGAAATCTTTGTCCTGAACGGGACAGGTTTCCTATGGTATTGACTTGGATGTATGATTTGGTTTTGAGAATATGGCTTTTGTTGCTACAGACAAGGCAAGGATCACCACAGTGTCGTAGTGCGAAAAATGTCTTCCCTTTACATAGATCCCATAAGGAACCCGTTGCAGTCATCCTGGCAATCAGTTTTATATGTGGCATAATTATAGTAATTGTTCGAGAAATAAATCTGATAACATATTTTCTGTTGGATACAAACACTGATTTGGAATACTATACCTTATCTAATTAATTCACAGATGTTATTATATATATATATATATATATATATATATGTGTGTGTGTGTGTGTGTGTTACCGGCAAAGTGTTAAGTTTTTTAGGCGTTTTTTGTCAAAGTATGAAATGTCTCTTTTTTAATAATTTACATACGTTCTGTAGTCATTGTATAGAATACCTAGACATTATATAGAATTACAAATACTATTTCGGCTATATTTTCATTGTGAAGTTTTAAATTTTGCCGCCATGGGAAGGTTATATTAGGTTAGGTTCTGGCGGTGGTTATGACTGTGAAGACGTGTTATGAGTGGTTTTTACTCACTTGGAATGAATGACAGACGATGGTTTTTACCGACTTGGAACTGCTGAAGAAATTTTAAACCAACTCTATGCAAGATCACAATTCACTTTGTCTTAAGGACTTACTGAGAGTTGGAGACGTTCCTGACCATGAAATAGCTCTCCGGTCAGCCGCTTCCGCTCAGTTCACGGGTAGCGGCCAAGGGTTCGTGAAGTGTACTTGCAAGAATAAGTGCCGAAATTTGAAATGCTTTTGTATGAAAAAGACTGTTAAGTGCAATTCAAAATGCCATTCCAGAACATCTCCAAATCTTAGTAAGTCCTTGAGATATAAAGTGAATTGTGATCTGGCACAGAGTTGGTTTAAAATTCCTTCAGCAGTTCCAAGTCGATAAAAACCATCGTCTATCACACTGATAACAACCGCCAGCACCTAACCTAACCTCCCCATGACGGCAAAATTTAAAACTTCAAAATGAAAATATAGCTGAAATAGTATTTGTCATTCTATATAATACCAAGAGAAAGTATGTTAAAATAAACAGATATTTCATACTTCTCACACTTTGTTTGTAACATATATATGAAGTGTCAGAGCTTTGCTTTCACAAGTATCTGATACTGCTCGAAACATTCTAGTTGTAACAGATTTCTGTTTTCATGCCATCCATATATAAGCTAAACACGCCACGTGCAATTATTCATTTACTTTCAGTAAGCCATAATTTCTTTGGCAGTACATGCTTTAAGATTAGAGAAAACATTATCCTGAAAAATGGAAGCTATGAAAGCCCTTTGGTTACAACCGAAGCACATACCAAGGCGATATGTCCGTTTTTGTTGGAAATATTTGGGTTTCTTCCGGTCTACAAAGCAAATAGCCTTTATCTGGGAGCTATCTCAATATACTTATATTTTTTGTACGTAAATAGTACGGTTTTCCCAAATCCAAACTCATGCTGGTTTTTATTATCCCACCAAGTTTACAAAGAACGCTCATTTTTTAGCCATAATACATTATGAAGATAAAATTAATTGCTCATTTAGGGCATAAATTAGGTTTCAATGAAGCAAAGATACAAGGAAGCATAAATGAAGCAAAGGTGGTGACAGCCTATTGAGCCCAACACGCGCGGAGAAGAATAAATTTCAAGAGATATACTTTTATTTTTAAACCGGAAAGTTTATTTGGTATATTTTGATTGACAGAATCATGTAGTACTACAGCTGCAACCGCACGCTTGTCAGTTTTAGCCAGTTGTTACTCACAGTACGTAATACGTTCCTTTTTAAGACCTGAAAAGGGGGAAAAAAACAATATTGAAAGGTGAATGTTCTTTCGTAGGGAACTGGGTCTTTCATGTAGTACATTCCCGAGCAACGTTAGCAGGTATGGAGCTTAACATTGCTTAATATAAACCTAAAATCTTTATATTGAAAAAAAATATAATTTATGTCCAAGATATACCATTAACAAAATTTTGGGTAACATCTCTCTCTTGTTAAAAGAACTGAATTAATAATACCTTGGGACATATTTTTTCATTGCTCCTCACCACCTTACGGTTAAGTAATATAAAAATATAATTTCTCAACAATTTGTCAGTTATCCACGAGTCTTTTTTTAACATAGATTTAACAGGGACATAATACAGTAAGTTCGCCATCTCAATACCTTAGTTTTAGGAGTAGCAGAAGATACCAGAACAGGTATACTAAAAAAAAAAAAATAGTTGGAATTCCAACTTACCCCTTAAGAAAATCTCACCAGGGCATTTTGCATGGAGGGAAAGGTCATTAATTATATTTTAAACCAAAAGTATGCAACCTCTCTCGCATCAAACGGTAGTAAGGGAAAAAAAATGTATTGCGACCCTGTAAATGTATCTCTGCCGCAGTGCTCACTAGTAATTCAATTATCATGAATACGGTTTTTTTTTATGCAGCTTCCACCCACGAAAGGTTTTGCTACAAACATATAAACATTCGTACTGTGGGTGGGTTAAGGATTTTTTCTATTTTATTAATTTGATATATTTATGATAGTTTTATTTATTTTTATATATAGTCCGGAAACCCTGCTCTAGAGACCAAACATGGAACTTAGCCATTTCAGATCTCCAATAAGTGAGCGGTGTTCTCACACCGGGAGAGGAAATTCATCTTCCAACTAAAAGACAATCACAAACATCCATGCTCAAGGTGAGATTCAAATCAGCAGCCTGTTGGTTGAAGAGTGGGTATGCTGACTATTCGGCCAACCAGGTTATGTGTTACTGATATCGAACGTTTTCGCCATCAATAGAAAAATTACAGGCCTTTTAGGACTAATTTTGGTCTGTTTCAGGATTCATTTAGCTATCTGGAAATGTTATGTAATATTTCTTTTATTATTCTGGAATGACAGAATGGTTACTCATCTTCGGATTGTATCTAATTCGTTAGGATTTCTTAGATTTATTTTGCTTTTGAAAGAAAATTTTGTATTTCCAAAGATAATTTTCTGATCATTTGAAGCAACGAGTCAACAGTTTGGATCATTATTGTTGCGCTACTTGAAAACGATAACTGCTCAATGCTTGACTTGTGCGCAATAATATTACCTATATTAAATGTCTATTCACAATTTCCGGAAGTATTAGTATATAATGGTCAAAATGTGAGAGCAACGTTGTCTAAGTATTTTGAATATCCCTTAATTATTATTCGGTTTTACTGTGAACACGGTGATAAAGGTATCTTTAGATTTTTAGCATTACTTCATTTTAAACCGCGCGTTACACAATTAGGAAGTCATCTGTTCGAATGGTCTATTATTCACGAAAGTTTATTTGAAAGGTTCTGCACGTTATTGTTCATTTTTGGTTTAGGATTCTGGTAACCAGTCTTACGATAATGTTTGTCCTTTTTTAGTTAAGCAAATCTTAGGATTATCTACTAAGTTTGCTTATTAATAACCACTTACGCTAAGCATTTCTGCGCGTAGTTATTTCTTTTGCACTGTGTATTTAGTTGGTGGTTGATATGAGTTTAATTACTAGAGCTTTGTCATCTCATTCCAAAACTTTCTTGGAACCGTACACTTGTGTATACAGTTCCAAGAAATCTACTTTCCATATATTTCTTCCATTTCAGATAAATTTCTTTCAATTGTGCCAATGATTCTTAAATCTTATCAAGCACTGCTTACATTTCCAACTCTCTTCTTGTTTCCAAAGATTTTGTATTGTACAAATTTAGAAATTTATTTCGGATGACAGGGTTTCGCTTCCTTTTAATATTCATAGTTTCATTAATAGGTGGGTGCATGCAATGACTTATTTCATATCATCTCATCCAATCACAACCAAATCAAAAACCAATCAAAGTGACACTGTCTGTTTACTCGTTATTGGTTATTATCTTTCTTCACAATTTTTCTTCTCTGTAAATGGCATCTGTTTTTTTATTACTATTTACAGAATGAACTCTTATATTACTGGCTTTGTTTACCGATTGGACAACATATCCACTCTTTAACCAAAACGACATAGGTTTGGTCCGCAATGTGGTGTGGATGTTTCTGAATGTCCTTAGGTGGCAGATCGTCAACGTGATGGCCTGAAGTAGTTTAAAATAATAATGCGGTTAGTGCGATGTTTAGTCTCAAGGACAGAAGACGGTTTATCTAACTCTTAGACTAACCTTGCTCCTTAAATTCATGACAGATTTACTTTTCCTGAATTCACATGAAATATAACTCAAATAATTGGTGTACTGATTTGTATGAGTTATATTCTTCGATTTTCTGTAATCATTGATCATTCTGCAAGTATAAATATATGCATATGTTGTGTCTAACGTTAGTGTCTCTTGCATTATTATTATTCAACAATTCTCCGAAAGCATTCTCAATACATAAGTTAAACAGCGAGAATAATAGGCTTACCATTCGTCTGGTTTGGGTTTATGAATTATCCCCACTTTCTTCCTGTCAGCAGAATTTATGTACTGGAAAGACCTATTTGCAGTATGGTGTTGAAAATATTCTCAACTGTACAAAATGCAAAACCCTTCTTATAATCAATCGATTATAAGAAGAGTTGACTGACGAGTTTCCAAATTGCACTCTTATCTTATCTTTTCAGGTGTTTTCTCCATTGTAAATATATTGCATGAGCCTCATTGAGATTCATGTTATTGCACTATTGCTTTGGTAGTTTCACCTGTGAGTTATAGATGAACGTCAAGTATTCTTGACGTTCATCTATAACTCACAGATGGTGGAACATATATTTCAACATACTGCTCCTCTTTATTAGTCATATAATTTCTGTTTTTAAAGATGGATGTTATAGGTTTTATTATCTAGCTTTTTTGTATTTTCGTAATCATTATGTTTAAAAGTGCAAATATCTATCGTTTACTTATATTTTGTTTTCCACATTATATCCCTTGAGCGTTTGTGTTACAATTTTACTGCTTCCTTTATTCTACCTATTCCAGAGCAATGCGTGTGTTTATTTTGTAATATTCTCATACTCTTTCGCTTATTTATTTTTTGCTTACTTTTCCTGTCTGCACCAAGTGAGCCTCATTAGTTTGTAGACGAAGACACTAAGTCATTCCTTTGTTACATAAATATTTCCAAATTTTCTGCTTTCTTACGACGTTTTGTTATTGATGCATTGTATATTTATTTATTTTCTCTCGAAACGTTTATATTCAAATATATTTTGATTCTTGTTTGCTTTCTTATTTCATATTTTCAATTTTTTCCAGGACCAGACAGACTGATTTTCTGTACCTACTTTTTCTATACATTTCTTCATATTATCCCATTCTTTATTAACTTAATTTCTTTTCTCTGCGTTTTCTGCAAATGATAATCAGCCAGATATTCTGTATGTTTTGCTCTGTCTTCTTCAAGTAAACATATTTTTAATTTTGTCTGTTTTCTTTCCTTTGGCTAATTATTTTTTTGTCTAGTTCGTACCACTAGTTTTTACCTTTAATAATTGTAAGTAATGCATTGCAACTAATGGCTGTAACTCCCAATATATGCTCCAATAATGCGTTGCAACTAATGACTATAACTTCCAATATATGCTCCTATCTTATGGGACTAATGTGTGTTTCACCAGATAGTGTATATGTGTAGATAGGTAGATTCTGATATTCTACCTATCTACACATATGTTTAAAACTCTTTACCCGGACAGCATAATATCTAATATCTCACTTAATTATTGATAATTTACAGTAGAGCTTCCCCTAAACTATATAAAATTGAAATGCCACCCCGAGGGTCTATGACTGCACTGATTCATTAAGTTCCCTACAAGCACTAAGAAGTAAACTATACTTCATATCTATTGCTCTCTCCCGATCCAATATTCTATCAAATAAGGTGGCTCCGACTAGACATTTGCTTGCATTTGATCTTAAGCCACATTGGGATCAAGAGAGACAAGGGTAACAGATACTGCAACTAGGTCAGATCATCTGTTAAGGGACCATCATCTGCACAGGACCAACACGGAACGTCATAAGACAAAAATCGATATACCAGAGGCAGACATTTTACGAAGTACGAAACTAACAATAAACTGTACCAGATGAGCTTGCATTTAAACAACAGCAGTCTAAGCTATGCTGGAATCGAATGGAAATTCTTACTTAGGTCCGCATAGGTCACAATTATCTTCCACACCAATTCATTCCTATTCTGGAGCACCTGCCCGTGTATGAGTATAGTGGTGGTTCTACTTTAGCCAGCATACCTTATTTAATTTACTGCTCTAATTTCATTAATAAGATTATTATTATTATATCGCTTTCGTAATTTTATTCGTCTTCATAATATTTTGAGCCTTACAATTCACAAAGATTTTATCTGATTCCTTCTAATAGCGTTTTTTCAATTTCTACAAAAATGTCCCGTAAATTTGCATATCTTTCTACACAGTTGTTTTTTTATTCATCGATATATCTTTTACATTTTTATGTATAAACATTTTAGTTTGATGCGTAATACATACTGTAGTTTCTATTATATTTTAAGAGTTGAAGTGATCCATTATAGCCTTAGTTGCTAATTCTCAAAAATCAACCATTTGTTTTTGAATAACTTAACCAGCTTAATGTAATCCAACCTCTAGTTTACTCTTAAGAGCAGTGCTGCGCGAGGAGAGTTCCTGTCATGTTTATTCCGAGTAATTGTAAATATGATTTAAAATATGTAATGAAAAAATGAAAGTAGGAAAAAAATTTTTAATTGCAGGGCTACTCCCAGTTTTATCGTTTTATCACTGCTCACACTCCTCGACATTTAAGGTTATGTATCATTCTATTCCAGCGCCAAGACTAGTTTGTTTATCTGTATGGCGGTTAAAACACCAGTTTGAAAACACGATATATCGAATGAAAAACCTCAGCATTATATTACAGGTTGCAGATTACTTTTCTATTTTTGTTGCGACTGCTTCAGGCTGTTCCGTTTTTGTTTCCATTTTAGCTACTTTTGATGTATTTAATGTTTGCTGCTGTTTGTTATATATTTTTATACAGCATTGGTTTGCATTGTACCGAAAATGAATATGATACTCAAGGAAACCAAAAGTTATGTTTATTTAAAAGACTTCTCTCTTGATTTACACAAGTAAGTTTAAAACAAAATTGTATTAGTTATTCATTTCTGCAGAAATACCAAAATTGATGCTCTGCCGTACACTCACACAGACTATATATGTAGTGAGTGCAGACACGTATTATCAATCATAGTTATGGGAATTAACATACTTTGTGCTTGAAGAAACTAGCGCATCCCCTAAAGAAAACTATGACTTATATTAGCCAGATTCATGAAGTGATGAATGCTTCGCTTTCTTCTTCACCCTGCCACTTCTGGTGATAAGAAAAGAAATGATTAATTATTCGTTCTGACCACTTGCTTTCACTGCATCTGTGTCCACATCTTTAATATTGCACTACCTGACAAGCACACATTTGTTGTCCGCTGTAATGAATAGTCTGAGGATCGCATTTTCCATAAGACCACAATCCTCCTGCTTACCAAGCATTCATGAATCATCAGTGGATCTTTTAATAAGATATGCTGCTGCCTCCAGCCTTTTGACAAAATATCTATTCGTAATCGAAAGAACTCCGATTTTATAACGGGAAGTTTATTTTTCAATTCTTATTTATAATTGATTTTCTTAGGATAAAAAATATTTATCATATTTGTATAAATAAAGTCTATTCAGATATACACTATAAATAACATAGTATTTTAATCTCTGCTAAGTCAGTTATACCGATTAAATTTTTCTGGAGCTTGTTATTATAACTAAGCTTGGATTTGCCCAGTGAAATATGCATTTTAATAGTTAAATAGATATAAATGGAGTTCGTACTTATCTCACCGAATGATGGTCTTGACATTCAAAGACTTATTAGTAAAGTATCCATTTTTAGACTTGCAGCCAACCGCTTGTCTTCACACTACTTTGGCTCATTTTTACAATGACATTATTTTTGTTCTTATAGCTGCAATGCTCCGTTCGGAATAGTCAAGTACATCTTCAAATAAAGCGACATTCCGATTATTCCAAGATTCCTACCGTTCAAATTATCTGAAAATCATTTATGGGAAAGAAAACGACGCGAACAAATCCATCCTATTACGCAATTCATAACGGCCGATACATCTTCGTGGTTGATTTGTTTTGGAGCAGTTGATGAGTTTGTCAATATTACATATCTGTTGCGTGAGTTTTTATGATTTGTTAGTTTACAAGGAAAGAGTGTTTTGAAGAATCGCAGCTTGGCCTCGAAGATAAAATAACCTATATTATTGCGATTACCCGAAGCATTTCCGCATGAATAAATTTGTGAAATCGAGACGATTTTTGGATAGAAAACGTAGTGAATAATGCAAACGAAATGTTGCGATTGTAGTTTAGCCAATGAAACTTCTGCCGCATAAAAATTCTGGACTTCGAATTCTTTCGACGAGCTACTATCGAAATTCATTAGAATTACTTAGAGATAGCTAATTTCATCAGGGTAAGAGTTAATCTTGAGTTTCCAATTTATTTTTCAGATAGTCTGAGCACTCTTGAATGAGGAATGCAAACCACAGTTTAAAAAAAAAAAATAAATAAAGGAAATACGCTGCCGCCATCGCTTTGGGCTATTTCTATTTCGAAGGCGCGTGATGTACTACAGTCACTCGATATGGAATATTTACTTGATGCTTAATTTAAATCTACTTATAATCTAATCCAACCTAATTTAGAAAAGCAGCTCATAAAAAGGTTTCAAAAATTTTTCATATTAATATATTTCTAAAGCTTTATTTTATATTAAAGTACCAATGTTCAAAGAGCCTCCATAGCGCAGTCAGTATAGACGAAGCCTTTCTGTCGGAAAGACCTGGATTCGACTCCCGTCCTAAGACGTGAGGAACCTTTATGTCTAACTCACCTTAAGTCTCTTTCGACTGAAGGTGAGTTAGACGGTCTCATACAAAGGTAGAGGTTTTTTTCACCCGGAAACACGGGTTTTTCATCCCCGAGAACAGACAAGCCGGTCCTGTGAACACACGCATCGGCAAGAGGGAAGGCATACGGTTAAGAAATCCAAGAATAGTTGGAAGGTCGTGGGCGCTTAAGTACCTATTAGAACCTCAAAAATACACTTACGTAATGTCTTGGCTCTCCTGGTAAGTGCAATGGAATAAACATTTCTTATTATGAGAATTTAGTGAATTAAAATGCTCGTTCTTAAGTTACATATTTGCACAAGAAATCTGTTGTACTGCAGTATCAATCAAACCGTGGCAAGTGCTCATTCTTTAAGTCCTAAGAGTTTCAGAAATGTCTACTCCATACCGTACGAAATTACATCGATTGTTTACTTAGCAAAATTACCGAGTCATTTGTGTCTATCCTCTCCCTTTTTAAGGATAAATCGAGGTAAACGAGTCCGGAAAATCATTGATCTCAATGTGAGTGAAAATGAGAAGAAATCCTTTCAAAGTATATCTGATTTCAGAAAACTGTTAATTGAAACATTGTCAAACAATCAAAAACTGTTTCCTGCACTTAACAGTAAAACATCGGACTTCTATTAAAATTCTTCAGAGATAAATATTAACAGAAATTTTTTTTTTCTTTTCTGTTCTATTTAAGGCGATCGTTATATTTATTGAACTATAAATGTGATTATTTCCGAAATATGCTTATGTTTAAAGAAAACTTTGAAGAGCAATGCAAATTAACTGTTTCGGTTTAATTTATTTTTATTACTACTGACATGGAAGCTACTAACACGTAATCAGAGCTTCTGTTAAAAATTCTAAAGGATAATTACCCTTCTCCCTGATTGATTACAGCGTTGCATCAATACACTTCTGCTCTTCACTCTGTTGTCAAAGTATTTTCTTTACTGTGCAATCCCTCTGTTCGCTGGCGACTCTTAAGAAGGATTTCTTCTTCAGTGATAAAACGCCAGGAAGTCCTAAGCTTTCAAGATTCTCTAGAGAGTTTCTAAGATTCTATCAGCCCTGATCCGCTCCAAGAATTCCTCTGAATCTTCAATATTGCCGACGTTCCCACACTCACAGAAGATAGGGCGAGCGATGTTCACTCAACGGTAAGCGAAAATTTCTCTGGCTAATGAAGTTTATTTTCTGGCTTGTCAGATGTTTCTACGTTGCTGATGTAGTTTAGAACGTCGGTGTTCAATAATAAACAGTCGGTGAATGCATCGACTAGTTTGACGCGATTTTTTCCCTGTAACGTTTCCCTTCAAGAAAATAACCATTAGTTATTTTCTTGAATTGGATTTTCTTGAATTTTTATTATATTTTAATTTTTATTATATTTTCTTGAATTCATTTATTATGTTTTAAAATGCGACCCACAAATATAAATAGAATTTATATTTGTGGAATTTATATTTATATTCGTTGCTATATTTGATATTTAATCCGCGCTTACCCAAGCATTGAACCGATGCAGGGATCGTAGCTTCTAGTGATTAGTTCTGCTCAGTGACAATAACCACGTATACTTCCATAGGATAACTTTGTTGTCAGATACGTTTCATGGATTTTTATGATATAGCGATTAGTTTCCTATCTGATGATTGACTATTTAGGAAATACATGAATAAATAACATAAAATGTAATGTTTTTTCCAGGGTTGCATTTACATGAATTTTATTCAGAATAAAATTAAACCTGGTTTAAAAAGTAACCGGAAAAGCTTTGTAATTGCAATACTCACGTGATAAGTTCCGATGAACATTCTTTCTACTTATATAATTATTATTACTTGATCATCACATAAAAACCAATTAGCGTAGAGTTTCTTGTTCATTTTTACGTAACAATGAAGTATTATTTGGAGAAAATAATGCCTACTCTTCCTATCATTTTTTATTCCACACGTTTTATAATTTTTGTCATACAGCTGAGACTAAAGTAGTCAATCAGTTTAATTCTCTCCTGAAGGTGCCATGCTTAGTATTTCATGCCTTTCTTGATAATTATATTAATCTCAAAGGAGAACAGCGACTAATGCAGAATTTAAACAAAAATGAGTCTAATAAAAATTACTATCAGTGCATGCATTATGAATAAATGAAAGGCAAAGAGACGGCGCAATGAAATTTCTAAACAATGACATTTTCCTTTCTTTAACATATTTCAATATGGCAGACACGATCAATATATTTTTGTTAATAAATCACATCATTAATCTTCGGTATTTGTTGGTTGGTCATTTGGTTTAAATTATATCCAAGTAACTCAAGCTTTGGTGGCTTCAATTTTTGCAAATTGCGTGTATTTTTGCAAAAAAATGTTCCAACCCCCGACATATAAATAATTCATATTGAAAAGAAGTCACACAGAAATGTGACTTCTTTTCAAATCTTTCAGAGAATAGTTAATATTTGGATTTCATTATTATCATTGACAAACGAATGATGCATTCTTGATTTGTTTAGCATTGTTCAATTTCCTTATACAGGATAATTTCCCTATCAGTTTCAACTTTTAAGTATTTTTAGTTTCAACAGATGAAGCCTTTCAAAAATTTATTAGTAATTATAATATTGAATGATATGGTAATTTATTTTCTTATGTGAGAACTAAAGGCTTTGTTGATCGATTATAAAATGCATAAACAATGTTTTTTTTTTTCATGAATTATAAAAATCTCAAGGGTTACAAAGGCATTTTCCCTTAAATTATTTATTTTGTATTATTTATTTATGATGACATTTAATAGTTCTTAAAAGATTCAATAGATGGCAGAACATGCACTCAGACGAGTTACTTTGTATTGAACAACAATATTCCTGTGGTCATGGATGGACCAAAACTAGAAATTCCTGGTTTCTCTATCTTAAATTTCGATCTGCTAATTAGGATATTCAGTCAGCGGAACATGTTATTTATCAGATGAGTTTTAAATAAAACAAAAATTACAAAAAAGCGTATTGTCTACACGTGTAATGTTATCTCACATGTAAACAATATCGACTGAAAGTCCTACGCCAAAAATATGCCAACATAAATGCTGAAATTACCTGACTGTGCCCCCTAAATAAATAAAGAATCGCGAGTCGTATACTTTAATACATATTAAAGCATACGACTTTAGAAGTGTTTTACTTTAACTACATTTTAACATGTAGATTGTTTAACATGTAACATCTGTCAAAAAGCAAAAATGCCAAATAGATAGAATTTAGGCTGATATCACCAGACTCCATACTTGGGCTGAAGTGGCTTATAAAAAGGGAACCTAAACTCTGAAGCCAAATAGGCAGTAAGGATAAGGTTTCTGGCTAATTTAATCTTTATAAATGTGAATATTTGAAATTCATTAAGAATTGCTAGCTTACAAAGCTTTATTGATGCGACCAACAAACCGTCGATAGTTCGGGAATGTTATTTGGTGTGTGCGTTACAACTGGTCGGTTAAATGGTTAATTACAAGGGGAAAGCACGTGCTTTTGTGCGATGTTTGCCTGTTCCTCTCAACGTAAAACTGCAATACTTCTGCTAAAATATTCTCTGAAGAATTCTCTTTGCAAAATATACGAAAAGATTTAGTTTCCATTTCACACTTAAGTAACGGAAAGTCTCGCAATTATTCTCTCCCTTCTTTAACCGAAATATGCTTGGTGGGATGTTTAGTTATTCACTTATCGTGTTTGTGCTTGATGATCCAAGTGATCGCGTTTTCTACTTCTCTGGTCAAGCTAATCCATTAGCTTCCTGTAACAACTCGTGAAGGAATTGTCATCTTATACGGTCTCTCATCGTTAATGTTTAAAAATATGCATCCAAGCAATATAACACTCAGTTATCTTCTTATTTAGTCAAACAAACTGTCATGTTCAGTTTTCCTCCCTAAACAGTCCAAAGATTTCGAAAAAAAAAATCGTTTTTGCTTTCTATGAAAAAGAAGCCTTGAAAGGCGAGGAATTTTGATTTGATTTTAAAATGGATTTTCTTTTTGCAGATTTTATTAAGAAGAAGAATTGCAACCTCTCTCTTTGTGCTGTGATGCTCTATAAATATCAACGCGGGCCGTGGCATGCAGAGAATTTGATCGACAATATTATGCAAGAAAAGTTCGTTTGCTATAAGTGTTCATTTGTTCTTTGTAATAATTTCTAATAATCAAATCGCGGATGATTTTCTATCTATCTTCCAGAACTATCTACTTCATCAACCCTACTCTCATCTTCCGATTCACGTATTTCGATATTTAAAGGCATTGCATTAATTAATAGCATTTATGCAATACGTTTGGTCTGATATCCGACGTCAAAGAGTGTCCAACGTAGAACTTCTCTTCTTGATTCTCTTTGATTAAAAATCTCTATGCCTCATTCTAGCAAATACATTTATTCTCTCTATCAGTTTGCCAATGACTTGCACTAAGGTTTCTCATCCGGCGGAATATCCCGAAAACTGGCCAGTAAAACACAAGAAATTTACGGAACATAAAATTATTGGCGTCACGAGTCTTAGTTGCTTTGGTCATAATTTCAACACAATCTCATCAACAGCGACCGTTCTTAATGGCGAAAAGGATTTTGAATTTTTTGATTTTCTTTATTTAATCTTGACTTCAGCTACTCTGATTATCTTACCAGAGATTTTATCGTCTATAAGATTTAAATACCAACTCCCAAATTATTCAGATGCATACCACCAAACAATTCCAAGTACTCTCAAATCACACAATCTCTTCCTTACCAGTAATCCTAAGTATAGAGTGCATTTTGTTTAGATTCTGTGCTACTCAAATCAAACTGCAAAGAACACGATCTGTATTTTATCTTATGGAATAATAAGTAATGCAAAGTCTGAAGATATTTGGAATTTCTCTGGTTCTGATTTCTTTAAATTTGTGATTCAAAGCTTTCATTAAATTTATCACCAAAACAATTCTCCGTAGTATATTGTTGTTTAAGATCCATTCCTCTTTAATTTCTCATCATTTGTTCGAGCCCCTTTTTTCCAGGAATTCGTGGAAAAGTATAATATGACTGTTGAAGTAATTAATGAGCTTATTGTAACTCTCTTTTATGAAATAGCTTCCTTTTTATCATATGATAAAGCTGAAAGTATTTGCAAGCAAATTATCACATCCAAAACTAATTTTGAAAGTTCAAAAAACAGACTATTTCTTTCAAATCAAATTTTGTCATACTGTATTATCTATCATTTTCTCGTAGGAGGGTTAGATGAAAGTTATATATATCCAGCTCATGTGCATGTCTTTTTCATCATATTTCTCTGGATCCTTGCCTTTACTTGAAATCATTAATTAACCACCTCACAAATGTTTTTACAATTCCGAACAGAAACGTTTAGTAATTTTTTTTCTTTTGAAAGTGCGACAAGAACATTCGTGTGCTATCTGCATAGTAGAGCATCTCCAGTTTCACCGATAGCCTTTTACCGATTTCTTCAAAGGTTCACACTCCAGAGAGGACCGCTGTTTCGTGCCGTTCTTTTATCAACTATTATCTCGATGGATTCGTCTTTGAAGCATGGAAACAAATGTACATCTAATTTCTTTATAAACAAAAGTGAAAAATGTTTACTGTCCGAGTACTTTCCTTTTCTCATTTGACTTTCTTTGCAAAGTAATAAATTTTCCATTAACAACTAACTTCTTACCAAATAATGCAGTCGGTATATGAATATCTACTTTGTTGATCAAAAGGAATTCTCTATGCTTATGATTTCGAACTTTGATTAAATATCACGAAAGAATAAAGAATTGCATAAATTCACTAGGTTACTTTTAATATTTATAAGAGTGTTTGTCTTTCATGTGCGACTCCAGTGCACACGAAATGTTGTTGCAAATCTATTATATATTAGTAACATGGCTAGGTTAAGAGGTCGATAATATACGAGCCCATCTCTACAGATCAAATGGGAACATTTCACAGTATGCCTCCAATATGCAAATAATGAAATTCATCTACCACTACGATTAGCACAAATGCCCATTAAGTAAGTTCTAATATTTTGGTGTCTTTTGCATATCTTGGTTTTAGTCTGTCTCAACGGCAAATTAATAGATCAACGTTTGCAACTAATTTCTCGGATATTACAGGAATCCATCCTTTCACATGCTTTCAGTTTTTATATATCAATGGCCGTATCCAGTTGGCTGAAAATGCAGCCTGCTAATGCCAGTTCATTGTACTTCTCTCTTTCATTTGCCGAGACATCTATTACGCAGATGAATCAAACATCTAAATTTCTTCTGAGCTTAAATCACAAAATCACTGGCCAGGGGCCACTGTGATAACTTTGTTAGCGTGAATGCTTAGCGTAAACCTCTCCATCCATTATTTGTCTTTCTACCTGAAATACTAGTCTATAGACAAGCGGTGAATTTCTTTTTTTTTTTGTTATAACTGATTTACGATGTCTCTTGGATTAACTATATCACCAACATCGCCTTCAGGTTTTCGCTTGCGCTCCAACCTTACTTTAAAATAATCAACCTTAAACTCTCTTCAAATTAGTAGTATGTCGAAGATTCACTACCGATCTAGCAGTTCAGGTGATTGCTCTAAAAATTTTCCTCGCTACAAAAGAGCACAATTAGGTTAATCAGCAACTCGTCTCTCGCTGATTCACTACGTTCTCTTTCAAGCAGACATTCAGCTTTTGCTGAGCGCATTTTCTACAAATGTTTCCTTGAGATCTGTTCATCAGAATTGGCATCTTCTATTTCACCTCTATTTCCACTAAATCTTTGGAGACAAGTTTAACTGCTACTCACTCACTATCCTCTTTGAAGTTCAACTCCAAAGTCACAAAATAAAAATGTCTTCTTTGTTCATTCTTTCTACTGTTTTCGTTTTGCTCTACTTTCCTTCGAATGTGATTTGATTTTACACGCACGGTTCGTACGTCTTTAAATCAAATCTAGTTTCTTTTGAGTTTCATGTGGCGAATTACCATAAAGTATTTCTTGTAACACGATGGTATATGATGGTTTTTGCTCCAATTTCGGCTAATTAAAGAAAATCCACTGTTTCAAAATTTTTCTATATTGGTGATTCATGTGATGTGGATCGTATGTGAAATTCATGTTCATCATCTGCAAATTAGTGACACCCCCTAAAAATGCACGAATGAAGAAAATATACTCATTCTATGCTGTTCTTTTTCTTTACTCATTTCTATATAATAATATTACAACAATATATAGCATATGCTATAATCAAGATTAAACTATATATATATATATATATATCTTTATTATCACCGGCGGGACTATGAAAATCCTTCTTTTTCCCGCCCATTTTTATGAGCCTTTTTTCCTTTTTTGTAGAAAGATCAGCAAATTAAAATAGACATTATATCATTTCGTAAATACTGCCTTTACGATATACTATATATGCATTTTTTTAAATTATCATAAGGGGATACGTATGTGTCGAACGCTGCAGATGGCGCTTGGTTTCTGGCATTTTTTAAAAAAAGTTTTTTTTTTTTATTATTACTGAGAGCGTATGTGCAATTAAGTAATCCAGCACAAGCTGTAGATTTTCAGTTGTTCACTTTACTATAATAAGAAAACAGTTTGTAAATTATATGCTTTCTTACTTGCAGAACTTATTTGAAAAGTTCATAACGTATACTAAACAACACTGAATAAAATTTAGTGTTTCTCGAATATATATTAACAATATTCTTCATTTGAATGTTTTTTAATATTGTGATTTCAAGCTCTAAAATATTCTCCATCTTTCCAGTTAAACGAGTTTATATAATTATCTCGAAATGGTCGCCCAGCGCCGAGTTAAATGAGATTCGCTGCTCTTCCGTAGCAATCTCGGAATGAAATAATGTGCAAGTCAATAATTTGAAATAAGTTTTCATCATCTCTTGATTATGACGGCGTATTACTTCGAATAAGTTCGCTGCGTTTTAAGAACTACCACTCAGTCAAATAACTTCCAGCGTTGGGAGTGGACATTCTCTGGTGGGATGCACGAACTTCTTTAAAGCTAAGATTTATGTTAGAGGAAGGGCAAGCTGCTACAGCCAGATACATATTGATATAGCTTTAGATCGACTCGACTCTAGAAATATGAAGATATTTATCATTTCTAATATTTTCTTTGAGTATATAAAGTACTTCTTTAACTTTCTCGTGGCATGCCGTATACCATAAATCATATTGCGTGTATGGCGTTGGCAATTTCCTCTTGTGAGCCGTTTGGTCGATTACTACTTATAGAGATCACGATAGCTACAACGAACACAGCTTAGGTAGGGAAATGTTTTTCCGCAAATTGTATTTACTCTTCAGAAGTATACTAAAAGACTCGAGAGTCACTGTATTGCTTTCCTTGATGTTCTACATTTGTTATTTCGTATCATGTCCAATGTCTCATTCAGTAGTCCCATAAATCACATCAGCACACAGGTTTAGGAACTAATAATTCTTGTTCATCGACTGAAAACACACATCGGAAGATAGTCAGTAAAACGAACTGCCTACGTCATGTCCACACTCTGAAGTGGATACAAGAAAAGCTTAACTTTATAAGTTTTTCAAACAATAAAAAAAGGAGCGAATACACCATTTAAGTTAAAGGATATTTACGAATAAATGTGATTGAAGAATAAGCTTTAACATATTTTACTAAGACGTCATAACTCTTAATGCGAAGAATAATTTGATGTTTTTCCAGTACAGCAGCAAGCAATCTTTGCGTTGCAAAATCGTATCGTTTTTCACTTCGCTAAGCCTGCATCAATTTCTGCAAGCGAAAGCTACTTTCTAACCCAGAGAGAAGAATAATGCAGTGATAACTTCAGAATGAGTTACTAGTTACTTCTCTTTCGACTATTTTACTGTAAAACTGGAATTTTCTTTTGATTTCCATAATTTTTAGGCTTGTGGATCAATTGCTACAGCTGCTTTGTGTTGATATATTTATTCATGGCATTCCTGCCCAGGTAAAAACTCATCACAATAAATAATAGTATAATGGGTTATCTGACGGTTATATAAGTCATAAACTAACTCTATACACCAAGCACTTATGCGCTTCAGCCTTTTACTAAGCTAAATAGGAACGATCTCATGTTGTAAGGTGAAATTGATTTTTAGCATAACCTAAAAACATAATTCGCGCCAACTCAAGCTCTATTATTGAATAAACGAGTATCACAGTAGGCCAAGAAAATGTGGTGATATTTGGCCTGTGAGTAAAATTACCGTGTTCGATATACTGCTTTCAGGTTAATCACCTCCTAAGAAAAGCGGCCGAGTGGTTAGCCTATCCGCTTTCCAGCCAAGAGGCTGCTGGTTCGAATCCGCCCAAGTGCATGGATGTTTGTGATTGGCCTACTAACCAATTATCATATGTACTGCTGTGACCTGTCTCGGCGCAGTATGACTTTTGATGTATTTGCTCCATAAAAATAATCAAACCTAAGAAGAGCATTAATGAATAGGACAATTAGTTCTTTAGACCTCATCTCTTTTTATGTAGCGCAGTATCAAAGCTGATGGTCGAATCAGCTCGGTGAGTTATCAAGTAGCTGCATCTTCCCGTAATCCGATTTTCTGGTTTTCAGCAGAAAAATATGGATTTTTATCCTTACGTTAAAGTTCACAATGTGTTAAGTTAAAGGTAAATTTAACTTAACGAACATACGCGTTAAGAAACATGCATGGATGGAATGCTCGTATCGAGGACACACTCGCCTGCATTTGACGTCTAACGAAAAGAACAACTGTCACATTACCCGAAGTTCTGGAACAGATTTCTTATTATCATGCTATCATTTCCTAGCACTCTCATATCTTTAATGAAGACACGAGCATTAGTCGAAACTAGGGGTGCATCAAAGTGCTTCATTTCCTAACAGTATCATGATGTATTCATTTACCCCGCTGTCACTAATTTACTTCCAACAGCGCCAATCGATAATTTCCCGTCACATGCTTTTCTCAAGAGTTAAAGTAAGCCAGTTAATTTAAATCATCTTCTTTATCAAAACGTTCTAGAGATGATGCTGTCAAGCTACAAGAGTTCATTCACGATGGGCCGATCGGCGTTAGTAGACAGGGATCTGTCTTTTCTTTGAAGGCCATTTCATTAACATGCAAGTGGGGTTTTTAAACAGACAATAAAGTCTTCGTGATTTGACAGATGTCTAATATAAGATCATAAAAAAATAAGACAGCAAAAAAAAAAAAACTAAATTTTTTGTTGCCTTAAAATCTGTAAATCAACCCGAGTGAAAATTAAGCTCTTACTTTATACATTAACAGTTAATATTCCGAATTTTCATTTTATCCCTTTAATACTGGATTATGATATGATAAACCGGTATTAATGATAATATAAAAT